>NC_067472.1:199384316-199717313 GCF_947179515.1 Apodemus sylvaticus
TAGAAACAAACACAAGATATGTTCCATAGAAAAGAAAAAAAAAAAAAAAACTCCTGTAAGGCTCACAGTCAGGCTTAATGCATTCAGTCAAGGGAAAGGGGATATTCTGGAAAAGGGGGAATTGCCTTGTTTCCTTGAAGGATATGTAAGTCTTATAAGTGCAACAAGAGTTCAGGACATAGTTACAAAGGAAGGATGAAGAATAGGAAACATTTTCCCCAGAGCATACCAATTCAAGTCATAGTTGCAAAAGATAAGAATGGGTAGGCTAAATAGGCATGGACGTGAAAAACAGACTGTAGATTTTGGCCTAGCCTGAGTAGCTAGATGCCGAATACTTTAATTCAGAGAATATCACAATTTAAACTTGATATAGCCAAGTTCAAATTT
Source organism: Apodemus sylvaticus (assembly GCF_947179515.1). NCBI lineage: Eukaryota > Metazoa > Chordata > Mammalia > Rodentia > Muridae > Apodemus > Apodemus sylvaticus. The sequence goes on from NC_067472.1 coordinate 199,384,707, forward strand.
GCCTCCCTCAAATATGACTCTACAGAGTACTAGTTCATAGTTATTATCACCTTGATACAACCTAGAGTTGTGGAAGGGGAAATCTCAGCTGAATAACTACCAGAATCAGATTGGCTTGTGGGCATACCTGTGGGGCTTTGTTTGGTTACTAATTGGTACAAGAGTCCCCAGTCTATGCTGGGCAACACCATTCCCTGTATAAGTGGTTTTGGGCTACATGAAAAAGCTAGCTGAGAAAAGGCTAGGGAGTGAGCTGTTTTATCACAGCAACACAAATGAAATTAGAACACACCTTCAAATGAGAATGTGGAGAAGATTAAAGAGTGGCTAACCTGGAGAACCACATAGAGAAATCACAGGTGTAGATTCCTGGATCTCTGCCCAAAGTATTACCTTCAAAGTCAACAGTGCCATCTCCATTGATATCAGCCTCCTGTACCACCTCAGCAATCTCCCGGGGTGTGAGCTTCTCCCCCAGCAGCCTCTGCATAGTCTGCTGCAGCTCTGCCAGTGTGATCTCCCCATCTCCATTGGCATCAAACTAAACAGAAACAATGAGACTAGATCAGCTTTACAGGAAAGAATGGCTTTGAGGAAGGTCACAGTTCTAGTTACTAACTGAAGCCAAGAACTAAGCTAAGCACTTAAGACAAATCACCTACTATAATATTAGCTCATCAACATTATTCTTTTAAATTTTCACCTACATTATTTTAAAGGTATTTATTAGGGTGTCATTTATATACAAAGAGATATGTATATGTATAATGCATTCAACTAGATGAGTTTGAACATATGTATAGACTCAAGGAATCATCATCATACAACTAGATGAATTTGGACAAATTATCATGAAGTAGTATGATAGATATGTCATGACCAGGAGCTTCTGTTTTCTTTCCATGTCTTTAAAAAAATTATTACATTTATTTGTTTGTTTTTGTTGTTTATTTAGTTAGTTAGTTATTCATTCATTTATTTTACACTCCAGATTTTACACTCCCCTCCTGTTCCACCCTCTGACTGTTCTGCATGCTATACCTCCTCCACAGCCCCTTACCCCCATGAGGATGTCCCTACCACTCCCCTACTCAACCAGATCTCTAAACTCCCTGGGGCTTCCAATCTGTTGAGGGTTGGGTGCTTCTCCTCCTGAACCCAAACTGGGCAGTCCTCTGCTGAATATGTGTTGGAAATCTCATAACAGCTGGTATGCGCTGCCTGGGGTAGTCCAGTGATCTTGAGGGTCTAGGTTAAATGAGACTGCTGGTCCTTCTATAGGGTCACCCTCCTCCTCAGCTTCTTCCAAACTTTCTTGAATTCAAGGGGCAAGAATCTTCTGTCCATTGGTTGGGTGCAAATATCTGCATAATTGTTTGTTTATGTATGTGTACACATGTGGCCACATACATTTCATGAAGCACTGTGAAGGTTAGATATCAATTTGCCAGACCTACTATATGAGTCCTGAGGACTGAATGTATATCATGAGACTTTTTTAATATTATCCTTTGTCACTATGAATATTATATTCTCATAAATATTAAATTTCTTTCTGATTTTATTCAGTCATAAAGGAAAATTTAATCATGACATTTGTAAGAAAATGGATGGTACTGAAAATCATTGTGTTAAGCGAACCAGATTCAGAAATGAAACTAGAAAGCAGACAATAAGAGGGGAAGAAGAGATGGAAAGATTGTCCATGCTCATGGATTGGCAGGATTAATATATTAAAAATGGCCCTCCCCCCCCCATTCTGTCGAGGTGCTAGACCTGTGCCACATCTGCCGCGGGGAAGACCCTATTTCCTTATACTTTCTAGAAAACTGGCAGGAGCACTGCATTCAGTAAGAACCACCCCTCACCATTAGAGGACCAGAGCTGCTCTGGGATTCACTACCCAGCAACCTCCAGATTACCACTTCCCTTCCATCCCTTCTACCCCTCCCTCCTCACCCACCACTGCCCCGTTCCTTCGAATGTCATAGACCCATGCCACTTCTGCCATGGGGAAGATCCTACTTCCTGATACTTTCTAGAGAACTGGCAGCAGCAGGGCATTCAAGAACCGGCAGTAGCAGGACATTTGAGAACTAGAAGCCTGCAGGGCATTTGACCCTTGCCAAGTCTGCCACAGGGAAGACTCCATATCCTGAAACTTCCTAGAGAACCAGCTGTATGAAGGGCATTTGAGAGAAAGGGAATCCCAGTAGTACAGAAACACAGGCCTATAGGACAGAGGAGTTAGTCATAGCAAGACCAGCTAACACCAGAGATAACTACATGGCCAAAAGCAAACGCAAGATCATTACCAACAGAAACTGAGGCAACATGGCACCATCAGCCCAGTTCTCCCACAACAGCAAATCCTGGATTTGCTGTTGTGGGAGAATCCATCACATCAGAAAAACAAGAGCTGGATTTAAAATCACATCTGAAGATGCTGATGGAAGACTTCAAGAAGAACATAAATGGCTTCCTTAAAGAAATACAGGAGAACATGGGTCAACAGGTAGAAGCCATTAAAGAGAAAACACAAAAATCCCGTAAAGAAATACAAGAGAATATTGATCAATAGGTAGAAGCCCTTAAAGAGGAAAAACAAAAATCCCTTTTAAAAATACGGGAGAATATGGGTCAACAGGTAAAAGCCCTTAAAGAGTTTTCCACAAAAATCCCATAGGGAATTATGGGAGAACATGGGTCAGCATGTAGAAGCTCTTAAAGAGGAATCACAAAAATCCCTAAAAAAACACAAAAGAACATGGGTCAACAGGTAAAAGCCCTTAAAGAGGAAACACAAAAATTCCTTAAATAATTTCAGGAAAAAAACAAACGAACAAGTGAAGGAACAGAACAAATCTATCCAAGATCTAAAAATGGAAGTAGAAACAATAAAGAAATCACAACGTGAGACATCTCTAGAGATAGAAAACCTTGGAAAGAATTCAAGAGTCATAGATCCAAGCATCAACAACAGAATACAAGAGATAGAAGAAAGAATCTCAGATGTTGAAGATTCCATAGAAAACATTGACTCAACAATCAAAGAAAATGCAAAAAGCAAAAAGCTTGTAACCCAAAACATCCAAGAAATCCAGGACACAATGAGAAGACCTATAGGGACTATAGGTATAGAAGAGAGTGATGATTTACATCTGAAAGGCCCAGTAAGTATCTTCTACAAAATTATAGATGAAAGCTTCCCTAACCTAAAAAAGAGATGCCTATGAACATACAAGAAGCCTACAGAACTCCAAACACACTGGACCAGAGCAGAAATTCCTCCCATCACATAATAATCAAAACACCAAATGTACTAAACAAAGAATATTAAAATCAGTAAAAGAAAAAGTCAAGCAACTAATAAAGACAGAGCTATCAGAATTACACAAGACTTCACACCAGAGACTGAGAAAGGCAGAAGATCCTGGGAAGATGTCAAACAGACCCTAAGAAAACATAAGTGTCAGACCAGACTACATTACCCAGAAAAACTTTCAATTATCATAGACAGAGAAAACAAGAGATTGTATAACAAAAGCAAATTTATACAATATCTTTCCATAAATTCAGCTCTATAAAGGATAATAGGTGGAAAATACCAATTCAAGGCAGGAAACCACACCATAGAAAAAGCAATAAGGTAATCTTTCAGCAACCCCAATAGAAGATAGATACACAACCAGAATTTCATCTTTAACTAAGAAGGTAACCGTAAGCAATAATCACTTTTCCTTAATATCTCTTGAAATCAATGGTCTCAATTTCCCTATAAAAAGACATAGAATAACAGACTGGATACTTAAACAGGACCCGACCTTTTGCTACATACAAGAAACCCACCCCAGTGACAAAGACACTCACTACCTCAGAGTCAAAGGTTGGAAAACAATTTTCCAAGCAGATGGTCCTAAGAAACAAGCTGGAATGGCCATTCTTATATCAGACAAAATTGACTTTCAACCAAAAGTTGTCAAAAAAGATAAAGAGGGACACTTCAAAGGAAAAGTTTAACAAGATGAACTCTCAATTCTGAACATCTATGCTCCCAATGCAAGGGCAACCACATTCATAAAAGAAACTTTACTAGAGCTCAAAGCACACATTGTATCCCACACAATAATTGTGGGAGTCTTCAACACCCCACTCTCAAAAAATGGACAAGTCATGGAAACAGAAACTAACCAGAGACACAGTGAAACTAACAGAAGTTATGGACCAAATGGATCTAATAGATATTTATAGAACATTCCATCCTTAAGTAAACAAATATACCTTCTCAGCACCTCATGGTACCTTCTCCAAAATTAACCAGGCAATTGGTCACAAAACAGATCTCAACATATACAGGAATACTGAAATGCACCTTATCAGATCACCACAGCCTAAGGCTGGTCTTAAGCTCAAACAAAAACAACAGAAAACACACATACACCTGGACTATGAACAATGCTCTTCCCAATGATAGCTTGGTCAAGGAAGAAATAAGGAAAGAAATCAAAACCTTTTTAGAATTTAATGAAAATGAAGACACATCATACCAAAATTTATGGGACACAATGAAAGCAGTGCTAAGAGGAAAACTCATAGTTCTGAGTGCCTCCAAAAAGAGAATGGAGAGAGTCTACACTAACAGTTTAACAGTGCAATTGAAAGCTCTAGAACGAAAAGAAGTAAATACACCCAAGAGGAGTAGATGACAGGAAATAATCTGTGGTCTTCAATAGCAACAAAAACAACAGAAACCCCACATACACATGGAAACTGAACAATACTCTACTCAATGATAAGTTAGTCAAGAAAGAAAGAAAGAAAGAAAGAAAGAAAGAAAGAAAGAAAGAAAGAAAGAAAGAAAGAAAGAAAGAAAGAAAGAAAGAAAGAAAGAAAGAAGGAAGGAAGGAAGGAAGGAAGGAAGGAAGGAAGGAAGGAAGGAAGGAAGGAAGGAAGGAAGGAAGGAAGGAAGGAAGAAATCAAAGACTTTTTAGAATTTGATGAAAATGAAAGCACAACATACCCAAATTTATGGGACACAATGAAAGCAGTGCTGAGAGGAAAACTCATAGCCCTGAGTGCCTCCAAAAAGAAGCTAGAGAGAGCATACACTAGCAGCTTAACCACACACCTGAAAGACCAGGAACATAAAGAAGATAATTCACCCAAGAGGGGTAGAAGACAGGAAATCATCAAACTCAGGGCTGAAATCCAGCAAGTAGAAACAAAGGAACCCATACAAAGAATCAAAAAACTGCTCTTGCTTCTCTTACTCACTTAGCCTCTCTCTTGCCCTCTTGGGCTCTCTTCCCTTCCCCCTTCCCTTGCTGCCTCTCTCCATGTGGTCAGGACTGGCCTCTAATCCTCTTCTCTTCTCTTCTCTTCTCTTCTCTTCTCTTCTCTTCTCTTCTCTTCTCTTCTCTTCTCTTCTCTCTTCTCTTCCCCCCTCTCTCTCTCTCTCTCTCTCTCTCTCTCTCTCTCTCTCTCTGCCTTTCTCTGCCTCTACTACCCCCTTAACTTGCATCCCATGCCCTGAATAAACTTTATTCTATGATTTAAAAAAAGAATCAACAAAACCAGGAACCGGTTCTTTGAGAAAATCAACAAGATAGATAAACCTTTAGCCAGACTAACCAGAGGGCACAGAGACAGTATCCAACGTAACAAAATCTGAAATGAAAAGGGAGAAATATCAACAGAAACTGAGGAAAGTAAAAAAAAATCATCAGATCCTACTACGAAAGCCTATACTCAACATAACTGGAAAATCTGCATGAAATGGTCAATTTCATAGACAGATGCAAAATACCAAAGTTAATCAGAACCAGATAGACCATCTAAACAGTCCCATAATCCCTAAAGAAATAGAAGTGGTCATTGACAGTCTCCCAACTAAAAAAAGCACAGGACCAGATGGTTTTAGTACAGAATTCTACCAGACCTTCAAAAAAGACATAACACCAATACTCTTCAAATTATTTCACAAAATAGAAACAGAAGGAACACTACCCAACTTATTCTATGAAGCCACAATTACACTGATACCAAAACTACACAAAGATACAACAAAGAAAGAGAACTTCAGACCAATTTCCCTTATGAATATCAATGCAAAAATACTCAATAAAATTCTTGCCAACCAAATCCAAGAACATATGAAAACGATCATCCACCATGATCAAGTAGGCTTCATCCCAGGGATGCAGGAATGGCTCAATATATGGAAATCCATCAATGCAATCCACTATATAAACAAACTCAAAAAAACCACATGGTCATTTCATTAGATGCTGAAAAAAGCATTTGACAAAATTCAGCATCCTTTCATGTTAAAGGTCTTGGAAAGGACAGGAATTCAAGGCTCATATCTAAACATAGTAAAAGCAATATACAGCAAACCAGTAGCCAACATCAAACTAAATGAAGAGAAACTTGAAGCAATCCTACTAAAATCAGCAACTAGAAAAGGTTGCTCTCTCTCTCTCCATATCTTTTCAATATAGTTCTTGAAGTTCTAGCTAGAGCAATTAGACAACATAAGGAGGTCAAAGAGATACAAATTGGAAAGGAAGAAGTCAAACTATCACTATTTGCAGATGATATGATAGTATAGTTAAGTGACCCAAAAAACTCCACCAGAGAACTCTTACACCTGATATACAACTTCAGCAAAGTGGTTGGTTATAAAATCAACTCAAGCAAATCAGTAGCCTTCCTATACTCAAGGGATAAACAAACTGAGAAAGAAATTATGGAAATGACACCCCTCACAATAGCCACAAACAATATAAAGTATTTTGGTGTGACTCTAACCAAATAAGTGAAAGATCTGTATGACAAGAACTTCAGGTTTCTGAAGAAGAAAATCGAAGAAGACCTCAGAAAATGGAAAAATCTTCCATGCTTGTGGATTGGCAGGATGAATATAGTTAAAATGGCCATCTTGCCAAAAGCAATATACAGATTCAATGCAATCTCTATCAAAATCCCAACTCAGTTCTTCATAGAGTTAGAAAGAGCAATTCTCAAATTCATCTGGAATAACAAAAAACCCAGGATAGCTAAAACTATTCTCAACAGTAAAAGAACTTCTGGGGGAATCAGTATCCAGACCTCAAACATTACTACAGAGCAATAGTGTTAAAAACTGCACGGTATTGGTACAGTGACAGGCAGGTAGATGAATGGAATAGAATTGAAGATCCAGAAATGAAGCCTATGACCTATGGTCACTTGATCTTTGCCAAAGGAGTTAAAACCATCCAGTAGAAAAAAGATAGCCTTTTCAACAAATGGTGCTGGTTCAACTGGAGGTCAGCAGGCAGAAGAATGCAAATCAAACCATTCTTATCTCCTTGTGCTAACCTCAAGTACAAAGGACCTCCACATAAAAGCAGACACAGTGAAGCTAATAGAAAAGAAACTAGGGAAGAGCATTGAGCTAATGGGCACAGGGAAAAGTTTCTGAACAGAACACCAATAGTGTATGCTCTAAGATCAAGAATTGACAAATGGGATCTCATAAATTTACAAAGTTTCTGTAAGGCAAAGGACACTGTCAAAGGGAAAAACAGCAACCAACAAATTGGTTGGTGAAAAGATCTTCACCAATCCTACATCCTATAGAGGGCTAATATCCAATATATACAAAGAACTCAAGAAGTTAGACTCCAGAGAGCCAAATAACCCTCTTAGAAATGGTGTACAAAGCTAAACAACTTTCTTTTTTGTCTCCTTTTTTTATTGAATATCATCTTCATTTACATTGCCATGGTAAAACCATTCCCAATTTCCCCCCTCCCCAAAGACCCCCAACCCCTCCTCCCTCCCCTGCCTCCAAGTATATGCCCCTCCACCCGGCACACTCCCACCTCCCCCCCCCACCTCGGTTTCCCTTTGTTGGGGCCTCTGTTGAGCCGTTACCTGACCAAGGACCATTCCTTCCACTGATGCCCAATAAGGCCTTCCTCTGCCACATTTTTGACTGGAACCATGTATGCCCCTTGGTTGATGGTTCAGTCTCTGGGAGTCTTGGGGCATCTGGGTGGCGGAAATCATTGTTCCTCCCATGGAGCTGCTGTCCCCTGAGTTTTTCTTTTTTTTTTAATTACTGATATATTTTTATATACATTTCAAATGATTTCCCCTTTTCTGGGTCCCCACTCCCCGCAAGTCCCATAAGCCCTCTTCTGTCCCCCTGTTCTTCCATCCACCCCTTCCCATTTCCCTGTTCTGGAATTCCCCTATACTCTTGCACTGAGTCTTTCCAGAACCAGGGGCCATTCCTCCATTCTTTTTGGACATCATTTAATTTGTGGATTATGTCCTGGGTATTCAAAGTTTCTAGGCTAATATCCACTTATCAGTGAGTGCATACCATGATTGATCTTTTGAGACTGGGTTACCTCACTTAGTATGATGTTCTCCAGCTCCATCCATTTGTCTAAGAATTTCATGAATTCATTGTTTCTAATGGCTGAATAGTACTCCATTGTGTAAATATACCACATTTTTTGTATCCATTCCTCCGTTGAAGGACACCTAGGTTCTTTCCAGCTTCTGGCTACTACAAATAGGGCTGCTATGAACATAGTGGAGCATGTGTCCTTATTGCATGCTGAAGAATCCTCTGGATATATGCCCAGGAGAGGTATAACAGGGTCCTCAGGAAGTGACATGCCCAGTTTTCTGAGGAACTGCCAGACTGACTTCCAGAGTGGTTGCACCATCTTGCAATCCCACCAGCAGTGGAGGAGTGTTCCTCTTTCTCCACATCCTAGCCAACACCTGCTGTCTCCTGAGCTTTTGACCTTAGCCATTCTGAGTGGTGTGAGGTGAAATCCCAGGGTTGTTTTGATTTGCATTTCCCTGATAGCTAAGGATGCTGAACATTTCTTTAGGTGCTTTAGAGCCATTTGAGTTTCCTCAGTTGAGAATTCTCTGTTGAGCTCTGTACCCATTTTTTTTTATAGAGTTATTTGACTCTCTGGAGACTAACTTCTTGAGTTCTTTGTATACATTGGATATTAACCCTCTATCGAATGTAGGGTGAGTAAAGATATTTTGCCAAATTGTTGGTTGCCATTTTGTCCTATTGACCGTGTTCTTTGCCTTACAGAAATTTTGCAGTTTTATGAGATCCTATTTGTCAATTCTTGTTCTTAGAGCATAGGCCATTGGTGTTCTGTTCTCAAACTTTTCTCCTGTGCCCATGTGTTCAAGATTCGTCTCCACTTTCTCCTCTATAAGCTTCAATATGTCTGGTTTTATGTGCAGATCCTCGATCCACATGGACTTGAGCTTTGTACAAAGAGATAAGAATGGGTCAATTTGCATTTTCCTGCATGCAGATTTCTAGTTGATCCAGCACCATTTGTTAAATGTCCTTTTTCCACTGGATGTTTTTAGCTCCTTTGTCAAATATCAAGTGACAGTATGTGTGTGGGTTCTTTTCTGGGTCTTCAATTCTATTCCATTGATCTTCCTGCCTGTCTGCATACAAATACCAAACAGTTTTTTATCATGATTGCTTTGTAATAGAGCTTGAGGTCAGGGACAGTGATTCGCCCAGAAGATCTTTTGTTTGTGGAGAATAGTTTTCCAGATGAATTTGAGTATTGCTCTTTCTAGATCTATGAAAAATTGATTTGGGATTTTGATGGGGATTGCATTGAAAGGCAGACCTATCAGAATTACACCAGACTTGTCTCCAGAGACTATGAAAGCCAGAAGAGCCTGGGCAGATGTCATACAGACTCTAAGAGAACATAAATTTCAGCCCAGACTACTATACCCAGCAAAACTGCCATTTTGCCATGTCCCACCCCCTTGCTAGGGTATTCTAGGCAGGTGCTCTACTACGGTCCCACATCCCTAACCCCTCACTGGGGGATTCTAGGCAGGGGCTGTACCACTGAGCCACGCCCCCAGCCCTCCACTGGGGGATTCTAGGCAGGGCTCTACCACTGAGCCACATCCCCAGCTCCCCACTAGGGATTCTAGGCAGGGGCTCTACCACTGAGCCACGCCCCCAGCCCCTCACTGGAGGATTCTAGGCAGGGGCTCTACCACTGAGCTATGTCCCCACATCCTAGAGACTTTGTCTGTTTTTTGTTATGTCCATCATTTGGTCTTGGCTCCCTTCTACAAACATTTTCCTATCTATCACATAACTTCTGCCCTAGAATGTGATCCCTGTCCTTGAATGTGCTTTCATTAAACAGTTCTGCCCATCTAAAATTATTAAACTCTTAGATTCTTCCTTCCTATAGCAGGAACCAAGAGGTCCCATCCTGGGGCAACAGAGGGTACTGGATATCATCTGTGATCTTTGAGCTTCAGTTTCTTCATATGTATGATAGGAATTGTATTTACTCCTAATATTGTATGGGAGGGTCAAATCAGATAAATGCATATTGCCAAATGTTTGTAATATGGTATTCTCCTTCCTTGTACCTAGCCACAAATAGTTGATTTTGGTGGGAACTCTCTGTGGTGTAGACTAAGAAAATTAGCCCCTCGATGTCTCCCTTGCCCATCTCTCAGTATTTTGGCATTATTAACTTACCTCCTTGAAGGCATCTCGCATCTCCTGGACACCAATCATCCCTGCTGTTTCTGCAAGCAATTTGGGGGTCATCAGTTCCACAAAGTCTTCAAAGTCTACACGTCCACCAACTGAGGAAGAAGGAACATAGTTAGCAAGGATTCTACAGGCTCTGAGTTTCCATCCCTTCACTTTCCCATTCAAGCCATAAATAGGTCAGCTCCCAGCCTCCTGCATGCTAAGGTTTTTCTTTGAGTTTCTACCCCTACCCAGCCAAGTCAAGTTCTCAGGTGAGAACTTGACTAATATGAACTTATTAGACAAGGGATATACACATAACTAGGTGACCTTCATAAAGTCTCTTTAATTTTTATTCATATTAAACTCAGTCTGTCTCTCTGTCTCTCTTTGTCTCTCTGTCTCTCTTTCTCTCTCTTTCTCTCTCTCTCTCTCTCTCTCTCTGTGAGTGAGTGTGTGTGTGTGTGTGTGTGTGTGTGTGTGTGTGTGTGTGTGTACATAAATGCAGTTACCTCAGAGAACAGAAGATGGAGTTACAGATGGCTGAGCTACCCAACATGGATGCTGGGATCCAAACTCAGGTCCTTTGCAAAAGCAGTAGACACTCTCAACCACTGAGTCATCTGTCCAGACCCACTCAGCAAATCTCTTATTGGCCTAAAGCTTATGCATTGCCCCCTCTATAGACCAATAGAAGAAATACAGATTTAAATGTGGACTAGTCTCTTTGAGGTATGATGACACCTTTGTGTCCATTAAAGACTTGTGCCAAGACATCCATGGCATATCATATAAAGCAAGTCAATGCTCAAGTTCCTGTCATAAGTGGCATAATGTATGTATCTTGCATTTGCAGTCTCCCATATGTTCTAGTTACCTCTAGATTTTCCATTATCTACTATACTGAGATGCTCTGTGAATAACAGCTGTGCTGTATTATTTAGGAAACATGGGAAGAAAGTCCTTATGTGTTTAATGCAGATACAGTTTATTTTCTAAATATTTTCTGCTGCACTTGCTTGAACATGCAGATAATGGAAGCAGCAAACAGAGACTTAACTACTATTATGACATGAAATTAAATCTTCTTATCTCAGATTGATACCCAAGAGCCAACCTAATTCTGGCTTCAATCACAGAAGTGACTTTGATTCCCATTTAACGATGCATCCCTGAGCAGTGCTACTGCATGGCACTGGCACCAAGTCCAGGCTCATGGTCTACACCCATCAAGCCCCACTACAGAGAACTCTACTGATAAAAAGTTACATTCAGTAAGGGCTCATGGGGAATATGACCTTTCCCACAGTGGCACCCCTTCCTTTCTACAACATGATGAATAAGTAAGCCATGATCATGTCTTTACTTGATATATGGGGAAACTGAAAACCAGGAATATTCCAGAAGTATTCCACTATTAAAAATGACTACAATAAGTAAATAATGAAAGTGGGACTCATGGGCAAGGTGGATGATTTAGACGGTAAAAAGGAGTTCCTGCCCAACTTGATGACACTGATTTCAAGCCCTAGAACCCACATGGTGAAAGAAAAAAGCCAGCTCCTTCAAATTGTTCTCTGATTAGGACCCAAATACTGTGGTGTCTACATGTACCCCTATCCTCCCTCAAAACACAAAAGAATTAAAATTTAAAATTTTAAAGTAGGAAGTTAGAGAGCTTCGCTAGTAAGTTTACTACCTATTCCTGCAGAAGACCGGGGTTTAGTTCTCAGAACTCATGTGGCAGCTCATGACTATGGATAACCCAGCTCTAGGGGACCTGAGACACTCTTCTGGCCTCTGCAAGGTGTCACGTGCATGCTTGGTGAACAGACATACATGCAGACAAAACATTCATACACATTATTTTTTAATCTTTAACACTGTTAATGATAAAAGATGCAACTAGTATCTATAGCCATCTCTTAATAACTACTTCAAATGCAGCCTCTTCAAGCATAGTCTGAGCTGCTTTCTGGAAGATGGCTCTTCCCCTTAACGAACTTCCTATTTAAAGTAAACATCTTTTTATTCTTACTCCCACCCTGTCCCCAACTCCAGGCATGTCTCCTGCCCCTTGTCCTCACGGTTCATTCGGATTTGCTGGCCCAACTCAGTCAACTCCATCTCTGTAGGCATGTAACCCATCGTTCTCATGAGATTGCCCAAATCCTTGTAAGAGATGAACCCATCTCGGTCCTTATCAAATTCAAGAAATGCTTCCCGGAGCTCTAAAAGTTAAGGGAGAAGAGTGTTAGAGCAACCTGAAACAGCCATCAGAGATGACTGGTATCCTTTGAAACTATCGATGAGACATGGCTAGAGATTCTACAAAGAATACATTTAATGAAGTAAGCAGGGATATGAAAAAATGTGCTAGCAAGAAGATGACCCTAAAAGCACTGAAGTTCTCGGACTCTTGAGTAAATTTGCAAGAGATCTAAAAATAAAAAAATAAAAAAACCAACCCCCCCCCAAAAGGCAACTTTTTTTCTTTCTTTTTTTTTATTTGATATATTTTTTATTTACATTTCAAATGATTTCCTCTCTCCTGGCTCCCCACTCCCCAGAATCACTCTAAAATCAGTATCATTTCTGAGTCTCTGACTTACACAAATGAAACAGACCCCTGTCAACAATCAAGGAGCATAACCAAAAAAACTCAGAATGAAATTTGAAGATTATATTTGATTAGGGACACAGGAGAAAAGGAATCTTCACACGGGGTAATTTAGACAGAAATGCAGGAGAAGAGGGCAGTAATGGGTGGCTATGTGAAAAGGCATCTGAGAAAGGAATTACCATCAATCTCGTCTTGTCCCAGTGGTCTCTCCTGAAAAGAACACAGGGGAGGAGATTGAAAGAGTCAGAAATCTAATCCCCGCCTCCCCAAACAAGCCAGTTGTTTCTGGTCCTTTATAGTCTTCCTCTAACTTTCATCTTCCTCCCTGCAATACAGCTTCCATCCCCAGCTCTTCTCTAATGACCCTCTTCTCCCATCCCCACTCATTTCTTGTCTCACATCCTTGCATCTTAATCTCCCACTTTCTGTCCTAAACATCCTGGGATCAGAATTTCTTCACCAGATAAAGAAAGTACAATATATCTCATCTACTGTGTTCAGAGGGATACCTGTGTGAGTTTATTCATTATACTTATGCCTCAGAATCACATCACTGAGGTAGACTCAGATATTCTTATCTTACCCATGAGAAGCTAAAGAACAGAAAGATTTAATGAACCTACTAAAGGTCACACAGCTCGTAAATGGAGTATTCCCTTTCAAGGGAGAGATACATAAGTTTGTTCTATTTTTCTTTTCTTTGTTTGTTTATTTGTTTTGAAATGCAAGTACATGCCAAGTACTTGTGAGGGATCAGAGGACAATTTGAGGCAATCAGTTCTCTCCATCTACAAACCTGGAAGTAGAACTCATGTCACTAGACTTAGCAACACATCCCTTTGCCTTCTGCTCCATCTCATTGGCCCCTATTTATTTATTCTATTATTCATTGATAAACTAACAGCTAAGAAGAACTTCTAATTCTCCTGCCTCCATCTGCCAGCCACTAGAATTACACAGACAACCCACCATACCCACTTGTATGGTACTGGGGTTTGAATCTACCTCATAAATGCCAAATAAACTCTACAAGCTAAGGTATATTCAGATGCTTCAACCATTAAAAACAATTTTATGTTATCACCAGAAACAGTTTTACATCACAATGTTGTCACACACCTATATCATTGTTCTTTGCTGACTTTGACACCACCACATCTAGCACATGCTCCATTCTTCCTAGTCCTATTTCTTTCCCAAAATATTACACTATTCTGTTTTATGACATGCATACTGCTTTGAAGTCACTCAAAGATCAGACATACAACTGAAATGCAGGACTCCTGACTCCTATGGCAAATTCTTTCTGCTACATCCCACTAACTCTAGCACATCTATCCTCATTCCTGGGGTGAGCTTCCCCTTGTGTGAAACCAGTACTCAGGGGGGTTTCCATAAAATGCTCAGTGTCAGTCTTACATCTAGGAATTGCTGGTCATTGTTTCCTAATCATAGGTACACCCAAAGGCAAGCTTGGTTAGCAGGTATAATGCCTGGTAATTAACTTCTATCAACCTTATTCTTGGAGACCTCACTTTGGATTTTCTTTCTTCTTTTCTTCCCATCTCTTACCTTCCCTCGTCTCTTCTCCCTCTCTCCTTCCTATTTTTCCTTCCTTTCTTTTGTCTTACCTGGCTTGCCTTACTGTGACCCATGTTCCCTCACCTTCTCTTCCCTTCTACCTTCTCACCTTACTTCTCTCACCTCTCCTTTCTTTTATTTTCTTCTCTGGTGATTTTAAATCCTTACAATGAAGAACATGCTTCTGAGACTCAAATGTGACTGAATAAGTAAATAAATAAGAAAATTAACAGATGGATGGATGGACGGGTAGACAGACAGACAGACAGAGACACTTGTTGGCTGTACAGGTTTAAAACAAAATACTTCATGACTTAATGGCCTCAGTTTACAAGTTTATTCTCTTGTAAAATAGGAATGAAATTACACCCAACCTCATGTGCTGTTCTGAGGACTGAATGCCATCAAGCATGTAAAGCCTTTTTCAAAGGACTAGACAAACAGCAAGACTTAATAATCAGTATCTATTGTTAATATCATCAGCAGGATCATCACAATAAACATCGTCATCAGAAGCAGCAGCACCACCACCATCACTATCATCATTGTCATGACCATTCTCATCACCACCAGCAGAAGCAGCATCACCATCATCACCATCATCAGTGTATGATTTCCCATATGAAACAATCATGCTATCAACAATGGCTCCATACCATCTCTCTTTTATATTTGTCTCACTCCATCATCCCCCTCTGCTTCTGACCTCTGATCCCTGATCCTTATGCCTACACAGTGCTACCGGAGCTTCAGCTCATTCTCTCTCTCTCTCTCTCTCCACCAGTTCCCCCTGTTGCTCAGCATTTGCATATCCTTTCTTTTCCCCATGCCCCAGATCTCTTTGCTCTTCCTACCATCCTCTGCACCATCCCCACCTTACCCGTTGCTTCTCAGCAATGCCTTTTCTCAAGAAGATGCAGGCAGGGCCCATGGGAAACTGCATCGGAGCAGGTAGAGTTCACCAAGCTCTGATGTCAAGATGACGCCTCCTTCCTGCTTCCTTGTAGCAGGCAACCCAGCTTACTGATGATCTCAATCCTTTGCAAACTCCTCCTGTCTTTCTTAGCCTCTCCCTCAGTCCCTGTGAGAGATCTGTGACAACTCATGGAAAAACTCTATTCAGACAGAGTAATCAGAGCTCTTCCTACCTCCCATTTATGTCTGGAGTGAGACGGGAGGGGGGACAGTGTGGGCCTCTGAAACTCTTTTATCCCCAGAATGGAATTGGATAGTACATTTTGAAATAGGGATTAGGGTGAAGCCTCCAATCATCTGCTGTACCAACAAGCATTTTTGAACACTCATCTAAGCCTGACTTTTGGTGAGTGAAAGGTGAAAAGGATGAATGTGGTCATCAGTCATGTGTCCAAAGGAGCAAGAAGCAAAAATACTTAATACCAGAAGGTCACATGCACTTGAAGGAACTTATATGCTGCTGTTTTGCTAAATAGGTATTTTGCTAAATTGCCTTCTAAATATGTGTTTTTATAGCTATAAATTAGTTCTGCTTTTGATGATGACTAGAAATACCTCTCTAGAGTAGGCAGCTGAGAATGCTGAGACAATAATCAGGCAAAATGCTGAGTATAAGTGTTTGTTGAGTGCCTAGTCTTAAATGGACATTGCTATCAACCCCTTCCTCAAGACTCAGGAAACATTAAGGAGTTCAGGGGGTGAAAGAATAGAAGCACCAAAATGTGGAAAACATGTTGTGAAATATTGTCTTCTGAACAAAACATAGCCAATGCACTCAGACACTCATTGCACCTATGGTTACTTGAACAAGATCAATTGAACAAGATAAGTTAGCAGTGGAGAGAGAAAGAGACAGAGACAGAGACAGAGAAACAGATACAGAGAGACAGAGAGAATGTCGATAGGGAAGCATTGAGAGGTATCCAGCAGAAGAAGGAAGAGCAAAGCGAGTGAGGATATGCTCAGTATACATTGTATACAAGTATGAACTTGCCAAAGAATGAATAAAATATAAAAGGAAACATGATATCAGATGGTATGGAACTTCCTAAGGAGACATAAATACATGTTCATTCTACATAAGGCACTTGCAGCCAACCCAAATCTGACTTGGTGAACCAGAACAGATGAGATGAGGAGATTCCCTATATAAATACAGAATTGCTCAGAAAATATGGTTTTGGCATGATTTCAATGTGCCCCCAAAGATTCATGAGTTGGGAATTTGGTCCTCTATGGGAACTCATTATGGGTGGTATCCTAGTAATGGACTAAGGCATTTTTCATGGGAGCCCCTCTTAGTTATCTCAACATGTTTTCCTTTAAAAATAATGACCCTAACCACTTCCCAGAGTCTGGTTTCTTGTCAGAGAAACTTGGAGTTGGAGAGAAACTTGAAGCAACCCCACTAAAATCAGGGACTAGACAAGGCTTCCCCCTCTCTCCTTATCTTTTCAATATTGTACTTGAGGTACTAGCTAGGGCAATTAGACAACATAAGGAAGTCAAAGGGATACAAATTGGAAAGGAAGAAGTCAAACTATCATTATTTGCAGATGATATGATAGTCTACCTAACTGACCCAAAAAACTCCACCAGAGAACTCCTACAGCTGATAAACAACTTCAGCAAGGTGGCAGGTTATAAAATCAACTCAAGCAAATCAGTAGCCTTCCTATACTCAAAGGATAAGGAAGCTGGGAAAGAAATTAGAGACATGACACCCTTCACAATAGCCACAAACAATATAAAGTACCTTGGTGTGACTCTGACCAAACAAGTGAAACATCTGTATGTCAAGAACTTCAAGTCTCTGAAGAAGGAAATTGAAGAAGACCTCAGAAAATGGAAAAATCTTCCATGCTCATGGATTGGCAGGATTAATATAGTTAAAATGGCCATTTTGCCAAAAGCAATATACAGATTCAATGCAATAACCATCAAAATCCCAACTCAGTTCTTCATAGAGTTAGAAAGAGCAATTCTCAAATTCATCTGGAATAACAAAAAACCCAGGATAGCTAAAACTATTCTCAACAACAAAAGAAACTCTGGGGGGATCAGTATCCCTGACCTCAAACAATACTACAGAGCAATAGTGTTAAAAACTGCATGGTATTAGCACAGTGACAGGCAGGTGGATCAATGGAATAGGATTGAAGATCCAGAAATGAACCCACACACCTATGGTCACTTGATCCTCGACAAAGGGGCTTAAAACATCCAGTGAAAAAAAGATAGCCTTTTCAACAAATGGTGCTGGTTCAATTGGAGGTCAGCATGCAGAAGAATGCGAATTGATCCATTCTTATCTCCTTGTACTAAGCTCAACTCCAAATGGATCAAGGACCTCCACATAAAGCCAGACACACTGAAACTAATAGAAAAGAAACTGGGGAAGACCCTTGAGGACATTGGTACAGGGGGAATGTTCCTGAATAGAACACCAATATCTTATGCTCTAAGATCAAGAATTGACAAATGGGACCTCATAAATTTACAAAGTTTCTATAAGGCAAAGGACACCATCAAATGGAAAAATTGGCAACCAACAAATTGGGAAAAACCTTCACCAACCCTACATCTGACAGAGTGCTAATATGCAATATATACAAAGAACTCAAGAACTTGGACCCCAGAAAACCAAATAACCCTATTAAAAAATGGAATACAGAGCTAAACAAAGAATTTTCACCTGAAGAACTTTGGATGGCCAAGAAGCATCTTAAAAAATGCTCAACATCATTAGTCATTAGGGAAATGCAAATCAAACCCTGAGATTTCACCTTACACCAGTCAGAATGGCTAAGATTCAAAACTCAGGAGACAGCAGGTGTTGGCAAGGATGTGGAGAAAGAGGAACACTCCTCCACTGCTGGTGGGGTTGCAAATTGGTACAACCACTCTGGAAATCAGTCTGGCGGTTCCTCAGAAAACTGGGCACGTCACTTCCAGAGGATCCTGCTATATCACTCCTGGTCATATACCCAGAGGATTCCCTGGCATGTAATAAGGACACATACTCCACTATGTTCATAGCAGCCCTATTTATAATAGCCAGAAGCTGGAAAGAATCCAGATGTCCCTCAACGGAGGCATGGATACAAAAAAAATGTGGTAAAGTTACACAATGGAGTACTATCCAGCCATTAGAAACAATGAATTCATGAAATTCTTAGACAAATGGATGGAGCTGTAGAACATCATACTAAGTGAGGTAACCCAGACTCAACAGATCAATCATGGTATGCACTCACTAATAAGTGGATATTAACCTAGAAAATTGGAATATCCAAAACATAATCCACACATCAAATGAGGTACAAGAAGAACGAAGGAGTGACCCCTGGTTCTGGAAAGACTCAGTGTAGCAGTATAGGGTGAAACCAGAACAGGAAAGTGGGAAAGGGTGGATGGGGAAACAGGGGGAGGGAAGGGGGCTTATGGGACTTTTGGGAGTGGGGAGCTAGAAAAGGGGAAATCATTTGAAATGTAAATAAAAATATATTGAATAAAAAAATAAAGACTATATATTATATGCAGTATAATATATATATATACATACATACATATTATGTGTAGTGTGTGTGTGTGCACGCGCATGTGTGTGTGTGTGTGTGGTGTGTGTGTATGCGTGCGCACGCTACAGTAGGCATGTGGCATCAATTTATGAGATCTACCATATGACTCTGCAGGATTGAACTCATGTTAGGAACAAACACCTTTATCTGCTGAGCCATCTTGCCAGACTGCAAGAAACACATAGGTTTTTAAATGTATATATGTATATGTGTCCAAGCATGATGTTGGGAGTGCATGCTATAGTGGCTCCAGACCAATAGCTTCAAATAATCACATTGCAGTCAGACCCTGAGTTCTTTTCTAAATAACACCATCTCTGCTCACAGCAATCTCCTTTCCTTAAATATATAAAAGTTTCTTTTCAATTACCTCTAATGTGTCTCCAGCACTGAAGTCAAATGAAAGGATGAGATGAACTTCACAAACAGGAGGCAGAACAAGTGGGTAGGGAGTGGTGAAGGCAAAAGCAACATCCACCAGATGGAGAAACTCATGCCTGCACATGGCCTCATCTGCAATGGTACCCAGAAGCTTGGAATACCCAAGACACAATTCATATACCAAATGATGTCCAAAGAGAAGGAAGGAGTGGTCCCTGGTCCTGGAAAGGCTTGATGCAGCAGTGTAGGGGAATACCAGGACAGGGAAGCAGGAAGGGGTTGACTGGGGAACAGGGGAAGGGAAGAGGACTTATGGGACTTTAGGGGAGGGGGAAATCAGGAAAGGTGAAATCATTTGAAATTTAAAAAAAGAATATCTAATAAAAATAAAAAGTTCTCTGCATACATTTTCAAATAAATTTTTGAACAATGAAGAAAAAATAGAATTTGTCAAATCTCAAGCCAGAATGTAGGAATAGGAAGCAATTTTTACAGAAAGAACTGTTGTCTCAAAGAAGTGAGCAGAGACCCATGTCCAGCTAGAGTTCACTTCTGCCACTGTCTAGACATTATTTGAGTGTGACTCATGCACTGGAAGCTTGGTCAGCAGTGTGAAGAATAGAGATGGAGGAACCTTTAAGAGAAGTGGCTTCCATGTGAGCTCCTTCGTTGATGGTTTAGTCCCTGGGAGCTCTCAGGGGAGGGGGTCTGGTTAGCTGATAGTGTGTGTGTGTGTGTGTGTGTGTGTGCGTGTGTGTGTACGTGTGTGGAGACAAGAAGATGATGTCTAGTGCCTTCTATCATTTTCCCTACCTTGTGTGAACATGGAGTTTATTAATTCTATGGGCTACTCAAGCATGAGAATCTGAGTTCAGATCTCCAACAACCACGTAAAAGGCCAGATATAGTGGCATATGCTTCTAGTCCCAACAATGATGGTAGACATAGGAAGATCCTGAAGGATTCCTATTAATAAGCTCCCTGCTCACATAAAGAATGATAGAAGAAGGCATCATCATTTTGCCTTCACACATGTGCAAATATACATGCATCACACACACACAGCACATTGCACAGTTGAGGTGAGAATAACACTTCACAAGGTGACAACGACTATAAATGAGACATTCTGAGACATATAGCTGGCATATACATCTTCTCATCCATGTCATCAGTGATTCCCAACAAGCAGGGTGCACACCTCTCATAATATAATATTGTACCTAAGCTGTCATTCCTGCTTCAATTGTCAAACCAGGTCCATTAAACTATCTGCAAGAGGATAAAATGCAGAATGTTTATCTGCACAGTACAGATTCTGGCTATGGTGTTGAATATTTTATTTTTCTTCTTAGGTATTTAAGACAGTGTTTATATTGACTGAACTGGTATCAAATTCACTACATAGAAGAAGATGATCTTGAACTCCTGACCCTCCCTGCTTCTATCTCCCAAATGCTGAGATCACAAACATACATACAAGTCCTGTGTTGAGTGTGTCTAAGGCAACTTTCTCTAGGGCTATTTCTTTATAGGACTGGACACAGTAGGCTGGAGCTTTATTAATACTGAATCTCAAGACTTAACTTCCAAATATGCCTCTAGTGAACCCACATTGGTAACTTAAAATTGGATGAGACAATGTATTACAATGTATAAATGTATAAATATATAAATGAGACAATGTATTAATGTATAAATCAAGGTTTCTTCTTACAGAGAATAAGCCCATTATGGAAATTTTCAGTTTTAATACAAGAAGGTAGACCGACTATGGAAAAACAATATAAGAGATGTGCACTAACATTATTCACTGCTTCTCTTGTATGTAGGGAGGCTAAAACAAATCCACTAAAAGTATCTACAGAGACATGAAGAAATTTTAGTTGTCCAAATTCAAGAACATAAGTAACATCTATTTGCCACAAAACATTGGGTATTGATCCTTGAGGGTCAACTCCCAAATGTGGGACAGGTAGCAATTTATCATAATTTGTGCATTGTTTAACAATTTGATGACTCTGATTTCAAGTTAACCCAAATAGAAGCCACAATGCTCTAGAATTTAAATAATGTAATTTATGAACTTCTTGACTTTCTTGCAATTTAATAAAGAAAGCATTTCTATTGGCAGCATCAGGTTTTGGCATTGCCAAGAGATAAGGCACCTGGGAGATTAATGTGGGCTCTAAGCTGTCCCAAGAAAAACTTTCTGATACAAGCTCTAATACCATCCACACACTGTAAAAATATAGGAACAGCTGGGTTTTCAGACTTAAAATTGCCTAAAGTCTCCCAAAAAGGGACAGAATGAACTATATAATGAGAATCAGAATAGACATTAACAGTGGTATCAGCAAACCGTTTTAAAACTTCCAACACTTCCTAGAGCTCAGTTATTTGAGCAAAAGATGTGGGAACATCTAAAATAACAGTATTATCTTCATAAGGATATATAGCTTTGCCATGACAGAGCCATCAGTGAATATTGTCAAAGCCTTGTCCAAAGGATAGGAAAGAAGTGATAAGAGGAAATATAAAGGAATGCGCATTAGCAAATTGAATTAATTTATCTGGAGGGTAATGATTATCAATATCACCATTAAAACTGATACAAGCTGGGCTCTCCACCATCTTGGCTCCTGGACGCCGGCAGAGCTGACAAGCAGTGCCAGGTACACAGACATATCCCGAGTCTAGCATTGCTTGGGTCTCAGCCCGTCAGGCTTCTGCCTGCACCCAGGGCCTGGACAGCTCTGCGGGCCAACTGTGTGCCAACCATGTCAGTGGACATTTGTCCTGCAGAGTGATCAGCACTTGGAAAAGTCCCTGCACCATCTACCATTTTCGCTCACTGATGGAGCAGACTGGCAGGATCAGGTTCACAGAGACAAACCAAGTATAACATTGCTTGGAACAAGACACACCAGGGATCCAAGAGCAACCAAGAGGAGAGCAGCACATCAGCAATCTGTGCCAGGGGAAATCCAGTCATCCAGTGGTATAAAAATAGCCTTATAGGCTCACAGGAGGTTCAAGCACCAGCCAGTTACAAGACCAACTAACACCAGAGATAACAAGGTGGCAAAAGTCAAATATAGGAATGTTATTAACAAAAATCAAGGCAATATGGCAGCATGTCAAACCCTATTCTCCAACAACAGCAAGTCCAGGATACCCCCAACACACCAAAAAAAAAAAAAAAAAACCCAAACCAAATCAAGATTTAGATTTAAAATCACTGGTCATGATGCTGTTAGAGGAACACAAGAAGGACATTAATAAATCTCTTAAAGAAATACAGAGGAAAATGGATCAAAAGGTAGAAGCCATTAGAAGGGAAACACAAAAATCATTTAAGAAATTCAGGAGAATATGGGTCAAAAGAAGCCAATAAAGAGGAAAAGCAAAAATCACTTAAAGAAATACAGGAGAACTTGGGTCAACAGGCAGAAGTCATGAAAGCGGAAACACAAAAATATCTTAAAGAAATACAGGAAAACACAAACAAACAAGTGAAGTAACTAAACAAAACCATCCAGGATCTAAAAACAGAAATAGAAACAACTAAAAAATCGCAAAGGGAGACAACTTAGGAGAGAGAAAACTTTGGGAAGAAATCAGGGGCCATAGATGCAAATATCAACAACAGAATACAAAAGAGAGAAGAAAGAACCTCAGATGTGAAGATACCATAGAAACCATTGACTCAACAGTCAAAGAAAATGCAAAATGCAAAATGCTTGTAACCCAAAACATCCAAGAAATCCAGGACACAATGAGAAGACCAAACCTAAGGATTATAGGTATAGATGAGAGTGAAGATTTACAACTGAAAGGGCCAGCAAATATCATCAACAAAATTATGGAAGAAAACTTCCCTAACCTAAAGAGAGAGATGCCCATGAATATACAAGAAGCCTACAGAACTACAAACAGAAATACCTCCTGTCATATAATAATCAAAATCCCAAATATACTAAACAAAGAAAGAATATTAAAGGCAGTAAGAGAAAAAGGGCAAGTAACATATAAGGGAAGACCTACCAGAATTACACCAGACTTCTCATCAGAGACCATGAAATCTAGATGATCCTGGGCAGAGCTCATGCAGACTCTAAGAGAACACAAATGCCAGCCAAGACTACTATACCCAGCGAAACTCTCAATCACTATAGATGGAGAAACCAAGATATTCCATGACCAAACCAAATTTACACAATATCTTTCCACAAACCAAGCCAGCCGTACAAAAGATAATAGGTAGAAAACACCAATACAAGGAGGGAAACTACACCTTAGGAAAAGCAAGTAACCTTCTTTCATCAAACCCAAAAGAAGATAACCACTCAAATATAAAAATAACATCAAAAATGACAGGAAATAATAATAACTATTCTTTAATATCTCTCAACATCAATGCACTCAATTCCCCAATAAAAAGACACAGACTAACAAACTGGATAAGGAAACAGGACCCTACATTTTGCTGCATACAGGAAACACCTCAGTATCAAACACAAACACTACCTTAGAGTAAAAGGCTGGAAGACAATTTTTACAAACAAATGGTCTCAGGAAAGAAGCCTGAGTAGCCATTCTAATATCAGATAAAATTGACTTTCAATCTAAAGTCATCAAAAGAGACACGGAAGGACACTTCTTGCTGGTCAAAGGAAAAATCCACCAAGAACAACTCTCAATACTGAACATATATGCTATAAATGCAAGGACACTTTCATTCGTAAAAGAAACTTTACTAAAGTTCAAAGTACACATTGCACCTAACACAATAATTGTGAGTAACTTCAACACTCCACTCTTGTCAATGGACCAATCAGGAAAACAGAAACTAAATAGGGACACAGTGAAACTAATTGAAGCTTTGGACCAATTAGATTTAACAGATATATATATAGAACATTTCATCTTAAAGCAAAAGAATATACCTTTTTCTCAGCACCTCATGGTAACTTCTCCAAAACTGAACATATAATTGGTTACAAGACAGACCTCAACGAATATAAGAAGATCGAACTAATCCCATGCCTCCTATCAGATCACTATGTAATAAGAGTGGTTGTCAATAACAATAAAAACAACAGAAAGCCCACATATACATGGAGGCTGAACAGTACTCTACTCAATGATACCTTGGCCAAAGAAGAAATAAAGAAAGAAATCAAAGACTTTTTAGAATTTAATGAAAATGAAGGCATAACATACCCAAATTTATGGGACACAATGAAAGCAGTGCTAAGAGGAAATCTCATAGCCCTGAGTGCCTCCACTTTGACATTTCCGAATAACATCAGCTCCCCTACAACCCACAGACTGCTAAAAATTCTAACAGCATCATGAGAAAGTTCCAGTTTCTTTTCTTATTTTATGCCAATCTAACAGTTCAAATTGTCTGTCCTTCTCATTTCTAAGAATGGGATACTGTTTACTCAAAAATCCAATAAAACTGTAAAAATGAGTAGAAATACATTAAAGAAAGAAATTATTTGGGAATGACTTCCCATTGCCATCTTGACTCCCATATAAGGAATGCACCCATAATGCATTCAGTCTGGTAGTCACAGGCATTTGGATCATAATAGCCGTCTGATATGAACTGAGCAGATCTGGTTATGTTCTTAGACAACCTGAGGTTAGATCCTAGAAGCAGCTGGTGTGAGGGTCTGCAGGTGACCACAGTGATACTCTGGGGCTAGAAAAAACATGTTCTGTAAAGAACCAAATATGAATGCAAGGACAGAGAAATGTATATTCGAGAAAAGAAACGACCTATGAGAGGGATGGAAAAATCAGGTGCCTTGGACCCTCTTATCTTTGCGTGTCCCTAGATGTTTCCAGTAACTTCTACTTATGTTACAGCACAGATGAGTGAGATCCTGATTCTTCTACTTACAACCAATCAGCCCTGGGATATTTTTAGTCTGGAGGTAAAAGTTCTATGTGCCCATATTGGGATGATCTGAAAGAGGAGGTTGGTCAATTTGTTATTCCTCTTCTCTAGTTTGTCTGGAAACAATCAAATAGGCTCAAAGGTCATTCAGGGAGTAATTCTCCCTCCTTGATGCCTGGACGGCTTTCTCCAGGCTCTTTTGAAAGTGCCACTCATTCTTCTCATATCAGTGTTTCAGCTCCTCTTCCATCCCTTCCATATTTCTGTTCTTGGTGTAAAATGAAGACAGTGCCCTGGGGACAAAGAGAAGTGATAGGCTGGCGATCAGAATTTTGAGCCATGACGCTAAAGAGGGAATGAGTCAGGATAACATTGATTCTGACTATTTCCCTGATAACAAATCAGGGAAAGAGTGATTAACTGTCCATAAGGAAGATAGGGATAGTAAATAAGGACTGGAGTACATGGACCACTCACACAGCCTCTGTGTGATACTTCTACTTAGTACATAGGCTGATGAGAGCAAGATGGAAAAATACATCATTAGGTAATGTTATAATCCAAGACCTTTTCCCTTCACATCTCACAGACACAGTCTGGAACCTACTAACAGCATGTGAGTCATAAGACCTATGAGGATGACCCTGACTGGCATGTGTGTCCTGACTCTTGTTCAGAGCACCTACCACATTGCCTGTCTTAGTTCTTGGACCTGAACTCTGCTGGTGTCTGTGTGTAAATGGCATTAATAATCGGTAGTTTGAATGAGAACATCTGTCAAATGTCCATGTATTTGAACGGGAACCCCCGTTGGTGGCACTGATTGTAATTTTGTTGTTCCAAAGGTTATAGAATCTGCTGAAAAATACATCACTGAGGGTGAGCTTTGAGACTCTATAACTTCACCCCACTTCTCCATGCTTTGTGTTTGGGGAGAAGGTGTGATCTCTCATCTTCTAGCTCCAGCTGCTGCTGCTAGGCCTCACCATCCACTATAGACTCTTTCTGCGAAGCCAGAAGCCCAAATACACTCTTCCTTCTATAAGTCACTTTGGGTATAGTATTTTATCACAGCAACAGACAAGTAACTGGAACATTCTAATAATGTTCCAATCACACAATCCATGGCAGTGTCCCCTTGAATCCCAATCCTACACTTGGCAGATAGGCAGATAGTATTTGCTTTTCAAATGAATATGTGCCAAATATGTGACTGTTACATCATATTTTCTAGCTTGAATTCTATCGCTGTAATAAAACGCTAACCAAAACAAAAAAAGTTTATTAAAAAAAAAAGTTTATCTGGCTTACAGGCCAAATTTTACCCCATCACTGAGAAAAGATTAAGCAGGAACTCTGGAAAAGCAGGAACAGATGAAGTGTCCATGGAGAAATGCTACATTTCCATGACTTGCTCAGCCTGCTTTCTTATATAATCAAGAACCAAAAGCCTAGAAGTGGCACTGCCTGCATTAGGCTGGGTTCTCACACATTAAACATTTAATCAAGAACTTGACCTCACAGACTTGTCTACATGCTAATCTGATGTGTAATTCCTCAGGTGAGTCCCCTGCTTCCCAGGTGACTTTGTTTTGTGCTGAATTGACAAAAAAAACAACCAGCACAATCATCTTCATAATTTGCCACCAAAAGGAACAATAGTATCACTCTGTTTAGAGAGGCATAGAAAGGCTAAGCATCTTCCTTGGGGATCACTCAGGTATTGAAAGGTAACTGGATTTGTTTTCAGATAACCTACCATCTTTACACTTCTTATTTTCTTTATCTGATCTTATATAAACAAACTGAAAACATGGATAGATGGGGAAAGGTTTTTTTTTTTTTTTTTTTTTTTTTAGTTTTTTTTATTCGATATATTTTTTATTTACATTTCAAATGGTTTCCCCTTTTCTGGCCCCCCACTCCCCGAAAGTCACATAAACCCCCTTCCCTCCCCCTGTTCTACCACCCACCCCTTCACAATTCCCTGTTCTGGTTTTGCCCTATACTGCTACACTGAGTCTTTCCAGAACCAGGGGCCACTCCTCCGTTCTTCTTGCACATCATTTGATGTGTGGATTATGTTTTGGGTATTCCAATTTTTCAGGCTAATATCCACTTATTAGTGAGTGTATACCATGATTGATCTTTTGAGACTGGATTACCTCACTTAGTATGATGTTCTCCAGCTCCATCCATTTGCCTAAGAACTTCATGAATTCATGGTTCCTAATGGCTGAATAGTACTCCATTGTGTATATATACCACATTTTTTGCATCCATTCTTCTGTTGAGGGATACCTGGGTTCTTTCCAGCTTCTGGCTATTATAAATAGGGCTGCTATGAACATAGTAGAACATGTATCCTTATTACATACTGGGGAATCCTTTGGGTATATGCCCTGAAGTGGTATAGCAGGATCTTTCGGAAGTGACGTGCCCAGTTTTCTGAGGAACCACCAGACTGATTTCCAGAGTGGTTGTACCAATTTGCAACCCCACCAGCAGTGGAGGAGTGTTCCTGTTTCTCCACATCCTTGCCAACACCTGCTGTCTCCTGAGTTTTGAACCTTAGCCATTCTGACTGGTGTAAGGTGAAATCTCAGGGTTGTTTTGATTTGCATTTCCCTGATGATTAATGAAGTTGAGCATTTTTAAAGATATTTCTCTGCCATCTGAAGTTCTTCAGGTGAGAATTCTTTGTTTAACTCTGTACCCCATTTTTGAATAGGGTTATTTGGTTTTCTGTGGTTTAACTTCTTGAGTTCTTTGTTTATATTGGATATTAGCCCTCTATCTGATGTAGGGTTGGTGAAGATCCTTTGCCAATTTGTTGGTTGCTGATTTGTCCTTTTGATGGTGTCCTTTGCCTTACAGAAACTTTGTAATTTTATGAGGTCCCATTTGTCAATTGTTGATCTTAGAGCATACGCTATTGGTGTTCTGTTCAGGAAGGGGAAAGGTTTTCAAAGGGGAACTCCTTACCAGTTCCTATAAGGAAATTTGATATCAGCTGTTTCAGTGTTCAATTTTTTTTAAAATTTGTATCAATGTTTATGCTTCTGTGTGTATATATATATAAACATGGGTATATAAATGCTCATGGAAGCACAATGAATACTCACTTCAAGTGTCTAGTGTTGTTTGTTTATGTGTGCATATGTGTGTATTTGTACATGTTTCTCTATCTATATGTACACATGTATAAGGGTGCCCAAGAAGCCAGGAAAGAGTGTCAGATCCTTCAGAGTCTCTCTCTCTCTCTCTCTCTCTCTCTCTCTCTCTCTCTCTCTCTCTCTCTCTCTGTGTGTGTGTGTGTGTGTGTGTGTGTGTATGTTTGCATACATGTTTATGTTTCTGTGTGCATATGTGTATGAGGGCACCCTCAGAAGTCAGGAGATAGTGTCAGATCCTTCAGAGCTTGTGTGTGTGTGTGTGTGTGTGTGTGTGTATTTGAACATGTTTATCTGTCTTTATGCACATGTGTGTGAGGGTGCCCACAGAAACCCAGAGTGTCAGATCCTTCTGAAGTATAATTACAGATGTTGTGAGCCTCCTAAAGTGGATGCTAGTATGTGAATTACAGTCCTCATGACAGAGCAACAAGTGCTCTTAATCACTAAGCTATACGCCCAGCCCCACTTCTCAGGTAGTTTTGATAAAGCAACCAGAAAAGTAATTAATACGACATGGAATTAATGTGATGGGAAATTGAAACTCTGGCATGCCATTCCATAATAGGGAAGTTGAGGCACATGAGGAATGAGCTTGGTACAGACAGCTCCTTTCCACATGCACATTCTTATTAGCACACACTGAGGCTCATGCATCAAAACCAAAATGTGATGTAGACACAAAATATGCATCATGGCCAGCAGGATGGTTTGAGATAGTTTGTGGGTAAAGGCATTTGCTGCTATGCCTAATTACTAAATCCCACATGGTATAAAGAGAGAACCTACTGTTCTACTCTGCCTTCCATTTGTATGCTTTGGCACATATATGTACATGTACATATACATGTATGCTCAATAGATAAACATAATAAAGATATTTAAAATATCAGCTTTCAAAGACTTGATCTGACAAAAGAAATATAAAATATCTGATTAATGACTTGTATATTACATGATGAAAGACTCATGTGCAGATACCTGAAGGAAAGAATCATTTTTCTTTTGGGTGTAACCTATACCCGAGAGGATGACTCCTCACCCATGTGCACATGGAAGAACTAATGGGGCTGAGTCATAATAAAAAGGGGAACTTGAAGTTGGGAGGGAGGTGTGTTGGGGAGGGCCTAGGATAAGTGAGGAATGGATATGATAAACATTTACTATATAAAAATATATGTACATATATAATTTTCAAATGACTGAAAAACTTATTACAAAAGAAAATGTACCATTACAATTAATGTCACTATATCCTTTTATATCTTCAATGGAGCTTTTAAAAAATCAGAAGGGACAAACATGACTCAATTTATTTTTCTATTAGATAGCTCCATCTGGATGCTTTCCCTGTCACAGAAACCTTGTAGGATTAGAAACATAATCCTCCCAACACCCTAGGAGACAGGGGCACACAGATGTGACAGATGGTCTAATACTAGTCCTAAATAATTCACTGTTAGGGTTGTGGGAATGCTGAGGAGCTGCAAGGCCTGACTCCTATTCCCCTACCATCACCATCATCATACTTAAGCTTTGAGAAGAAAGACTATAATTTCTATTTCAATAACAGCTATGGAGTTGGTAAGAAAGACGTATGAAACAACCCCAGCCAACAAGGATGTAATGTAGTGTATGTCTGTGTGCGTGTGTGTGTGTGTCTGTGTGTGTGTGTGTGTATGTGTGCGTGTGCTCACGTTTGTGTGTGTGTGTGTGTGTGTGTGTGTGTGTTCTCATGTGCCTGCATGGATGAAAAAGAGCACAAATGTACATGTGTGGGTCCCCGTTGAAGCCGCAGAACAATATTAGGTGTCATTCCTCAGAAGTCATCCACCTTGTTTTTTGACATGGTTTCTCACTAGCCTGGACCTTACTGATTTTCATACAATGCTAACTGGCTAGTGGACTCGGGGGATCCACCTGGCTCTACCTCTCCAGTGTCGACCTCACAAGCATCTGCCACAATACCCAGCTTTTTAGACTATCGATTCTGGGGTCAATGTTTGGTCTTGTACTTACAGTTTACTGACTGAATTATCTTTCTAGCCCTTGTGAAGATTTAGGATCACTCAGGAGACACATCTCTAGGTAGCCTGAAATGGCGTTTCAGGAAAGTAGGAAGATGCATCAATTTCTCAACCTTCCTAATGTTGTGACACATTAGTGCAGTTTCTCATGTTGTTGTGACAACTGATCATAAAATTGTTTTGTTGCTATTTCATAACTGTAGTTTTGCTACTGTTATTAATCATAATGTAAATATTTTTAAAGATAGTTTACCAAAGACATCACAACCTGCAAGTTTAGAACTGCTGATCTAAAATGTGGAAGGTACCAATCCAAGCACTAGTATCTTGGACAAATAAAAAGGATAAAGGATCGCCAGAACTCATCTCTCATGCTTCTATCTTTTCAGCTTTGTTTTTCATTACATGTACACAAATGAGGAAGCAGATGTGTGGATATGGGCATATGAGTACACCTGCAACTGCAGACACCAGAAAGTGTCAGATTCCCTGCCACCTGACATGGGTGCTAGCGATTAAACTCAGACCTTCTGGAAATGAAGTAAGTGCCATCTCTCCAGCCCTTCTTACTGCTTCTGAAATGAAGATGCAATGTGACCAGCTGTCTCATTTTCCTGCTTTCATGCCTTCTCTCCACAATAGAACATATTTGATTGAAACAAAAACACTCTTCCTTTCTCAAATTACTTTTGTTGAGTGTGCTCTATAGCAAGAAGAAACAATAACTAAAACAGCAGGTATGTCTCTGTAGGAGCTATCTCACCATTAAGCACTACACTTTTGCTATCTGTTACCTCCACCATTAATTCTTCACACATTTAGTTCAAAAACTTGTGTAGATTTAACTGTTACTGAAAAGGTACCAAGATTATTAACAATGTTTACCATGGGCTGAGAATCAAGAGATGAAGAGAATGATTAACAAAGTCTGCTTTGGACTTCGAATCAGGCTATCAGGGATGAGTATATTTGAATGCTTTGGAAGAATAAAGTCCCACACAGATTTAACACAACGGTCTCTCACAAACTAAAAGACCATAAGGGGAAATATATACCTACCTAAAATGTAAACACTGCCCTAGAACTTGTAAAACCCTAGAAATGAGGAAGCAGAGAAGTAAGAAGCAGAAGAAGATAAATGTAATAGGGTAAAGTAATAGAGATAAGGTAATTAGATAAAAGTAACAGAGAGTAATAAGATAAAAGTAATAAGAGAGGTTGATAAGAACAAGAATGTATTTTAAGCATTATGGAAATATAACAAAGCCCCTTCTGTTGTACAACTGATACACTATTTAAAGTAGAACTCTGGGCCGGAGGAAAGGCTGAGTAAATAAGAACACTTACTATGCAAGCAAGCATGGGACCTGAGTTTGAATCACCGACACTCATGAAAAAATTATGCATGGATAAACATGGTTGCACCTGTAGCACTGGAGAGCACACAGAGGTGAATCCTATAGTCGAACCTGTAAGCCACAGGCTCATTAAGAAGCCAAGATTCACAGCATTAAGATAAAGACCAACAGAGGAAAACTTGTACTAACCTCAACATGCCTCCACACAAGTATGCAGAGCCCACACAACCGAACAACTCACAGGCAGTGACAAATCTCTGTGTGTCTGTGACAGTGTTGACAAACACATTTAAATAGAATAAAAAGATACCCCTTGAATGTGACCATACCATTTCCCAGGCTGGACCCAGACTGAATAAATAGTATAAGCACACTTCCCTTTACTTACAGAGGGTCCTTCCTGCCATAACAGACAATGCTCTCAAGCTGAGAACCATTATAAACATTTCCTTCTTTTAAGTTGTTTGTCAGGTATCACACCATACAGCATGAAATAAACAAATATCATCTGTCTATTTAAGAAAAAGAAAATCAAGAAAGCATATATTTGGTAACTGGAGGAAGATACAATCCCATTCTGATAGTAGAAAACATGGTGCATCCTTGAGTCCAAACTCAACACTTACCAAATGGACCCAGAGACCCTTGTGAGGTATGTGACAGCATCCAACAGCCCAAGTTCTTTCATCTCACTCAGCACACCAAGACAAGAGATGTGGGCCTGCAGTCACCCACCAGAGCCCAAGACAGCAATGACTAGAGCCTGGGCATTGGAAGTAAGACAATTAGTGGACAAAGTAAGGAACAAGAGCATATCTAATGTCCTGCTTGGTCAGGGTGAAACCTGTTACACCTCTAGTAGAGTAAGTCTGTACCTATTTAGATACTTCCCTGCTCATCCTAGTGGAGTTGAGCTGCAGAGTCTAAAGACAGCACAGACAACCCCACCAGTGTGGCCCCTCACTTGCATTCACCTGGTCAGCTTGGATGTTCAGCTTTCCTAGAGCCTCCACAATCTTGGGACTGTGTTTGTGCTTTTTCTGCTTCCTGGAGTCCAGTGGCAAACTAGACCACAGAGCTTCTGGAGACAAGGAAAAACAGGAAACTTCAGAAATGTTTCAGGGAGAAAGAAAGCATAGAAATTACCTGGAGTGGTGTTGCACGTTGCCTAGGAGCAAAGGTGGCCAAAAGCTCTGAGATTAAGGTGTGTGTCAAATATTGACAACATAAACTAAAGAACAACCAAGGGCCAGCCAAGAGGGCTCTTAAGGTAAAGGTGTCTGCCAATCACTCAGATGACTTAACCATACAGAAAAGCTAGAGATTGCCCTAGTTGTCGTCTGACCTACACATGCACTGTGACATATGAGTGCAAGCATGTGGGCAAACATTTACTCACATACATACACATAAAAAACAAATAGATGATAGATTGATGAATAAATAAATCAGTGTAATTTGAGCTGGAGATACAAATGTCTCTAAAGATGCTGCCTCACCCATAATTAAATATTACATTTCTGTGGTTATCCCACCTTCTATTCATTCTCCACACTGTTACTTCCAAGGCTTATATAGCTTTATCTGTAACTGAAAGGGTACAAAATTGATTGACTGATTGATTGACTGATTGATTGATTGATTGAGGAAGGGAGGGGAGAGGTAGGAAGGGGGGAGGGAGGGAAGGAGGGAGGCAGGGAGGATATATAGGATTGCAGGAGCCAGATGGGTTTAGACACCATGAGAACGTGGCCCACAGAACCAACTAAGATCACAAAGAATGAAGTCCCAGTCACAAAGCCTCCATGGGTCGGCCTAGGGCCACTGCATATATGTTATGGCTGTTTAGCTTGGGATTTTTATGGGACTCTCAACAATGGGAGTGGGAGTGTCTTTGACTCTAATTCCTGCTCCTGGGAAACTTTTTTTTTCCTACTGGGTTATCTCATCTAGCCTTGATATGAAGATTTGTGCCTAGACTTATTGTGTCTTCTTATTTTGTGTTCAGTGACTATCCCTGGGAGGTCTGATGCTTTCTGACGGAAAACAGGAGTGGATATGGGCTGTTTTCTTTGATTCCTTGGACCCACATGGTAGAAGAAAATTACTCCCAT
Organism: Apodemus sylvaticus; assembly: GCF_947179515.1. Lineage (NCBI taxonomy): Eukaryota > Metazoa > Chordata > Mammalia > Rodentia > Muridae > Apodemus > Apodemus sylvaticus. Next base: position 199,418,992 of record NC_067472.1, read on the forward strand.
AAGTTATCATTTGATTTCCACATATATGCTGTGGCACAGGCACACCACATCTCACACACACACACACACACACACACACACACAAATAAATAAAATGTGATAAACACATTTAAAGTTAATTTTGTATGTGGCTTACTGCTTATGCTGTGATTTAGGAGACCCAGCACAGCTAGCTCATCTTCCTGACTTCTTCTACTACTTTCAATATTGCTTTCTCCTGTGGCACAATCACATCCCACTTTGTTATGGGATGATGGAATTCTGAGGTGAATATTGTTTCTTCCTGTGGTTTCTGTAGTAATGAACCTGGACTTAGTCCTTAAGGCACATTAATCCACCAGTCTAACCTTACTTTGCAGTGAATATCTGGTAATTGTCATAAAGTCATGGATTGAATTCCAAAAGTCATTTAAATAGTTTAAATATGGCACAGAAGAAAAAGTAATTAGGTCCTTGTGGATAGTTTGTTGAACACATGTTGGAAGATTGTGTCTTTTTTTTTTTAAAGATTTATTTATTTTTATGTGTATAAGTACACTGTATTCAATTAATTAATTAATTAATTGATTGATTGATTAATTAATTTCAAGCTGTCTTCAGACGCACCAGAAGAGGGCATCAGATCCCATTACAGATGGTTGTGAGCCATCATGTGGTTGCTGGGAATTGAACTAAGGACCTCTGGGACCCCTTACCCACTGAGCCATCTCTCCAGCCAAGATTGTGTCTTTAAACCAGATTTTTTTTGTCTTTTCAGCCATTGGCTCCTCAGCCCAGACTACAGCTGTTCCATCCAACTGTGGCTATTGCTCCAGTTGCGGGTAGGATGAGGCATCAGGAACACACTGCCCTCCTGAACATTATTCCACACTGTTTCTCCTCCCCCTACCAGACTCCCTGATGGACACTGGGGACACTGAGGCTCACTGAAACTACACCCCAACCATGAACAACAGTGGGCTCTTGGGCTGGCTGTGACTCCTAACCTGTCCTTGCCCTGCCCCAATCTAGAAATTCCTTACCTTTGAAAGGCCTTAGATGTTTCAAGTCCTTGTAGAAGTTGCTAGGAGATGGGCTAAGAGGACCTGTCTAGTCTCCCCAAACACATTCATCCACCAAAACACTCTTCCCTCCTGTGGGAGGAACTGATGAAAACAGACAGATGACACCAGACTAAATTAGCTTGGGGGGAAAACTACCAACTGAGAGTTGCCGTTCTCAGTGACTATCAGCAGTGATATAATTCATGGATCCTACACATGGGTTGTTTTTAGTTCCAATGTGATGGACCGCTCTTATTCTCCTTACCAACTGCTCCACACTGTACTAGCTGAGATTCCCTAGCAGTTTAACTGCTCTCTGCTAACTGCTCTCTGTCAGGGAGTCATTTTACAGCTTCAGTGACACCAACACATATAGAAGGAAAGTTTGGTAAAAAGATTTTGGTAATTACAGACCTTGGGGATGCCCAGCAGGCCTCTGCACAGAGGAAAGATAGACGGAGAAGAGTAGCAACCAGCAATATATACTTGGGGATTAGGTTGTGAGTTGCTTCAAGGTGGCAGACAAATGCCTGGATGGTGCACATAAAGGAAGCCCAGCCTATTATGGAGGGGGGGGAGGGTGCTTTCTAGTTTTTATCTGTATTGCAAGCTGGCACCAGTAGAGCGTGGTAAAGAATTAACTGGAAATCATGCCAAAAGAGAACTAACTGGAAATCTGGTTCCTGGGATTAAAGTCAAGTTTACATTAAAAATAGGTAGGACAAACACTTGTGTCAGTTATTTTCTTTTTCTTTTCTTTCTTTCTTTTTTTTTTTTTTTTGGATTTGATTTTTTTTCGAGACAGGGTTTCTCTGTATAGCCCTGGCTGGCCTCGAACTCAGAAATCCACCTGCCTCTGCCTCCCAGAGTGCTGGGATTACAGGCGTGCGCCACCACCGCCCGGCTCAGAGTTGTTTTTAAAACTGAAATGTTTATATTCAATTGTCTCAAAAAGAAAATAGTATCTCCCACTTTGACCTGATTTTTCTGACTTTTTCAAAATACTGTTGGATATGTATTCATTAAAGCTTTCAATCCCCCCTAGCTTTTCTATAACACTTATACGTTAAGTGGAATAAGTGGAATATGATATTATCTATGTTACCCTTCCCATTCATAACTTAGATTATAATTTTTATTAATTAAATTTGTCCTTTAGACCTGACAGAGGATCTGCACCTATGAAACCTCAATGTAATGGTTTTCCAAACAAGACCTACATAATAAAAACTCAAGTTGACATGGGAATGTAGATGAGGGAAATCTCATATGGCTCCAGCCCTAGATAAGCTATGGGCAATTAGTGGTTATTGAGAGAGAAATAGTTTTCTCGAAGGATAAAAGATAATCCAAGTACATTATTTAATCCTACATGGCCAGTCCTATGCACATGTATATAGGAGCATCTGCTCCCATTAGTTCTAGATTAAGAGTCTTTGATTATGATTGAGCCTGGGGTCCACTCTATGACTAGAGTAGAAATAATAGGAATCATTTCTTTGGCTGTTTTTTTCAAGTCCTGTTTAGTCCTGCCACAGGTCTCTGGACCTTTCCCCTTTGGTCGTCTTGCCTTGCTCCTCACAGCCACTCACTTGAGAGCACTCTATCTGCCCTTTTTCTCCTTCCTTCCTTCCTTCTCCAATCTTTGTTCTGTAATCAGCAGAACCCTGAGGGAAAAAAGGCAGGTCTGAGACCAAATGCTGGTTCCAGAGATAAACCACCAAGCCTGTTATGGTTTCCATACAAAATGTCACCAAAGGCACATGTGTTTCAACATTTGGTCCCCAGTTGATGCCACTGTTTTAAGAGACTGTGGAACGTTTAGGTAACAGGACCTAGTTGAAGAATGTAGGACCACCAGAGTGGGCCTTCCACACTGCAACCCCCCATCCCTTCTAGTCTAGCTCTGTGTTCATGACATGATTAACAAACTGCACAGTCAATTCCAGCTCCCTATGATGGGGTTCCAGCATGCCTTCCCTACCATGATAGGTCCATATCCTTAAACAATGGGTCAAAGAAAATCCTCTAAAGTTGATTCTGCCAGTTATTCTGTCACAGCTATGTCTTTGAGCTCAGACCCCTCTCATTGACAGTAGGCAAGTGACTGTGATGTTCAAACAGCAAATGTGGAGCCTGCCCCAGGACTCAGCCGCACACTAAATTAGCCTCTCACCCCACTGCTCCAATCTCTCCTGTTCACTTCCTCTCCTATATTTTCTTCCTTTCTCCTCCTTAGCCAAATACACAGTACTTACATAGACGAGTTACAATGTTTTGGGTTACTCTTTGTTAATTTCTCAGGAAAAAATAATACTTAACTCACCAGCGTCATGGGCCATCGCCTATAAACAAGGAATTTATTCCATCAATTTTTGCAGACAACAAACTTGCCACAGTCTCAAAGATTATTGCCTACAGAATGGGTATTATATTACTTCCTGCTAGTTTCTCCAAAAAATACTTAACTAGCCAAGGTCTTGAAGTTATCATCTGTAAATTGCAGGCAATAGCATCTATCTCATGGTGTATTATACATGAAATACAATCACAAACAACCTACCTTATACTCAGTAAGCAACATCTTTGTGCAAATCATTAATCTTATCAGTTATTATCAGGTGGTAGTTTAAGTCAAACAGTATAAGGAATTGATATGAAGTCTCCTATTCTTTTAGTTTGGTTTGGTTTTTGTTGTTGTAGTTATGGTTTTGTTATTGTTGTTTTGGGTTTTTTGTTTGTTTGTTTGTTTTTTTGGGACAGGATTTCTGTGTAGTCCTGGCTGTTCTGGAACTCCACTGTAGACCACACCAGGCTGGCTTCAAACTCAGGTCCACCTGTTTTTGTCTCCCAAATACTGGGGATCAAAGTCATGCATCACAACCACATGGCCTCTCTGCTATTCTTGAAGAATCTACATTCTCTTAACCTTCAGAATTTTTCTCATTTCCTTCTAGAATTAACATGTACAAATAGTAAATGTATCCAGTATATACATATATACTAATATACATACATATATACTACACAAACAAATGCGCATACATATACATTACATATACACACTATAGGCATACGCTATATACACATTTACTCACTATATATACAGTGTACACACACACCATACACACTACATATATATATCATATATACATGCACACACTATATATACTATGTACATTATTTATATATATAGTACATACCATAAAAAGATGTATAAACATAGGTATACAATGATATACATACATACTTGCATAGTTACATCTATATTAATGAACATATAACCCATTTACTGTAATATATTTATATATGCTATATGTACATACATTGATATACTGGACATTTACAGATATATAAAATCCACACTTCTAAATACAATGTATATACCACTATATACACTATATCTGTATATATAGTGATATATGTGTATATATACACATAAAACATATACTACATATTTAAATATATGCAATACACACACACATATATATCTCACATATGTACATATTGTGTCAGGTGGCATGTTAGTATACATTTACCAACTATCTTTCTATAGTGGGAAGACATTAGCTAACTTGACTTCTTGGGTTACATACATACTATGAGCCCCAGTTTGATAGCAGAGACCCTGGCTTATAGCACCTAGCAGTTGCTGTGGTAAACCACAGGTAATTTCAAGCTACTATTATGAGGAATATAGAATTGGGAAGAGGACCAAGTCAAAGAAGAGGAAGGAGATCAGCAGGATCAAGTAGAGAAACAGGGGGCTGGGGGTTGGGACAGGAGGATGCAACAAAAAATTTGTATAGAAATGTCACAATAAAACACACTTCTTCAATGCCAAATTTAAAAGTTAATTTTTAAAAAGGTACAAAGCCTCGTTTTTAACAACACAATGGAGTAGTATTCCATTGTGTAAATGAACTTTATCTGTATCCATTCTTGGGCTGAGGGACATCTGGGCTGTTTCCAGCTTCTGGCTATTACAAACAATGCTGCTGTGAACACAGAGGAGCATGTGTCCATGTGGTATGGTGGAGCATCTTTTGGATATATGCCCAAGAGTGGTATAGCTTGGTCTTCAGGGAGAACTATTTCCAATTTTCTGAGGAACCTTCAGATTGATTTCCAGAATAGTTGGATGGAACTAGAAAATATCATCCTAAGTGAGGTAACCCAAACTCAAAAGGGCATACATGGTATGTATTCACTGATAGTGGATATTAGCCATAAAGCTCAAAATACCTATGATACAACTCACAGACCATATGAAGTTTAACAAGAAGGAAGGCCCAAGTGCGGCTACTTTAATACCACTTAGAAAGGGGAACAAAATAATCACCAGAGGAAGAGGAAGGGAGGGACCTGGATTGGAAAGGGTAGGGCGAGAGAAAAAGAGACAGAGGCAGGTAAGGGGGGGGAGACAGGAGAGAAACCCAGAGGGCCCAGAGAATGAGTAGAAAAATGCAGCATGTGTGGTGGGGAGTCGTGGGAACCTCCAGAAAGTCCCAGTGATGTGACAGGCTCCCAGGACCCAGTGGGGATGACCTTAGCTGAAATGTCCAACAGTGGAGAGATGGAACCTAAAAGAACACCTCCAGTAGCTAGACATGACCCCTATTTGAGGCATGGGGCCACCCACCTATCTTCAAAATTCTTGACCCAGAGTTGTTCCTGTCTAAAGGAAATGCAGGGACAAAAATAGAGCAGAGGCTAAATGAAAGGCCATCCAGAGACTGGCCCAAGTTGGGAACCATCCCATGTGCAGGCCCCAATTCCTTGGCACTATTACTGATGCCATGTGTTTACAGACCCCAACACTACTATGGTCGACAAGAAGTGTATACCAAAAGGAGCATGCCATGGTTGTCTCCAGAGGGGTCCTGCTAGAGCCTTACAAATAAAAAGGCAGAGTCGGCAGCTGCCATCTTCGCTCCCAGTCAGACAGGACAGGTGACCCCAGGTACCAAGATATCCAGAGTCTAGGACCTCTGGGGATGCAGACTGTCGAGCTGTGGGATGCCACCTACATCCAGGCCCTGGGCAGATCTCCGGTTCATCTGTGTGCCAGCAAGGCATGGGTCCTGTGCCCTGCAGGGTGTCTGCAGGATCCTCACAGCCATCTTTGATCCCTGACAGAGCAGACAGGCAGTACCAGGTTCGGTACACAGAGATAACCCAAATATAACATTGCTTGGGACAGGACACACCAGGGCTCCAACAGCACCAAAGAAGAGGGCAGCACATCAGTAATCTGTGCCAGGGGAAACCCAGTCATCCAGTGGTGTGGAAATAGTCTTACCAGCTCACAGTAGGTTCAAGCACCAGCCAGTGACAACAAGACCAACTAACACGAGAGATAACCAGATGGCAAAAGGCAAACATAGGAACATTACCAACAGAAATCAAGGCAAAATGGCAGCATCTGAACCCAATTCTTCAACAACAGCAAGTCCGGGATACCCCAACACACCAGAAAAACAAGATTTGGATTTAAAATCACTGGTCATGATGCTGTTAGAGAAACACAAGGACATAAATAAATCTCTTAAAGAAATACAGGAGAAAATGGATCAAAGTTAGAAACCCTTACAAGGGAAACACAAAAATCATTTAAAGAAATTCAGGAGAATATGAGTCAAATGAAAAAAGCCATGGCTTCTCGAAGGAGGAAATGCAAGAATCAATTAAAGAAATACAGGAGAACTTGGGTCAACAGGCAGAAGTCATAAACGAGGAAACACAAAAATCTCTTAAAGAATTACAGGAAAACACAAACAAGCAAGTGAAGAAACTGAGCAAAACCATCCAGGATCTAAAAACAGAAGTAGAAACAACAAAGAAATCGCAAAGGGAGACAACTTTGGAGGTAGAAAACCTTGGGAAGAAATCAGGGGCCATAGATGCAAATATCAACAGAATACAAGAGATAGAAGAAAGAATCTCAGATGCTGAAGATACCATAGAAACCATTGACTCAACAGTCAAAGAAAATGCAAAATGTAAAAAGCTTGTAATCGAAAACATCCAGGAAATCCAGGACACAATGAGAAGACCAAACCTAAGGATTATAGGCATAGATGAGAGTGAAGATTTACAACTGAAAGGGCTAGCAAATATCTTCAACAAAATTATGGAAGAAAACTTCCCTAACCTAAAGAGAGAGATGCCCATGAATATACAAGAAGCCTGCAGAACTCCAAACAGACTGGACCAGAACAGAAATAATTCCCCTCACATAATAATCAAAACCCCAAATGTACTAAACAAAGAAAGAATATTAAAGGCAGAAAGAGAAAAAGGCCAAGTAATGTATAAAGGAAGACCTACCAGAATTACACCAGACTTCTCACCAGAGACCATGAAAACTAGAAGATCCAGGGCAGATCTCATGCAGACTCTAAGAGAACACAAATTCTAGACAAAACTACTATAACCAACAGAACTCTCAATCACCATAGATGGAGAAACCAAGATATTCCATGATTAAACCAAATTCATACAATATCTTTCCACAAATCCAGCCCTACAAAGAATAACGGGGAAAACACCAATACAAGAAGGGAAACTACACCCTGGAAAAATCAAGATAGTAAACTTCTTTCATCAAACCCAAAAGAAGATAACCAATAACATCAAAAATGACAGGAAGTAATAATCACTATGCCTTAATATCTCTTAACATCAATGGATTCAATTCCCCAATAAAAAGATATAGACTAACAGACTGGATAAGGAAACAGGACCCTACATTTTGCTGCATACAGGAAACACACTTCAGTGTCAAAGACAAACACTACCTTAGAGTAAAAGGCTGGAAGACAATTTTACAAGCAAATGGTCTGAGGAAATGAGCCGGACTAGCCACTCTAATATCAGATAAAATTGACTTTCAACCTAAAGTCATCAAAAGAGATACAGAAGGACACTTCTTGCTGGTCAAAGGAAAAATCCACCAAGAAGAACTTTCAATCCTGAACATCTATGCTCCAAATGCAAGGGCACCCTCATTCATAAAATAAACTATACTAAAGCTCAAAGCACACATTGCACCTAAAACAATAATTGTGAGTGACTTCAACACTCCACTCTCCTCAATGGACCGATCAGGAAAACAGAAACTAAACAGGGACATAGTGAAACTAATTGAAGCTTTGGACCAATTAGATTTAACAGATATATAATAGAACATTTCATCCTAGAGCAAAAGAATATACCTTTATCTCAGTACCTCATGGTACCTTCTCCAACGTCGATCATATAATTGGTAACAAGACAGACCTCAACAAATATAAGAAGATCAAACTAATCCAATGCCTCCTATCAGATCACTATGGAGTAAAAGCAACAAAAACAGAAAGCCCTCATACACATGGAAACTGAACAACACTATACTCAATGATACCTTAGTCAAAAAAGAAATAAAGAAAGAAATCAAAGAGTTTTTAGAATTTAATGAAAATGAAGACACAACATACCCAAATCTATGGGACACAATGAAAGCGGTGCTAAGAGGAAAACACATAGCCCTGAGTGCCTCCAAAAAGAAAATGGAGAGAGCATGCACTAGCAGCTGAACAAAAGACTTGAAAGTCATGGAAGAAAAAGAAGCTATTTCACCCAAGAGGAGTAGAAGACAGGAAATCATCAAATCAGGGCTGAAATCAATCAAATAGAAACAGAGGACCATACAAAGAATCAAGAATACCAGGAGCTGGTTCGTTGAGAAAAATCAAGATGATAGATAAATGCTTAGCCAGACTAACCAAAGGGCACAGAGACAGTATCCAAATTAACAAAATTAGAAATGAAAAGGGAGATATAACAACAGAAACTGAGGAAATTCAAAAAATCATCACATGCTACTATAAAACCCTATATTCAACACAACTGGAGAATCTGGAGGAAATGGACAATTTCCTAGACAGATGCCAAACACCAAAATTAAATCAGGATCAAATAGATCATATAAACAGTCCCATAACCCCTAAAGAAATAAAAAAGGGTCATAGAAAGCCTCCCAACCAAAAAAAGCACAGGACCAGATGGCTTTAGTGCAGAATTCTGTCAGACCTTCAAAGAAGACCTAACACCAATACTCTTCAAACTATTCCACAAAATAGAAACAGAAGGAACTCTAACCAACTCATTCTACGAAGCCACAATTATGCTGACACCAAAACCAAACAAAGATCCAACAAAGAAAGAGAACTTCAGGCCAATTTCCCCTATGAATATCAATGCAAAAATACTCAATAAAATTCTTGCCAACCGAATCCAAGAACACATCAAAACGATCATCCTCCATGATCAAGTAAGCTTCATCCCAGGGATGTACGAATGGTTCAATATAAGGAAATCCATTAATGCTATCCACTACATAAACAAACTCAAAGAAAAAAACCACATGATCATTTCATTAGATGCTGAAAAAGCATTTGAAAAATTCAGCATCCTTTCATGCTAAAAGTCTCGGAATGAACAGGAATTCAAGGCCCATACCTAAACTTAGTTAAAGCAATATACAGCAAACCAGTAGCCAACATCAAACTAAATGGAGGGAAACTTGAAGCAATCCCACTAAAATCAGGGACTAGACAGGGATGCCCCCTTTCTACTTATTTTTTCAATATAGTACTTGAAGTTCTAGCTAGGGCAATTAGAAAACATAAGGAGGTCAAAGGGTTACAAATTGGAAAGGAAGAAGTCAAACTATCACTATTTGCAGATGATATGATAGTATACTTAAGTGACCCAAAAAACCACCAGAGAACTCCTAAAGCAGATAAACAACAGCAAAGTGGCTGATTATAAAATCAACTCAAGCAAATCAGTTGCCTTCCTATACTAAAAGGATAAGCAGGCTGAGAAAGAAGTTAGGGAAATGACACCCTTCACAATAGCCACAAACAATATAAAGTATCTTTGTGTGACTCTAACCAAATAAAAGATCTGTATGAGAAGAACTTCAGGTCTCTGAAGAAGGAAATTGAAGAAGACCTAGAAAATGGAAAAATCTTCCATGCTCATGGATTGGCAGAATTAATATAGTTAAAATGGCCATCTTGCAAAAGCAATCTACAGATTCACAGCAATCTCCATCAAAATCCCAACTCAGTTCTTCATAGAGTTAGAAAAAGCAATTCTCAAATTCATCTGGAATAACAAAAAACCCAGGATAGCTAAAACTATTCTCAACACTAAAAGAACTTCTGGGAGAATCAGTATCCCAGACCTCAAGCAATACTACAGAGCAATAGTGAAAAAACTGCATGGTATTGGAACAGGCAAGTGGACCAATGAAATAGGATTGAAGACCCAGAAATGAATCCACACACCTATGGTCACTTGATCTTCGACCAAGGGGCAGAAAAACATCCAGTGGAAAAAAAGCCTTTTCAACAAATGGTCCTGGTTCAATTGGAGGTCAGCATGCAGAAGAATTCGAATCGATCCATTCTTATCTCCTTGTACTAAGCTCAACTCCAAGTGGATCAAGGACCTCTACATAAAACCAGACACACTGAAACTAATTGAAAAGAAACTGAGGAAGACCTTGAGGACATGGGCACATGGGAAAAGTTCCTGAACAGAACACCAATCGCTTATGCTCTAAGATCAAGAATTGACAAATGGGACCTCATAAAATTACAAAGCTTCTATAAGGCAAAGGACACCGTCAAAAGGACAAAATGGCAACCAACAAACTGGGAAAAGATCTTCACCAACACTACATCGACAGAGGGCTAATATCCAATATATACAAAGAACTCAAGAACTTAGATCCCAGGGAACCAAATAACCCTATTAAAAAATGGGATACAGAGCTAAGCAAAGAATTTTCACCTGAAGAAATTCAGATGGCCCAGAAGCACCTTAAGAAATGTTCAACATCATTAGTAATTAGGGAAATGCAAATCAAAACAACCTTGAGATTTCACATCACACAGTCAGAATGGCTAAGGTTAAAAACTCAGGAGACAGCAGGTGTTGGAGAGGATAAGGAGAAAGAGGAACACTCCTCCACTGCTGGTGGGAATGCAAGATGGTGCAACCACTCTGGAAATCAGTCTGGCTGTTCCTCAGAAAACTGGGCATGGTACTTCCGGAGGACCTGGCTATACCACTCCTGGGCATATACCCAGAGGATTCCCCAGCATGTAATAAGGATACATGCTCCACTATGCTCTTAGCAGCCTTATTATAATAGCCACAAGCTGAAAAGAACCCAGATGTCCCTCAATGGAGAAATGGATACAGAAAATGTAGTATATTTACACAATGGAAGACTACTCAGGAATTAAAAACAATGAATTCATAAAATTTTTAGGCAAATGGTTGGAACTGGAAAATATCATCCTAAATGAGGTAAGCCAATCACAAAAGAATACACAGGGAATGCAATCACTGATAAGTGGATATTAATTAGCCCAGAAGCTCTGAATACTCAAGTAGCATATCAAATGATTCCCCTGAAGAAGGAAGGAGAGGGCCCTGATCCTGGAAAGGCTTGATCCAGCATTGTAGGGTAGTACCAGGACAGAGAAAACAGAGGGGGGGTGATTGCAGAATGGGTGGAGAGAAGGCTTATGGGACATATGGGGAGGGGGGAACCTGGAAAGAGGAAAGCATTTGAAATGTAAACAAAGAATATAGAAAAAAAGATAAACAATTTCTCTCCTAAGTTACTTTTTTTGCTATAAAATTTTACCATGGTAAAAAGGAAATTAAACAGATGTCTAAATAAATAAATAAATAAATAAATAAATAAATAAAAAACAAAAAACAAATACAGAGGCAGATGCTAGCTAGCAGCTAACCATTGGACTGAGTGTGGGGTCCCCAACAAAGGAGCTGGAGGGTGGTCCAGGGAAGCTGAAGGGGTTTATAGCCCCATGGGAAGAACAATCATTTTGGCCTCCCAGATGCTCCAGGACTCCCAGGGACTAAAACATCAACCAAGGGGTACACAAGGTTCCAGTCAAAAATGTGGCAGAGGAACGCCTTGTTGGGCATCACTGGGAGGAATGGTCCTTAGTCAGATAAAGGCTCAATAGAGGCCCCAACAAAGCAAAATGGGGGTGGGGTGGGTGGGAATGGGTCGGGCGGAGGGGCACATATGTGATATGTGGAGACGGGGTGGGAAGAGGGGTTAGGGGACTCTGGGAAGGGGGGATATCGGTAAAGGTTTTACCATCGGCAATGTAAATGAAGACGATATTTAATTAAAAAACAGAAAGAAAAAAGATGTAAAGATCAATGATCTAAGATTCATCCAAATTAAGTACAGAATGAGAAATGGAATTGAAATTGGTGCAATGGCAAAAGACACAGAAAAAGAGCAAGAGTCAGACAGAGACAGAGACAGAGAAAGAGATAATGATTGCAATAAACTTAGTTATTTGCTAAAGAATTACTGGAAGAGTTACAAAGTAGGAGCTGAGGCTCTAATTGTTTTTAATTTTTTTTCTATTTTTCTCTCTCTTATTTTTCTGTTGTCTAAATGTAACATGTGAAGCTGCTGGGGTGTTCTGCAGCCCTTGGGCCGCCAACCCAAGACCCATGTGACACCCAAATATGGCACAGAAGAAAGAAGCTAGATCCGCAGAATATAGCTGACGCCTCACATCCCCTTCTCAATATATCATATTACACAAGTAGCCCAAAGACGTTGCTTAAGCCGCTTAAAGATGAATTTTTCTCTTAGATACCATGTAAGACCTGCTCACAGGCTGATAATCAGAATTCCATGCTTGAAGCATGAAGGACAGAAAACCTCGTGTGTGTAGTAAGGAAACTCAGTCCGTGACGCAGGAAAGAGACTGAAAAGGAGGAGAGTCCAATACTCAACAGTGAGAATATACAAGCTCACTTCTTAAGATACATTTGTTTTTGTTTTGTGCACGCGCATATTTTATGCTCTGTGAAAGGCCTAGTACTTAAAGAGGTCAACAGAGGAGAGCCAGATCCCCCAGAACTGTGGTTACTGACAGTTGTGAGCCGTGATGTGGTGCTGGAAACTGAACTCAGGTCTTTCACAATGATAGCACGTGCTCTTAACCTATGAGCCATCTCTTCAGCCCCAAAAGGAACTTCTCATACCACAAATTTATAATGAATTACAGGATCAGTACCTCCTTCTTTGGCTGGACCAATAAGACACGTGAATCAGTGCTGGAGATGAATTCAAGGCCACTCCATTATCCCACTTGATAAGCCACCAGATCTTATGTCTCCCAAAAAGATTCCAGTGTGGATAGGAATCAGAAAGTCATGAGCACGGTGGCACATGCCTTTAATCCAAGCTCTCCAGTGGCAGATGGCTGGACCTCAGTGAGTTCCAGGCCATCCTGATTTATAAGCAAGCCCAGGACAGCCGTGACTGTTACACCGCAGAATTCTGTCTCAAAAAAAAAAAAAAAAAAAAAAAATCAGGAAGTCACATATAGAAACTCCTCATTATAGGCTTAGAAAGGGAGCTTCACTAGTCTCTGAGGAGGCAGTTCAGGAATCATCCAAGAGAGAGAGGGGGGCGGGGAGGGAGGGAGGGAGGGAGGGAGGGAAGGAAGGAAGGAAGGAAGGAAGGGAGGGAGGGAGGGAGGGAGGGAGGGACAGAGAGAGGGAGGAAGGGAGGGAGGGAGGGAGGGAGGGAGAGAGAGAGAGAGAGAGAGAGAGAGAGAGAGAGAGAGAGAGAGAGAGAGAATAAATCACTAAAAGTAGTAATTGTGTTTCTGGTGCTTTAAACCTGAACACTTGCTGGCTCTGGAGAGATAGTGCCACTCCTCACAGATTATCCATTCTTGCATATAGCAGAGGACTTGCTGCAAGCACACTGTCCCTTCCCCCACAGCATTGAGCTGGACTTCTGAGCCCCCACCCTTCCGCTGGTGTTATCTCTTGCCCTAGTTCAGCTGGGAACAATACAGCCCTTTCACCTTGACAACCAAGGCTGCCTCAGGGCAGTTTCACCTGGAGACCAGCAGAGACCAGCAAGACTTGAAGCAGGCAACCCGCTGAGAAGAGGAACCAAGGAATTGGGGGCCTTCTCCTTGATGTGTGTGTGTGTGGGGGGGGGGGCAGGTATACATCTTTTGTCCCCTTCCCGTTTATCCCCAGAATTCTCTTCCAGGTCTCCAGTTCACATGTGGCCATGGGCCACCTTCAAAATATTAGTCTTTGAAGGACACCTTCAAAAATATTAGTCTTTGATTCTGCATTGTATCCAATTGTGATTTTCTGTGATGAACTCCAAATGGGAAAAAAGGAGTTTAAAAATTGATTTTATTATTGTTTTTAGGAAAATAGAGAATTCATTAACAATGAGAATCTAGTTAATTTCATTGACATGAATTGAGACAAATGATATTTTTTTGCATATACCCTTCCTGGTTGTGTTATTTTTGAAACAGAAATAGTTGACAAGTTATAGGGTTAAAACACCAAGTATTTAATGTTAGTAAAGACTTAAGCTGCAAAAGCCTGGGCCACAGTGCTCATCTGGGTGAGTCTTCTTTGTGACTGGTTCTGTTGGGCGACCCTGGGAAGTCTACAGGAAAATATGAAAAACACAGTGTATTCATGAGGGCAGTTTGAATCACACTATAAAAATCACAAATATTACCAGTACTTTTCAGACTTGCATTTTCTTATCGCACACCAACTTGACTACTATAACATGTCTTGTAAGAAAATAGGAGCTCAAATTGTATTCAAGTGATCTTTCAAATAAAATATTTCTAGGTAGAAAAAAAAAGTGCTAGCAAGATGGCTCTGTGGGAAATGGTGCTTACTCTCAAGCCTAATACCTAGGTTCATTCCCTGGGACCCAAATGGTAGAGAGCAAGAACTAATTCCCTCAAGTTGTCCTCTGACTTCCTCATGATTGATATGGCATACATACAAATAAATGAATAGAGTGAAAATTAAGTTTCTGCTCTCCAGTGAGGAATAAGAAAGGAAACTTAGCAGAACATTAAAATACTGCTTTCAAAGAATTGCTTTAAAAGCTGTCCCAACTGAACAATGACTTTCTAAAAGCTAGATAATGGCAGAGTAGAATGGTGCACACCTGTCATCCAACACTGGCCACGTGAGGTACAAGAGTCATGAGTTAAGGGGACAGACAGCCTAGGCTACACAGCAAGCCCAACTAGACAAAACAGAATCAGACAATGGGCCAGCCTCTTATCAGTAAGCACACACCTGAAAAGCTACTAACAAGTCATACTATGGGGACGCTATTTCCACCAGACTCCAGCCAGGTTCTGAAACATAGGTTAGAGGTATGGCAGCAGCAAAAATAAAGACACTAATCACTAGCTGTTATTCAAGCACGTAGCCCCCAAGAGCTCAAGCCATTTCTATTTATACAAGTTCTAAAGCATTCAAGCATGAGTAGTTTCAATTTGTTTCTTTAATCACTTTCCAAAAAGCACAACTTACCCATTTTAGTTTCTCTTCCCCACTCCCTTTTTTTCACTGACCTTTACCTATATCTAAGAATTAATGAAACATTACCTCGTATCTAACTATTAATTTTATACGGCAAGCCTGAATGATTATATCTAGCCAGGCACATCCTATTCATAATGTACCCAGGCCAGCAAACACAAGCCCTAATGCTAATCTTTATTAACAGTATGCGGTATTTTTGGAGTCAGCAGAGAGTATGATACTATACCTAGAGTATTTTCCAGGTGTAAGTCTAATAATTTATAAATGGTTTACACACCACTTTTGTGTTAGCAGCAATGTTTTTGATACAGTCTTCTTCTTTTTTACACATTCCCAGAATGGTAATAATTGATGCCTGATTCTTAACTGTTGACATCAAATTTTGTTTCTTCTGGCAGTTTCTACTTTCACTTTTATTTCCAAGGGGACTGGAAGATTTAAAATTCTTTGTTAATTTTTTTGGCACCAAAGAGATGTCTGACCTTTCCCACCCTTCATCTTTGTCCTAATATGTTCCCATATGTTTTTAATAGCCTCTCTTAAGAAACCATCTCCTAGCCGGGCAGTGGTGGCGCACACCTTTAATCCCAGTACTTGGGAGGCAGAGGCAGGTGAATTTCTGAGTTCGAGGCCAGCCTGGTCTACAGAGTGAGTTCCAGGACAGTCAGGGCTACACAGAGAAACCCTGTCTCAAATAAACCAAAAAAAAAGAAAATAAGAAAATAAGAAACCATCTCCTAAGTTCATGAAACATATTAATCTCTTCTCTAAGACAGTTAAGCAAGAATCATTAATCTAATTGACTTTCTCCAACTTACTCAGATGAGAGATAGCCAGGAGAAGTAAGAAGAACCAGTTTGTATATTCCAAAGGGGGGGGGGGAAGAAACAACCCAGGTTCAATAAACTAAAAAGACATCTTAATTCCCATATAGAAACTTTAGAATATTTAATAAAGGCCTTTGTTCTTAATAAACTCAAATGCAATCATGACTGACAAAGGAAAACTAAAAATTACCCTAAGAGTAAACGCAGCCAAAGTCTGGAGGCCTGAGGCATAGGGTTCTTGGTACCAGATCCAAGGCCCTTACCAAGTGGGCAGTAATCTCCAAAGGCCTTGTCCTGACAAGCATCATTTACAAAACATGGTTACAGCATGGCTTTTCCATTTCCACATCATTTTGTTGATCCCTAAACCTACAAGCATCTGACCATCGATACCTAACCTCTTGGCTTCCCTAAGCCCAAACAAGATCAGTGTTCATGGCGCTGCTGTCTCTACCTAGAGCTTTGTTCCCTTTCTCAACAGCCTGTTCCTCGGGTTTCATATCACGGTTCTTTCAGCTTCTGGATGAAGGTAAAGCTGTCTTCTGGTGAATAAGCCTGGAAGGCAAGCTTAATCTCTACTGTCTGCTAGCCCTTACTTAGGCAGGACTTACCTTACTTGGGAGAAAACTGGCTAGAGGACAATTACCACACACTTCTAACTTGTCAAGAGCTGGGTGTTCCTGGCAGCAACCTGGGCAGTGCCTTCATTTTGTTGCCAAGATGGCAAAAACAAACAAACAAACAAACAAACAAACAACAAAAAACACTTGCAGGCATGGCAGTGTGCCCAGAACCACCGTCTCTTCACAACAAGCCATGACAAGGGACAGAGGAACAGCCCCAGATAAAGGAATGGCACCTGGAGGCAGACACGGCTCCCAGATGAGCTCTGTTACTCCTTAGCCTCGTTGGCAGCTGGCAAGCTCACTTTTATCACTAGTGAGATGAGGGGTAGGCCCATGAAGAATGTAACAGATCTTCAGCTAGGCACAGAGAGGGCTCTCTAAATCATGGTACATGAGCAGCCTGAAGATTTGAGGGCACAGGCCAAATCTCAATCTACTACTTGCTAGATGAAATTTGTAGCAAGTATCTGCATCCTGTTAAGGTTTTCTTTTTCTAAAAGACACAGACAATAATTGTACCAAAAGAATAGCTTCATGGGAAGAATTGGATGAAGTCATGCATAAGACATTTAAGACTAAGTGTGGTTCTTTTTACACCCACATAGGAAAATGTGCTGTGCTCCACTCAGATTGTTTAAAAATGCCTTGCCAGCATAAACACTTCCCAGCAAGCTTTGCTGCAGGTTATGGTTATGTGACTGATATCTGGTTCTTTTGATTCACCATGAATTAGGACTGCTGCTTCCTAGTGTGCATTCTTCAACCTCCCATGATGCCCTCAGACAAACACCTAAACAGACCTATGCCAACTTTTAAACTGAGCTGGATTACACTCTCTGGGGAAGATTCATGCACCCACTGCTCACCCAACTCCAGACTTGTCTCTTCAGTGTCCACATGCTCTAGCCATCAGCTTGATACCCTCAGTTGCATTGATCTTGGCAGTTTCCATTATCTCATGGGTGCACAGGAGGCTCTCGTGGAATACCTACTGTGAATATGTGGCCTGAAGCAGACACCCAAGACGAAATCCTTCTTGACCCTCCCCATCACCCAAATGGTAGAGCACAGTGCCTCCCTGTTAAATGAAGATCATTAATAAACTAGTGGGCGAACACCGGAGTGTAAGATCACTCCGGACACTGCCCACCAGGGCTCCACCCGAACCCAGGAGGTGGGCAGCCCCACAGCCCTCTGGGCACCTATCCTGCCAGGGAACATCTGACCTGCAGGGAGTCCCGCGGTTAGAGGGAGTTCTGCATTCAGAGCTTGGGGCCATCCTATGCCACAGTGCACTATCTCAAAGTGGAACAGGAAGCTAGCTATCCACCCAGCAGAGCAGAGCAGAGCAGACAGTCAGCACAGGTGAGACCTGCCCTACAGCTCAGAGAATCCTATCCTGAATCCTCTAGAGGAAACCCTCCAGTTTCCTTTTCTGGCTTGGGACCACCCTCTGCCACCATGTACCATATCCAAGTGATGCAGGGAAGTAGCTAACCATTCAGGCATGCAGAGGGGCCCGGAGGTATAATAGGACCACCCCTGTTGCTCAGAGGGCACAGCCTGAAACCCTGAGGACATAAGAGCCTAGGAACAGCCAGGGTCGGGAGCCTTCCGATTACCACCTGCACCCAGAGTTGATCCGGCCACTGAGCTACATACACAAATACAATTACAAGAGGCCAGGTCTCCCAAAAGTACTTATATACCGGTATAGACAGAGAGAACGGGTCTCCCAGGAGCACAGAGAAGCCACAGTCAAAGATAGTAACACCAGCTAACACCAGAGATAACCAGATGGCAAAAGGAGAACTCAAAAACCTCACCAACAGACACCAAGGCAACGTGGCTACATCTGAACCAAGTTCTCCAACAACAGTGAGTCCTGGATACCCCAACACACAAGAAAAGCAAAACCTGGTGTTAAAAATCACACATCATAAAAAAAAAAAAATCACACATCATGATGCTGTTAGAGGACTTCAAGAAGGACATAAATAACTCCCTTAAAGAAATACAGGAGAACATGAGTCAACAGGTAGAAGCCCTTCAAAAGGAAACACAAAAATTGCTTAAAGAAATACAGGAAAACAAGGGACAACAGATAGACCATAAGGAGGAAACACAAAAATCACTTAAAAAAATACAAGAGAACATGGGACAACAGGCATAAGTCCTGAAAAAAAAAAAAAAACCACCAAAATCCCTTAAAGAATTACAGGAAAACACAGAAAACAAGTGAAGGAACTGAAAACCACCTAGGATCTAAAAACGAAAGTAGAAACAACTAAGAAATCACAAAGGGAGACAGCTTTGGAGATAGAATACCTTGGAAAAAAATCAGGAGTCATAGAGGCAAATATCAACAACAGAATACAAGAGAGACAGAAGAAAGAATCTCAGGTGCTGAAGATACCATAGAAGGCATTGATTCAACAGTCAGAGAAAAGGTAAAATGGAAAAAGCTTGTAACCCAAAGCATCCAGGAAGTCCAGGACACAAGGAGGTGGCCAAACCTAAGGATTATAGGTAGAGAAGAGATTGAAGATTTACAACTTAAAGGGACAGTAAATATCTTCAACAAAATTATAGAAGAAAATTTTCCTAACCTTAAAAGAGAGATGCCCATGAACATACAAAAAGCCTATAGAACTCCAAACAGACTGGACCAGAACATAAATACCTCCCATCACATAATAATCAAAACACCAAATGTACTAAACAAAGAAAGAATATTAAAAGCAGTAAGAGAAAAAAGGCCAACTAACATATAAAGGAAGACCTATCAGAATTACACCAGACTTTTCACCAGAGACCATGAAAGATAGAAGATCCTGGACAGATCACATACAGACTCTAAGAGAAGACAAATGCCAGTCCAGACTACTATACCAACAAAACTCTCAATCACCATAGAGGGAGAAACCAAGATTTTCCATAATAAAACCAAATTTACACGTCTTTCCACAAATCCAGCTCTACAAAAGATAATAGATGGAAAACACCAATATAAGGAAGGCAACTACACACTAGAAAAAGCAAAATAGTAATCTTCTTTCAACAAAACTAAAAGATTACCACTCAAACATAAAAATAGCATCAAACAGGACAGGAAGCAACAATCACTATTCCTTAATATCTCTTAACATCAATGGACTCGATTCTCCAATAAAAAGACACAGACTAACAGACTGGATACATAAACAGGATCCAGCATTTTGCTGCAAACAGGAAACACACCTCAGTGTCAAAGAGAAAAACTACCTTAGAGTAAAAGGTTGGAAAACAATTTTCCAAACAAATAGTTACAGGAAACAAGCCGGAGTGGACATTCTAATATCGGAAAAAAATGACTTTCAACCAAAAGTCATCAAAAAAGATGCAGAAGGATACTTCATACTCATAAAAGGAAAAATCCACCAAGAAGAACTCTCAATTCTGACCATCTATGCTCCAAATGCATGGGCACCCTCACTCGTAAAAGAAACCTCACTAAAGCTCAAAGCACACATTGCACCTCAAACAATAATCATAGGTGACTTCAACACTTCACTATTCTCAATGGACCGATCAGGGAAGCACAAGCTAAAGAGAGATACAGTGAAAGTAATTGAAGTTTTGGACCAAATACATTTAATAGATATCTGTAGAACATTTCATCATAAATCAAAATAATATACCTTCTTCTCAGCACCTCATGGTACCTACTCCAAAATCAACCATGTAATTGGCCACAAAATAGACCTCAACAGATATAAGAAGACTGAAATAATTCCATGCCTCTTATGAGATCACTATGGAATAAGGGTCATCTTCAATAGCAACAAAAACAACAGAAAGCCCACATACACAAAGAAGCTGAACAATGCTCTATTCAATGATACCTTGGTCAAGGAAGAAATAAGGAAAGAAATCAAAGACTTTCTAGAATTTAATGAAAATGAAGGCACAACATACCCAAACTTATGGGACACAATGAAAGCAGTGCTAAGAGGGAAACTCATAGCCCTGAGTGCCTCCAAAAAGAAAATGGAGAGAGCATACACTAGCAGCTTAATGGCACACCCGAAAACTCTGGAACAGAAAGAACCTAATTCACCCAAGAGGAGTAGAAGGCAGGAAATCATAAAACGCAGGGCTGAAATCAACCAAGTAGAAACAAAAAGAACCTTACAAAGAATCAACAATACAAGGAGCTGGTTCTTTGAGAAAAACAACAAGATAGAAAAACCCTTAGTCAGACTAATCAGAGGGCACAGAGACAGTATCCAAATTAACAAAATTAGAAATGAAAAGGAAGATATAACAACAGAAACTGAGGAAATTCAAAAATCAACAGATCCTACTACAAAAGCCTTACTCAACACAACTGGAAAATCTGGAGGAAATGGACAATTTCCTAGACAGATACTAAATACCAAAATTAAAACAGGATCAAATAGATCATCTAAACAGTCCCATAACCCCTAAAGAAATAGAAGTGGACATTGAAAGTCTTCCAACCAAGAAAAGCACAGGACCAGATGGTTTTAGTGCTGAATTCTGCCAGGAGCCATTCTCACAGAGATCTTGCAACCCCCTCCTCTCAGCCATTTCTAGCCTGCTTTCTCTAGGCTGCTTTTAGAAGGAAATCTACTAGTTTAAAGATTAGCCAAGTAAGCTAGATGGTCAGTACATACAGAGCTTACCTGAGTGGGCTCAAACAAATGAAGCTCACCTGTGGTTAGGTTACTATAGCAACTCCTTTCCACATCACCTCCTCATGATCGAAATATGATGCCAAGTTCCTACTGCACCTGCCTAATCTTTCCTGAGATTCTGAGAGACAATTCTGAGAAACTGTTCCTGAGAAATGATGCTAGCCCCCTGAGATTGTTCCCCAAATACAATGACTTTCCCCCTTCACCCCTCCCCACACCTGGTTGCTTGCCTTTATAATACCTTGTGTGAAAATTAAAGATTGACAGCTTGATCAGAGTACAGACTTGCTGTCTATTTCCTTGTGTCTCTTGTCTCTTGCCTTTCTCTAGGTAGTTCTGGGGACCCTGTTGACTGTCCTGTGGGTTGGGACAGAATTCTACTAGACCTTCAAAGACAACCTAACACCAATACTCTTCAAACTATTCCACAAAATAGAAAGAGAAGGAATACTACCCAACTCCTTCTACGAAGCCACAATTACACTGATACCAAAACCACACAAAGATCCAACAAAGAAAGAGAACTTCAGACCAATTTCCCTTATGAATGTTGATGCAAAAATATTCAATCATCCACCATGATCAAGTAAGCTTCATCCCAGGGATGCAGGGATGGTTCAAAATATGGAAATCCATCAATGTAATCCGCTACATAAACAAACTCAAAGAAAAAAAACATGGTCATTTCATTAGATGCTGAAAAAGCATTTGACAAAATTCAGCATCCTTTCATGCTAAAAGTCTTGGAAATATCGGGAATCCAAGGCCCATATCTAAACATAGTAAAAGCAATATACAGCAAACCATTAGCCAACTTCAAACTAAATGGAAACTTGAAGCAATCCCACTGAAATCAGGGACGAGACAAGGCTCTCTCTCCATATGTATTCAATATAGTACTTGAAGTCCTAGCTAGAGCAATTTTAGACAACAAAAGAAGGTCAAAGGGATACAAATTGGAAAGGAGGATGTCAAACTATCACTATTTGCAGATGATATGATAGTATACTTAAGTGACCCAAAAAAGCTCCACTAGAGAACTCCTACAACTGATAAACAACTTCAGCAAAGTGGCAGGTTACAAAAATCAACTCAAGCAAATCAGTAGCCTTCCTATACTCAAAGGAGAAAGAAATTGGTGAAACAACTCCCTTCAAAATAGTTACAAATAATAAAAAGTATCTTGGTGTTACTCTACCCAACAAGTGAAAGATCTGTGTGGCAAGAAGTTCAAGTCTCTGAAGAAAAAAAATTGAAGAAGACCTCAGAAAAATGGAAAGATCTCCCATGTTCGTGGATTGGCAGGATTAATATAGTAAAAATGGCCATCTTGCCAAAAGCAATATACAAATTCAATGCAATCCGCATAAAAATCGCAACTCAATCCTTCACAGACTTAGAGCAATTCACAAATTCATCTGGAATTACAAAAAAATTCCAGGGTAGCGAAAACTATTCTAAACAGTTAAAGAATTGAATTAGAACTATTCTAAACAGTAAAAGATACTGGGGTGGGGGGGGGGGGTCAGTATCCCTGGCCTCAAGCAGTACTACAGAGCAATAATGTTAAAAACTGCATGGTACTGGTACAGTGACAGGCAGGTAGATGAATGGAATAGAAGACCCAGAAATGAACCCACACACCTATGGTCACTTGATATTTGACAAAGGAGCTGAAACCATCCAGTGGAAAAAAGATAGCCTTTTCAACAAATGGTACTGGCTCAACTGGAGGTCAGCAAGCAGAAGAATGCAAATCCATTCTCATCCCCTTTTACTAAGCTCAAGTCCAAGTGGTTCAAAGACCTCCACATAAAACCAGACACACTGAAACTAATAGGAAAGAAACTGGGGAAGACCCTTGAGGACATGGGCACAGGGGAAACGTTCCTGAACAGAACACCAATAGCTTATGCTCTAAGATCAAGAATTGACCAATGGGATGTCATAAAATTACAAAGTATCTGTAATGCAAAGGACACTGTTAATAGGACAAAACGGCAACCAACAAATCGGGGAAAGATCTTTCCCAACCCTACATCCCACAGAGCACTAATATCCAATATATACAAAGAACTCTCAAGAAGTTAGGCCCCAGAGCCAAATAACCCTATTAAAAATGGGGTATAAAGCTAAATAAAGATTTTTCACCTGAGGAATATCAAATGGCTGAGAAGCACCTAAAGAAATGTTCAACATCCTTAGTCATCAGAGAAATGCAAATCAAAACAACCCTGAGATTTCACTTCACACCATCAGAATGGCTAAGATAAAAAAACTCAGGAGACAGCAGGTGCTGGAGAGGTTGTGGAGAAAAAGGAACCCCTCCTCCACTGCTGGTGGGATTGCAAGCTGGTACAACCACTCTGGAAATCAGCCTGGCAGTTCCTGAGAAAATTGGGCATAATACTACCAGAGGACCCTGTTATACCACTCCTGGGCATATACCCAAAGGATTCTCCAGCATGTAATAAGGACGCATGCTCTACCATGTTCATAACAGCCCTATTTATAATGGGGTATAGAGCTAAATAAAGATTTTTCACCTGAGGAATATACAGATATAAGCCAGAACTTAGAAAGAACCCAGATGTCCCTCAATGGAGGAACAGATAAGAAAATGTGGTATTATTACACAATGGTGTGCTATTCAGCCATTAAATGGTGTGCTATTCATTCATTAAAAACAATGAATTCATGAAATTCTTAGACAAATGGATGGAACTGGAGAATATCATCCAGAGTCACTCAGGATGTCTTAGTCAGGTTTTCTATTCCTGCACAAACATCATGACCAAGAAGCAAATTGGGGAGGAAAGGGTTTATTGAGCTTACACTTCCACGATGCAGTTCATCACTAAAGGAAGTCAGGACTGGAACTCAAGCAGGTCAGGAAGCAGGAGCTGATGCAGAAGCCACGGAGGGATGTTTCTTACTGGCTTGCTTCCCCTGGCTTGCTCAGCCTGCTCTCTTATAGAACCCAGGACCACCAGCCCAGGGATGGCACCACCCACAAGGGGCCCTCCCCCCTTGATCACTAATTGAGAAAATGCCCCACAGCTGGATCTCATGGAGGCACTTCCCCAACTGAAGCTCCTTTGTCTGTGATAACTCCAGCCTGTGTCAAGTTGACACACGAAACTAGCCAGTATAGTGACGTAACCCAATCACAAAAGAACACTCATGGTATATACTCACTGATAAGTGGATATTAGCCTAGAAGCTTGGAATACCTAAGATACAATTCACATATCAAATGATGCCAAAGAAGTAGGAACAAAGAATGCATCCTTGGATCCTTTGTAGAAAGAGAAAAAATTACCCACAGAAGGAGATACAATGACAAAAGGTTGAGCAGAGTCTGAGGGAAAGACCACCCAGAGACTGCCCCACCCAGGGATGCATCCTATCTACAGTTCCAAAACCCATAGACTATTGTGGATGCCCACAAGTGCTGGCTGACTGGAGCCGGATATAGCTACTACCTGGGAGGCTCTCCTAGTGCATGACAAATACAGAGGCGGACACTCTCAGCCAGCCATTGAAGTGAGCACAAGGTCCCCAGACACATCAGCAGCAGAGGACAGTCTGGTTAGATAACAAAGGGAGAAGAGGCCCTTGGTCCTAGAAAGACTTGATGCCATAGTGTAGAGGAATACCAGGACAGGGGATCGGGGGAGGGTTGATTGGGGAAGGGTTGATTGGGGAAGGAGTGATGGCTTATGAGATTTTCGGGGGTTGGGGGAACCAGCAAAGGGAACATTTGAAATGTAAATAAAAAATATACCTAATTTAAAAAAAAACCTAGTGGGGCTCATTGTAGCCAGGCGGTGGTGGCGCACACCTGTAATCCCAGCATTCTGGGAGGCAGAGGCAGGCGGATTTCTGAGTTCAAGGCCAGCCTGGTCTACAGAGTGCGTTCTAGGACAGCCAGGGCTATACAGAGAAACCCTGTCTCGAAAAAACAAATCCATAAAAACCAAGAGTATGAGAGGGAAAACACTAGCAAGTCAGGAAGGCAGAAAGCCTATTGGTTCAGGCTTGACAATTGGATCCCATGAAGGCCGTGCTAGCCAGGGACCATACTGAATCCTGTGTTTCAAGCTCCTTCTGTGGCTCACCTTATTAACTCTTATACTGGGCAGGATGTCAACTGTAGCCAACAGAAGACCCAATAGACATGTTTTAGCATGTACATACGTTCCTGTTGGTACATTCATGTGGGTGTACGTGCACATGTGTGTGCCTAGGTATGCTCAGTGTCAATTATCTTCCTAAATCATGCACTCGACACTGTTTTTTTGTTTTTGTTTTGTTTTTTTGAGGTGGGTATGGTCTTTCACTTAATCTGGAGCCTGTCAATTCAGCTATACCCAGGGATCCTGCAGTCTTTACCACCTCAACTACTGTGCCTGGCTTGAGGGGGTTCTGGGGTAGATTGAACTTAGGTCTTCATACTTATAAACTCTTTACTGACTGAGCCATCTCCCAGGCCCAGGACAACTGCTTTATGGGGACTAGCTTCTATGCCAACTGGACACAAGGTAGTGTTCACCTGGGAAAACAGAACCTTGACAAAATGTTTCTATTAGGTTGCCTGTAGGCAAATCTGCAGGGCATTTTCTTGATTGGTGATTAATATGAGAAGGCCAACTGGGCAGTGCCACTCTTGGGCTAGTAGTTCTGGATGCTATAAGAAAACAGGCCAAGCAAGCCAGAGGAAGGAAGCCTGTGGCCTGTGCATTAGTTCCTGCCTCCAGGTCCAACAATGACTTCCCTCAATGATAGTGATGTAGACCTATAAGCTGAAATAAACCCTTTCCTCCTCAATTTGCTTTTGGTCACGGGTGTTTCATCACAGCAATAGAAAACCTAACTACGGCAGGTTTACTATGTCCCACAAGAATGGCTCTAGCTGTGCAGATCTGGGACTTTGCCTGGTTGTCTACCCTACTGGACTGTCTCTTCCAGATGATGACCAGAAAGCTGCCAGGGCCCCATTCTTTCAGGGACCATCTCAAGAAAACAGGGCTTTCTCGAATATTCTCCCCATAATCTTAGGGGCCTTTCTATCACATCTGCTAGAGTTTTCCAGTGTGTCTGTGTCTTCTCCAACCTCAGGTGAGTTTCATGGGACCAGACTGGCTAGTGCTATCTGTACCCCTTGTGAAGACTGAAGCACACAAAAGAAGGAAAGGGACACTGGGGTTAGACTAGCAGTGATGCCTAGTCTCTGGTCATGTGCCAAAGGAGGCTAGCACTCGGGTAGTACTTCAGAGCACCTGCCGTACCCTAGACATTATATTCGGGGCACAGCCATAAGCGAAGCAGCTGCTGTCACTTCCTGATCTTGTGGAGTGATGACTGAAATGCTATTCTAAAGACTGAGGTAATGTCTGAGACAAGACAGTAGGTGGTACAAATGGGAACCACACACCTGGGTACTGCACCACTCTCTCCCAAGAGCATGGGGACCATGTTAGAAAGATGTGGGAATGACTGTCAGCAGAGCTACTGGATTGGAGTATAAGTGTTGATGCTCCTGGCAAGGGTGCTGGCAGTTTCTGTGTCTTCATCTATATCTGCAAAGGAGAGCTAACAGTGTCAACCTGACAGAGTGCTGGGAGTTCAAAGAAGCTAAACCATGAGAGCTCTTGACTGCTGCTATCCACTGCCTAGCACTGACAACATGTGTCTATTTAAGTAAACTGCACTGTTCTAGTCCTAAGTGGCAATAGTCATGTTTTGAGTGTTCCACAGCACAAGTGGCTGGAGGCTGCCAGACGGCAGGCAGATTGTTCAACAACTGGCATGCTATACCTGTGTGAGCTCAGAGCCATGCCACAGAGCTCAGCGTAGACCTCCTTACCAAGTAGGCATCAGACACGTCATTTATTGAAGAAAATGAAGCCTCCCAGCCCCAGGATCTCACCCCTGGTAACCCCACACACGCCAGTCACCACCACCAATCCACTAGTACCCACATTCTCTCAACCTCCACCCCAGGCCCAGGAGAGAAGGAGGTTAATAGTCTTCAATGTCGGATTCCAAGTCCGAGCTTTGTTGGTTCTGAATCTGACTCTGCTTCCGGTACAAAGAGGCAACCTGAGAAAAGTTGGAGAGGAGGGGTATCAGCAGATCCCCAGTTAACTCCCATCTCTATAGCTCATGGCCAGAACCAACCCTCTACCCAGAGCCTCACCTGGTCACTGGTAGTGGCCTGCTCTGGCTGCTTGTCTTTACGGACACGAATGAACCGAGGGAAACGAAGAGAGATCCCTTTCTCTTTGTCCACCTGTGGGAGAGGATAGTAGTAGGGGAGGGACTCTGCTGGGCTCCAACTGCAGTAAGCTGGAAAGTGACTCCCTATCTGATCTCTTCTTTTCTAACCTGGGCCTAAACTCAATGGGGCTGAGCAATGGGCCATAAGGGTTAAAGAAGGTGTCAACATATTTGAAATCATGGTACCTCATGTACTGTAATACTCAGAAAATACAAGATTCTATAGTTACTTACGTTGTTAGCATCCTGATAACCATGAGTGCTGAAAAGCAGTCAGGGATTTAATGTTAAATAGCAGCTTTCAGGAGCCAAGCAGCAGTTACCACAGCTCCCTGTGATGCTATCTCTTTCTCATCTATGAGCAAAAGGTACACAGACTGGCATTTCTGTGAGGCTTACATGCCAGTTATTCAACTATAGGTGAGTCACAGTAAGGTAGGACAAAGGTAACTCCTTGAACGTGGTGCCAAAGGTCCTGGCTCTCTACTGTATAGGAAGTATTAAAAAAAAATAAAAATAAAAATAATGAGATAAACCAAGCCTGGTAGAACTTGCTTGTAATCCCAGATGCTTAGGAAGATGAGGCAGAAGAATTTCAAGTTCAAGACCTGTGTGTGTTAATGAGAACTTGTCTCTAAATAAACAAAGATAACGAAAATACACAAAATAACAGCATGGGAGAAAAAGAGGGGTATAACAGCAATAACACCTCAGTGAAGGGACTTGGCTCAGGTAAAGCCCCTGCCTAGAATCCACCAATGAGGAGCTGGGGGCGTGGCTCAGTGGTAGAGTCCCTGCCTAGAATCCCCCAGTGATGGCTGGCAGTGTGGCTTATGGGTAGAGCCCTGCCTAGAATGAGGGGCTGAGGGACTAACTTGGTACAGCATCTGTCTAAAATCACAGTTGAGGGCATTTAGTAGCCAAGCAGTTACCTTAAGCACCAAGAAAACCCTAAAACCAACAACAGCAAAAACCTAGGAGGTCCACTTTGCAAAATACAAGTCTGCTTCTCCTCAGAAAGTACATAGCAGCCGAGCTCTAGGCCAGACACAGGGCCCTTTAAGCTCAGTGGCACGATCTCTCTCCTGTGGCTACTCGATGGCTGCTGGAGGCACCAAGAACATATCACTGATCTGTTCTGACATACGGACAGTAGCCATGGAATTGCAGAACTTGGTACCATGACAACTAATTTTGAGTAACGTCAGAAATGAAGGAAACACTGGTGAGGTACTGAACTTTCTTTGAAGTCTGGCTTCTCAAGTTACTTTGGAGACGGAGGTGAGATGCTACCAAAGGGGACACTGCCACTGCCTTCTTTTATAGCTGAGAATGATATCTGACATCTAAATATATTCAAGGTTTTTGATTAGTATACTGGAACAGCACATCCCAAGATCTCTCCCCATCACCTCTGCCTTCCTTCCCTTCAAGAGTCCTTCCCAGACCCCAGAACTCACCAGGCCCCGTGCAGCAGGGTAGATGGGGGATAGGGAAAGATCAGCACACTTCACCTCCCATACAACACTTGGGTCCAGCCAGTGGTCTGGGGCCACTGCCCCATCAATCCTCACATAGGGGCGTGGGGTAGGCAACACCAGGGCCTGCAGTGAGCAGAAGAAATGAGTCAAATTTCAAAGCCAGGGCCAAGGCTCAGGGGGATGGAGATTAGGGAAGAGAGAAGGAGAGAAGAAAATGGAGCAGTCTTTAAAGTCAAAAAGCTAGAAAAGGAATATCAAAGAGAAATGGGGAAAGGAAGGAGACACACTGGGACTGAGAGGGATTCTACAAACAGAGCCACAAGCCAAGACAGACAGAGACAGAAGACAAAGACATAACACACAAGGGGAGGGGAAAAGTTTCTGAGGGGGTAAGTGTAAGCCTGGGAAACAGCAGAGAGATTTCCAAAAATGGGACAGAGAGGGGTCAAGATACACAGCGCAGAGCAGAGCTTCACACCCTAAAACGCCTAAGCCCACTAAGAAAGACCACTCTTCTCTAGAGTCTCTTGGCACTTCTCAGGGAAAACTACCAGAACCCAATGGCCATGTGTGTGCTGGGCTGGGACATGCAGTCCCTGGAAGAGCGTCACTATGAAGTAGCTGTTCGATCCAGGACTTGAACCTGGATGCTCTGGGATGCCATGAAGCCAGAGCCCTGCACAAAGTTAAGTGTGGTGAGAAGCACTGGGCGGTCACAGGGCCCACCTGCATGCTCTGGTGATGTTCCTCCAGCTCCTCATCGCTGAATCCAGTTCCCAGCTGCAGGAGAAAATGGCAAATTAGAAGTTCATCTGGCCAGCTGGTCCAGCACCTAACCCTGTTTGTGCCACCTGAGGTGAAGTGGAGTAATGCTACTGAGCTATCACCCACAATCCCCTGCCCTGAAAGGCTGTACTTTTCATGTACTGTCCTTTGCTTTAAAAAAAAAAAATCCGCTCTCCTCTGTTGACACTCTTCAATGTTTAGGCAAGATCTGAGGTACCACTGAGTCACACCTCCAGCCCCTCACTGGGGGATTCTAGGCAGGTGCTCTATCTCTAAACCACAAACACAGCATTACAGCATTTCCCTGGGATATTCTAGGCAGGGGCTCTACCACTAAGCCACGCCCCAGCCTCTCACTGGGAGATCCTAGACAGCAACTGTACATTCCCAGCTCCATCCCAGGACAGCACTGGCCTTATAATTCCCGACCTCTCCTGCTCTTAACAATACCAAGGCAATGATAAAATGAGTAGAGTCACAGTCTGTGCTGGCAGCTACCTGTAACTGCTTGTGTAAGTTTCTAACTAGATAGGTGCTATCTGTATTAATGGCCTTATATTATTTCTTGCCTTCTATCATAACAATAGGGCTTTTAAAACTCCATTCTAGATAAATATTGTAAAATGGTAACATAGTAGTGCCCAAAAATATGACAAATTACAAGCCACTTGATCACATGAGTGAACATGTAAAATGTCACTCATTTATTCAGAGTTGATTGAACCTGCACACGCATGATGACTGGTACACCCCAGAGTAGAATTACATCCCTCCCAATTCTGTGACCAGCACCCAGGCCCCAGGACCTTGCATATGGCCTGCAGCTCTTCACTCTCCTCATCGTAGGCAGCCAACAGGAAGCCCCCATACCGGCCAGCCCGCTTCCCCCGGCCAAGGTAGGCACCAATCACCACAAGGTCCAGAGTGTCGCCCACACCATCAAGGTAGTCCTTCTTCAGCTGGAGGAGGGAAGCAAGGAATGAGGGGCAGGAGCCCAAATGGGAACTTGCTACTCGGGGTTTGTGTTTAAGAGCTGTGAGGAAGAGAAGCAAGGCTCATGGGAAGCTGTAGGAAAAAGTGCTTTTCAATTTGAAGCAAAGTAAATGAGCTGGAGGTGTGTGAGGGGCATCACCTTTCATCTCCTCAGGTTGAGCTGGAATCTGGATCCTCCTGCCTCAGCCTCCAGAATGCTGGAGTTATAATGTGGACCACACAACCAGCCTGGAAATCATCTTGTTTTCCTCTTTCAATTCCCAAATAGCCAATGCTAACTCACTCAACCCATTCCTTCACACTTACCCATCTGTCTTAGTCAGGGCTTCTATTCCTGCACAAACATCACGACCAAGAAGCAAGTTGGGGAGGAAAGGGTTTATTCAGCTTACACTTCCATTTTGCAGTTCATCACTAAGGGAAGTCACGACTGGGACTCAAGCAGGTCAGGAGGCAGGAGCTGATGCAGAGGCCATGGAGGGATGTTCCGTACTGGCTTGCTTCCCCTGGCTTGCTCAGCCTGCTCTCTTATAGAACCCAAGAGCACCAACCTAAAGGTAGTACCACCCACAAGGGGCCCTCCCTGCTTGATCACTAATTGAGAAAATGTCCCACAGCTGGATCTCATGGAGGCACTTCCCCAACTGAAGCTCCTTTCTCTGTG
Organism: Apodemus sylvaticus; assembly: GCF_947179515.1. NCBI lineage: Eukaryota > Metazoa > Chordata > Mammalia > Rodentia > Muridae > Apodemus > Apodemus sylvaticus. The sequence goes on from NC_067472.1 coordinate 199,450,848, forward strand.
ACAACTCCAGCCTGTGTCAAGTTGACACACAAAACCAGCCAGTACACCATCCATTCAAGAAATACTTATGAAGTAGTAGCAGCAGAGTGCCATGCAGACACTTATGATTATGGGAACAAGAGAAGAGTGCCTTAGTACTATTGCTAAGGCAGGGAAGGTTTGTACACAATGACCTGACACCAGACAGGAGAAAGAGACCAGAACAAAGGGAAAAAAAGTGCAGTAGGACTGGCTTGCACAGCTCCCAAGAGCCTCCATCTGTCATCTTGTGCCAGAAAACATTCCCCCACTTTCCACATTTTTGCCCAAACCTACATCCACTGGCTTATTCTCTAAAAATCAGCCAGAGGACCCCTGCAAAATGACAACAGGATCATACGACTTCACTAAGATACTCCTGGCTTCCTGAAACCTTTTGAAAAGAATCCAGTTTCATCTCCCAGGCCCAAGGTGCTACAGTCTTACAGCCTGCTCCCTTGACCTCCCCTGCTCACTCGGTAAGCCTACTCCACCTCTAGCCCACTGCACCTGCGGCTCTCCCGCCCATCTACTCTACCCTCTTCACATAATCCACCCCTTCCTTCTGTCCATTGCTGGGCCCAGATGTCACTTCCAGAGAACTCTTCTGAACTACCCAGGACGCTCTCAAGACTCGAACCAAGCTGGCTCTTTCCATGAGCTCATCAGAGGCAGGTTACCCTGGACACAACCCAGAAGCCTCTCCTTTGTACACCTCATGCAACAAGGACAGGGGACATAAAGCCCAGACTTGGCTTCCTCGCCATGATATCCCTAAGGCTTAGGCTAGGAAGTTCACAGTGAGTTCCTGGAAGAGCCATTAACGACACTTCACTTCAGGAGGACATCTGACTGGGGTAGAATCATATAATGGGAACCACACTCATCAGGGAGTAGATGGAGACTGTGCACAGTAGGGATAGACAGCCACACTGGGAAGGCCAAGCAGAGGCCAGAATCACCTTGAGCCAGTTGTGTGACCTCTTGGCAATCTCATAGGTGGCATCAACATCCAAGGTCTTCACCATTAGGCCCTCACAGGAGTCTGTAGGAAACATGGAAGCCTGACTAAGGAAGCAGTAGCTCACGAGACATAAGCAGGCAGGATTTCAGGCAAATCTCAGGGTTTGGGAGACGGGAACACGGTCAGCACAGGTACAGCAAAGCTTCAAACCCTGGGAGAGAAGAGTTTACACTCACCCTTCACTGACTGCTCCAAGAACTCAGCAATCTGCTCGACGTCCTTGGTGTCCAAGGAGGTGGTGAAGACAAACTCACCCTCTGTCTCCACGAAGTTCTCACGGAGCAGCTGCCGGCGTCGAGACAGGGGCTGACGAACCAGGGACTATGAGGAAAGAAAGTGGACAACACTTAGGAAACAAAAAACGGTACAAGTCCAGACCTTAACAGCATACACAAGCATAATGATGTGGTTACAGAACTCCTTAGAGCAGAATGAACGAACAGCCCACAGGACTGTTGTATTAGAGCTTTAACCATAGATGAAGGAATTAGAAAGGCAGACTCCACTAACATGCTGAACTCAAAATTATCTAGTGGGGAGCCACCATCTTCCTGGTGTCAGACAAACACTTTGTAAAGTTATAATTTAGTTTTTACTTATTATTTGTTTATCATAGTATGTAGGTATGGGTATGACATGGCATGCATATGGAGGTCAGATAATTCTGTAGGGTCATTTCTTTCTATCCATCTTCACATAGGTTTCAGGGACTGAAGTCATGTCATGAAGCTTCACTGTCAAGCACGTTTACATGCTGAATGTCATCCCACAGGTCCCAGTTCTAGTATTTTTAACCCCACCCAACAAGGGTTAGGACCATGAAGTTCACATACATATCCAAGAGGATCTTCACTATGCTAATGAAGGACTGGGAATCACCTTCTAAGTGAGAAACACATTAGTCAATGCAATGGTCCCTCAGTATCTATGGAAGCCCTGCCCCAGAAACCAAAGTTCATACACGCTAAGGTCCTTTATAAACAATGGCTCAGTAAGCTAGACAGGGGTGCTGCCTGCTTGCTAACTTAGGAGGCTGAGGCCAGATCACACACACATAAACTTTATATATTCAGACAGGACAGATATAACCTGAATGAGATGTCATCTACCCATAGGAAGGCTAGCCTCTGCTCACCTTTCTTCTCTAAGGTAAACTCATCTGTTTGGTGGAAACAGTATGTGCTCTGTGGCTCAGTTAGGCAGGAGAATATAGAATGTCAGTTCTAATGGCCCAGTAACAAATCCAGATCTGGACCAGTACAGAGATTTGACTGGCACTGATCAGACAGAAGACATCAAGAGAGAAGCAGAAAGAGGAGACAAGGAAAAATGAGAGATCTCATCATCACTCAGCCCAATCCCATAAGCACACAGGATGATTTCTCACCAGGCTGAGGTGAGAATGATTTCTGATACCCTAAGTGACCATTTTCAAACTTGTCAGTCTCAAGACGCTTAATCTTTTTTTTTTTTTTTAAAGCAGATACTAGAGACTAGAGATATTTATGAGATATCAGGTCTCATAAATCCTGGGAACATTCTTTACTTCTGAGTCCCAGCCATTCACTAGGGGATTCTAGGCAGGTACAACACTTGAGCCACACCTCCATCCCCTACTGTAGGATTCTAGGTAGGGACTCTACCACTGAGCAACACCCCCTGTTTGTTAAAATGTACTTGAGGACTCTATTTAAAGACCTTCTATTTAGGGGAAAAGAAGAGTGGGTCACGCTTCTTGATATTTGTGATACAGAAGTTCGAAATTTAAAGACTTTTTAATTCATTAAAAATCAGTACATCCAATATACCCAAATAGCATTTATAATTCCCTTTTTAGGGTTCTGCAAATAAAGCTTGGGGTCTTGAGAGCAAGACAAGGAGGTAGTCTATTCCTGTGCTACACCTCCACACCTCCAAACAGCATGCTTCATAAAACACACCTCTATGTAAAAATGAACAGTGAGAAGAGGGGCTACAGCTGAATGACAGTGTTGAAGAGAACAGAAGCTGGCTTTTCCATAGTTTCTGCAGTCATGAGAAAAACCTACTTCATACAGATGTGACAGGAAGAAAGACCATACAAATGTAAAACCAGAAGAGTCCTCAAAAAAGCCCTGCAAGAAAGTCTGGGGGGGGGGGGGGGGCTCTGGCCTCCGGAGTCCACGAGTCACTGCCTGAACATGACCTCCCAGCTCAATGCTGGGGTAGAAGCAGGAACAGAACCCAGATAGGTAGCTCCAAGCTCACTCCAACCTGCCACCCTGTGGCCACCTGTCACAAAGCAGAACTTACCTCTCCGTTGAGGTAGAGGAGGTCAAAAGCATACAGACACACTTGCACCTGTATCTCCGATGCATCAACCTCCTAGTTGGGACAGAATAAAAGACCAGGCATGAGGGGAGAGGGAGGTGGCATTCTGTGCCCTATCTCGCCATGTCTCAGGCTGGCCCCTACCATTCCTCACTGCTACCCCCAGCTACGGTCACACTGCCTAGGAGGCGGCAATGCTGCAAGCATAAGCCCTGAATGAGGATGGCTCTTAGGAAATTCTGACTTCATTCTCCTTCACATATGATGTCCAGTTTCCCTTCTAGCTAATGATGATAAAATGCCACAATTCTGGCCAACTAAATATAAAAAAAAAAGCCAGCTGAGGTAAAGAAATGTGAATTCCCCAACAGGGCTTTCAAAGTGAAGTGACAAACACAAGAAAAGGACCCTTCTATCTTCCCTAACTGGGATGCTGGGTAAGAATGTGGTGGCTTGGGCACTCTGCTGAAGCTAGGAGATGGACATCCAGATTCCTTCTGACCCTAGAGAACCAAGTAGGACCCCAAAGTCAGGACTGGGAAGAAAGAGACAAAGTGTGGCACTGTTCCATAAGTGTATGGGTTGATGCTACCTTGCGCTTGCGCGTGGTGAGCACTTGGAATGGCTGGATCTGCTTCTTTTCCCGATCCCAGGCCACAGCCTCGGTGTCCAGAATGAAAGATGTGACTGAGGGGTGTTTAATCTACAAAAGGAAGGGGTCAAAAGACAGAAGCAGGCCAATGAATTGCTTTACCCTCCCACTGCTCTCACAAACCACAGCTGACCTCAGCAGGACACAAGAGTCTTCACCAAAGTACACTAGCTTTCCTGATGACTTGCCATTTGGTACCACAGACCAGACACAGCAGCAGCAGCCAGAGAAACGTCCCTCTTTTCTTAACTACATTCAACTTCCTGTGAACCCAGTACTTCCACTCTGAGGTCTGCCTAAGCCAGACTGTCTCCACCTCACCACCCAACTGCTGGTCTCCTGTACTGCACTGACCCTGACTGCAATAGTCTCTGGCCAGCAGACAGGGTAGTTGTCAAACCCTGATTATTATGGCTGTACGTGCTGATAAAAATGGTATGCCACTTCCCTGAGTTGTGGAGAGCTCTTCCCCAGTCCCTGATCCTCAGCCTCTCTCTACTTCAGCACATCAGCAGGTATTCTGTGCCTCTAAGGGACGGGTGCCTCATAGCACTGAGCCTTTGCTTTGTTTGTCTTCCTCCCCACTCCCTATCCTGTGTCTTCCCTGGAAAGCCTTCTTTTCCCAGGCACAGTGCCAGGAACTGCCTTTCACATTGCATCCCAGAGCTAGCTATATGGTTTGACAATTCAAAAAAACAGTCCAATTCAAATCTACTTTTTCTTCACTTGGGCTAGGGATTTAACATAGGGTCTTGGGTAGTACATGTCAGGCAAACGTTCTACCACTGAGTCACGCTACCAGTAACTCAATGGTGTTTTCAAGGCAATGTCTCTAACACTGAGCCATTCCTTCAGCTGCTCACTGGTGCACACAAGACAAGTGTACTACTACTAAGCCACACCTCCAGTTTCTCACTGTTAAGACTCTAGACTAGTGTTCTAACCACTGAGCAGTATCTCAGCCACAGTTATTGGACTTTATTCAGTCACAGATATTGGACCTCTTCTTCGGAGTCCACATTGCCCATCTCTAATGAAGGCAGCAAGCGGGGCTATGGCACCACAGGCTATGGCATACAGCAGATGCCTAGCCAACACTTGCTGAGTAAGAATGCGCTTCCTGCTCAAGGCCACTTCTAAGAAGTGCTCAGTGGTTAAGAGTGATATCCTTGCAAGGGATCTGGGTTCAATTCTCAATATCCACAAGGTACAAAGAAAGGCCTGGCCTAAGGCCCAGCCCTGTTCTGCCTGAGGTACTTGTAAAGCTGCAGCTGCTCAGAGGCCAGTGTCCTTGAGATCCTCTCTCAGCCTCAGATCCTCAGACTCCAGCGTGATCCAGGATTCTACTAAGGTCATTCATAGGAACCTGTGTTAGACAGCATCCATAGTAGGGGTAGTGGGCAGGATGGGACAAAGGCCTAAACCCTCTTTCTCACTGTTTCTGTCTGGAATGTAGTAGATATGGGGAGGCAAAAGTGGGGATGAAAAGCTGGCCAACCAAAGATAGCGGAGTCAGCTCAGCCTATTCCTGCCTCCAGATCAGAGGACTAAGCAACATCTTTGCAGGCAACACTGAAGCCAAGTTTGTTATATGCAGATATAAATTTTCCAGAGTCCTCCTAATAAACCCTCCCCCACAGAAGCAGGTTGGTCCAGAGTGGGCTGTACTACAGCCCAGCAGGCAGATGCTCACCTTGGGGATTCGGCTTATAATGTCAGGATACTTTCCTGTGTTGTCTTCCTGGTTCCTGCTGAAGATCTTCACTTCTCCACCTTCCAGAACATGTATCTACCACCACGGAAGGAAGAGGAAATCAAGCAAGACCTTCCTATGTGACACTGTCTTCAGAGCTCACCTTCATTCATAGGTTGAGAGGCTCAAAGAGCTGCTACACAGATCTGAGCAAATCACCTCAAGTTTTCTTACACCTATAATGTATGCCCAGCATCCCCCATCTTTTTTTTTCTTTTTTTAAAACTTCTATTTAAAGTAAGTGTGTGTGTGTGTGTGTGTGTGTGTGTTGTGTGCACATGCACGCATTACTTAGGACCTGTGTGTGTGTTGTGTGCACATGCACGCATTACTTAGGACCTATACTAAGTACCTTCCTCATACAGGAAGGGCTGTACTGGCCCATACCTGTGCCCGCTGCCCATCGTACTTATACTCGCAGGTGAAGTCGACCTCCTCAAAGCGTTTCAGGACCTCTCTGACACCCCGAGTGGGATGAGCCAGCATTGGTTTAAGCGGGACCCCTGGAAGGAAAGAACACAAGTTAGGGAGGCCGAGGAAAGGCAAGAGATAAGGAATTAGAGGGCGAGGCAAAAGCTACCAATGTGCCTTTGGACCTACTACTCACTTCTGCTGACATGAGGCAGAGGACTGCCCACATTTGAGAAGAGACACGTGGGTCCCCATCCCAGCCCCCTGGAAGCTAATAAAGGCACAGAACTAACGAGTAACAGAACAAGTAATATGGTCACATCAGTCATATCCTTTACAAGCAACATTACCTCCCTCTTTCCCCTGATCATAAAGGACTTAGAGTGAAAGGAAGGAGATAGAAGGACAAGACAGAAGGAGCCCAGGTCCCTGGAGGAACACTGGAGCACAGCCAGAGGCTGCCACTGCTGCCTGCCTTGCTCTGAACACGTATGTACATGGCACATTCTCTGTGGCCAAGCCACTGCCTTCTGGACATTTTCTGCTGCTGCAGCCCATGCCCTACTCAGTTCATAAGGGAGAATGGAGAGGGGAAGATAAGGCCTCAGCAAAGGGAGCCAAGTACTCAGAATCTATCTGGGTGTAGTTGCTCACACAACTTCATCTATAGAAGGTAGCCGCCCCAGCCATGGGGCCATGGAGGATACCTGGGCTCAGCTTGCAGTGCTGTGGGAGACGTTCCAGGCCATGCTCCAGCAGTACAGGGATGATTCGATCCAGGTCAGGCACCTCACTGGGGATGGGTTCAAGAGAAGATAGCAAGATGACAAGGTCTTTTGTTTTCTTTCATGGTCCTGGGAGAAGGGGTAGAACCCAGGCCTTGGGCATATGAAAAAAATGTTCTGTTGCTGGACTATATATTCCATACCCGCAACCCAGATAGGACAGACCTAACAGGCAGTGGCCAGTTCCAGAGAGTGGATTCTAGGCAAGCACTACTAGCCCCTCACTGGGAGAGTCTAGGAAAGCTAGACTCAACTGCTAAGCAGACCCCACTCCTTGATTTTATAAGACAGGATCCTGCTTCATATCCCAAATCAGCAGAGAACGTGAGATACCAAGAGTATACACCACACCCAGCCCACGAAGGTTCTTTCCACAAACTACTAACTTGAAAACTCTGTCTACATACAAGTGCAGGTGCAGAGATCCCGGAGCCCATGCCTGGGCTCAACTTATCTCTGTGACCAAGTCCCCAACTCCTGTCCCCAGGTGTCCTACTCAGCACACACACACCATGCTGACTGTTGTCCTCAGCATGCATACTCTATTACCCCTTGCTCATGTCCCAGTGACTGTGTCCCACTCAAGGCTACTGCTGACTTATTCAGCTGGTCTGGGACTGGGCAGAGTGGGCTGGATAGAGCTTGGCAGATGGTGGATGCTCCAGAGGTTAAGCCACTGGGAGATCTGTGAGAAACTCATCCCTGCCATGTGCCCAGCACCCAGGGCAATCAAGCACAGATCAAGTGCATTGGGGACATTTATGGAACTGCTCACTGTCCCTCTTTCCTCTGGCATGGTCACCAGGTCAGTCAATGGTCCCAGGTCAGCAGCTGGCCGAAGTCCTTCCATGTGGCTCACTATAAAGCCCAAAACCTCTCTGTGCTGGTAATATCTACTATGAGTAGTAACCAGCCTCTTCTCTGGGTACCTTAGGGCTTTGGCTGGAACTCTGGGCATCTTGTGCCTGCAGCCCTCACATGCAACCCAGCATCATCCCTGTCTAGAATACAATCCCTTGTTACTATGAGCACCATGTCAGTCACTCACATGTTGATCATTATTCTTCCCCAACCCTGCATCTCACCAGTAGGTCTGCTTCAAGATCATGCCTTGTTCTTCCAACCACATCTTTCTGGCCTCTGCTGTCTTACCCTTCCCAGCATCCACCACGGCTGTGGGAAATTCTATGAAAAGACCAACCAGCATCTTAGTAATGAACAAGACCCCTCAGCAATTCAATGGTTCAGGGTCAGAGGGTGGTATGTGGCATTTGACAGGGCAAGGAATGAGGTAGGCTGTCCAAGGGCATTCTCAGAAGACAATGGGGAAACAGACGGAAAAGAGAAGCCCTGGTGATGGGATGAAAGTGGGCCAGAGCGACTCACCTTGGCCAGGGGGTGTGAGGCTCACAGCCTGAGCAAGGGCAGCCAGCACCGACTGCTCAGCCAGCCCAAGACGCAGCCGCCCACTTAGGGACCTAAGGACAGAGCAGCAAGTGTGAGCTGCCTAGCCCTCATCTTGCCCTCACACTCTGCCTGCTCCTGTCTCCCCAGCCTCCACCTTTTGTGGAACCTCTTCAATATTCAGTCTTCAAAGCCTCAAAGAGACCCAAGATATCATTATAATCCCTAACAGATGAAGAAACCTGGGCTAGCCAGAGATGGCCATGACCACTGGGAAACAGAAGCAGGAATTTCACAGCCAAGAAGGTAGACGCTTGAGGCGGGCAAGTCACGGCAAAGCTGAGAGACAGAGCCTGACTCTGCTAGTGGGTGTGCAGACAAAAATCTGAGAGTTATCCAGATATCCAGGCTGCATAGCTACACTACCCGCACCCCACCTCTATCAGTTCCAGTGAGGATAATAGGATTTACTTCCCATAGTGGCTGGGTGACTAGATGGTATCAAACAGTAGGTACAGGGCAGAACACCTAAAAAATTACTTCAAAACCCACTTCAAGAGAGATCAGTAACTTTCCTTCTACTGTCATGTCAGCTTATACTGAATGCACGCCAAGGCAGACATCAGTTATCAACCACAGAATTTACCCTTGAACTCCAGGACCCTTTTCTAGGCAGCATCACCAATGGAGGATGACAGGAAGTAATTATGGTTTGATATGAAATGTTCTCCACAGACTCATACTTTGAATGCTTGTCTACAGCTTGATGATACTATTTTGGGAGGCTAGAGAAACTTCAGGAAATGGGGCCTACCCAATAGAAACAGGTCACTATATAGAAGGCTATACAGGCCTTGGTCCTGATCTTACTCTGCTTCCTTGTCTGCTGCGATGTGAGGAGACACACACACACTCCTGCTGCTACAAACCCTACTATGCCTTCCCTACCAAGATGGACCCAAACCATTCAAGACACCACCAAGTGCTCAAATCATAGTAATGCAAAAGTAACTAAGATGGGCTTCCAATGCAAAGTTAGAACTGGGTCATGTTGGTACTTTCCTCATGAGAAGGCAGTCAGGGTGTTAGCAGTGTCTACAACTGCCAAGGGCTCACTAGCTAGGACCATATGCCTCCCCGCTCTCGTGAGCCCCATGTTTACCTGGCAATGAACCGGGCTTCCGAGTGGCGGCAGGCAACAAAGAGGCTCTTGATAATGTCCATCTTCTTGGACATGGACTAAACAAAGTAGAGAATAGGCAAGGAACCATCAGAGAACACTTTTCACTTTGGAAAACCTGCCACTGCCATGATCACCACCACCACCAGCTGCTGTAGTGTCTTAATGTGACAGAATGGCAATGAGGTAGCTCTCTGCCTCGTTCGCTTTGCCACAAGCAGTAACCAGTGTCCTGACACCCAGGAGACCCGGCACTAGATGCTAGGTTCTCCAGAGAAGAACGGAAAGAGACACTGTAAACCACACAAGCACAGATGAACACTAAGGTACACAGTCCCCACCACAGGCTTTGTTTTGGGTCTCGGGACATCTGGGTGTTGGGATAAGGCACCCTGCTCTACTTACAGCACTGCCAGTGAGCCGGGCAATGTCACAGAATTTGGTAAAGACTCCAGAAACGGTGAGTGGAGGTGGAGGCAGCATGAGTCTCTGAGTGCTGCGGCTGTTCTCAGCCACCAGCCCCACATCCCCCTTCTCAGCTACCTCAGCCCGGATGGACTCCAGCTGACGACCTTGAGAGAGGAGGCAGTGGGGAAGAAAGTAGAAGAGGACACTGCAGCAACCTGTGTCTCTTCACTGGTCATCTGGACTTAGGGGGTGGGAGGGTGGGGCTTCCCTTGTCTACAGATTGCTTCCTTGATACAACTAGTAAATGCCGGCTCCAATGATGTCAGTGTAAGAAGTCTAAGCAACAGTCAGTCTGAGAAAAACAAGCAGCTGGGTGAGCACACCCAGACTGGCAGTTATGTGTAGATGCAACTAAACCCATGGAGTGGGATGGGATGGGGTCAGTGGAGGTAGAGAGGGCTGCCTGTTTGATCCTTAGCTGGTCTCTAACAGTTGCCACCCCCTCCTTTATTGTCTTTCTATTGTTCTGCCTTGACCTTGCTCATGTTTGAAAGCACAATCCTAATCTGGCATACTTGAGGCAGGAGCAAGAGGCTGGCAAGATGGACAAGCAAGCAGTAAAGACAACTCGATGGCTTTCACCACCCTTCCTCTCCACCCCACAGCTCCTATCCCAGCACAGGCTGTGCCTCCCACCCTGTCTGCCCAGACCCTGAAACTCTGGCCTTGTCAAGTACTCTTCTACTGCCTCTCCCTCTACCTTTATCCCCCAGTCCTAACTTTTCTAAAGTTCAAGTGGACCCCTCCTACCTGTGGCCTGGGCAACTGCCTTGAGGAGGACACCATCACCAACACCCAGCTCTAGTCCCTGCTGAGGTGGCCCAAGGCGGCTGAGGCTGAGGTAGAGAACAGGGAGCAAGTCCGGAGGGGACAGGGCCACCACGGATCGCAGCAGGTTGCTTAGTGTCTCCACCATCTTGAGCCTGGAAGAAAGGGCCAGGGTGCGTCCACCTACGCCAAGGTCAGTGGGGTGTGGCCAAGGTCAGTGGGGTGTGGCCAGGGTGCGTCCACCTACGCCAAGGTCAGTGGGGTGTGGCGTCCCAGGGAATGAGAAGGAAAAATAGAGAAAGGAGAAGAATAAAGAGCCAAAGGAACAATGACAGTTTCTTGTGGAAAGATGACTGTGAAAAAATGACAATGAAGATGACACAATCACTGACAGAGAACAGCAGCCATACACAGACACTTCCTCAAGAAGGCATTGGCTTTAAACCCTTCCACCATTTAACTGATGGGTTCATGTCCACTCTGAGACAGGTGGCATTATTATTATTATTATTATTATTATTATTATTATTTAACTGATGGGTTCATGTCCACTCTGAGACAGGTGGCATTATTATTATGCCCACTTTACAATTGACAAAACAGGAAAACAGGCACGGAAAGACTTGCCCGAGGTCAGGAAACTAAAATCTATCAGGCTGAGGGTCAGGCCAAGGTTCTCCACTCGAGGACACTCAAGCCACTGAGAATGATGGCCACGCTTCCTATAAATGCTGTTTGCCCAACTGACATGGGCTGATGGAAGAGCCATGTGATCTGGGACATAGCTCAGCTGACAGAGCACCTACGCCGCATGTGCACTGGGGTGTGGAGGCCCACATGCACTCCTAGTACTCAAGAGTGGAAGCAGAAAGAGCAGCTCAGGGCTGACATGAGCTCCATGAGACCTGTCTCAAAAAAATAAAATAAAGGAAATAAAGAAAGGTTGTTTTTCTTAGAATAAGCCTAAAGAACAATTCTTTTAGAAAGGCAGGAGGGAAAAGAGAAACACAGAATCATCTCATCACCCCTGTGCAAAGACCACAGGAATGGATGGCTGATGCAGAAAAAAAAGATCAACTGCTGGATGTTGGGATGTACAGACAGACCCATGTCTGCTCAGCTGCAGAATGTGACGTATCTAGAAGCAGACTTTGTAGGTTTGATTAGGGATGGAAAGAAAAGCATGCTAGATAACGGTGAGCCCTAAATGGCCTTTCAGAAAAGGCCACGGTGATGCACATAAGCCTGGAAATGCCAAGGCTGGCTGGGGTCGAAGAAGCTGGAAGAACTTGAGTCAAATTCCCTCTCTAAGCCTCAAGAGGAGTTAACCTGCCTGCCAACAACCAAACTGTTACCACCATCTTAGCTATAGATTTCAGGCTTCCTGCACTGCGGAAATAACTTTCTATTGTTTTAATTCATCTAGTGGCAATCTGTTTCTGCTGTCCTAGGACAGCAGAAGTGAAAGAGCAGGTGAAGGTTAGGAAAGGAGCAGGAAGTCTCCACAAGGTTGGCAAGAGGGAGGCTGCACAGGGAGGCAGCCAGGCACTCAGCCTTGAGGCCAAGTGGGTGATGGAGTACCAGACCAGTGACATCATACGCAGTGAAAAGACATTGTCTGAAACTAATTCTGAGGAAATGGGCTACAAATCCAAACTGAGAATCACTGCAACCTTCATCAGTAGCAAAGTGACAAAGAACACAAACAGATGGAGGGGATAGGCCAGCTAAACACCATAGGTGAGAATCTAGACAAGAAACCAAGACAGAAAAGGGCAAGTGTCATGATGCAAATGAACGTGGGAATCCCTGCCACTAACAGTTCTGGATTCAAGATGACCATCTTGGTTCTGACCATAGCCCTAAACCAGAATAAGATATTGTGGGTCAGAACAGAACAGCCATCCTGAAGTTTCCTCCAGGTAGAGAACATAAGAGATTCTCCAAAAGCAGTCTCCCCTACGTTATGTAGATAAACTCAATCTTCATAAAAGACAGAGATATTCCATTCTTCCCTTTACTCATGGGGGAACCGAAGCTTGAGAAGGGAGACCAAGCCACCTGCCACAGGCACACCACCAGGAAGCAAAGCAAAGCTAACTGTGCCCTTGGCTGCCTCACTCACCTGCTGCTAGATATCCTGCTACTCAAGGTCCTTCCATGTCCTGGGGTTACAGCCCATGGGAAGTTCTTAAACATTCCCAAGGAAACATTTCTAAGGACAAAGCATTGAGGGCAGCCGAAAGATGTATTAAAATGAAGAAATTTATGTCAGGAAAGCTTAAACCAACATGGAGAACTGAAAACAAGACTAAGGCCAAATGAAGAATACCCCATTATACGTCTATAAGAAAGCCCCAGGTATGGGGGGCCAGGAAAGGACAGAGTTGTGAGAGGAGAGGAGAGGAGCAAAGGTGCCAGCCTGTACAACTGACGCTGACACAGCCATCACTGGGAGGGAACGCTCTGCAGGAGAAGCTCACCAAGCAAGGTCATGCTCACGGTAACCAAGACTAGACTTCTATCCACTTGAGATGTAGAAACAAGACTAAAGTCGCTGTGTGACACATCCCCTGTAGTTCCTAGTATCTGTTTCCTAACCCTGCAGACCTGGGTGACCCTGTGTCTCACACAAGCACATTCAACCTTTGACAGTGACGGGGGAGGTCATCTGAAAAGCTCCAGAACGGCACAATCAAATTACAATCAACAACAGAGAGTTCTCACACCATTAAGACATCTGTGTTCAACTACATTCGTAGCTATCTCAGCTGCATGCAGCCTTTGAGCACAGGCAGGATCCACTTAGACCAAGAGACTATGCCATCAAAAACTATGCTGTAGCCAGGCAGCCAGGCAGAGGAGTCCACATCTTTAATAGCAGCACTCAGGGGCAGAGGAGGTATATCTCCTGAGTTCAAGGCCAGCCTGGTCAACACAGTGAGCTCCAGGCCAGCCAGGGTTTCATAGAATAGAAAGACCTTGTCTCAAAAGCCAAAAAAAAAAAAAAATTAAGAAATGAGAAGCTGAGGGTCTTCTCAGTCTCAGCCTCAAAAATATGTCAGCCATTTTTGTGAATGGACAACGACCATTATGAGAAGAGGTGAGGACTGACTGAAGGGCAGGAAGCAGCACACAATGCCATGCTGAGAACAGCGCCAAAGAACCTGCCCCTGTGCCTGAGTAACTAATTACCTAGCAGAAACCTCCTCAATCTTCTCAAATGTCCGGGCCACAGCAAGAAAAGGGACCCTGAGAAAGGAAAAGAGATATGATAAGCATTTGAATAGGCCGTAACAGTCTATATACAGCCTGCCTCTTCACATCCTCCTGGGGAACACATGCAGAGGCAACTATCCACTATCCCTTCCCATACATAACTCTGTGTCCAAAACAGAGATGGGAGAGAGATGACAGCTCTTCCAACAGAGGCCAAAATGACAGTCTCCCATAGTCACAGGGATAGAACCTAAAACAGTATGGGAAGGCTAACTCCTTACTTCTGGCCATGTTTCCAACAGGCATCTTCAATGGGATGGTAGTTGTTCTTGGAAGGATTATAATTTGTTGGATCCAGGATTCTAAAGAGGCAAAGAGAAGTTGAAATTGGGTAACTCTGGGTCTAAGAAATGTTTCTACTATGTGTTGGGCCTGGCTTACAAAGCTAAAGGTTAACACATTCCTATTTCCTCACTGCTGACAGAGAGGCCCTCAGAAGATTCCAATGTAGATGTCTGCTGCTTCGATAGCATGAACACAACCTGGTAAGTTCAGTATGATGGAATCAGTGTACTTAGAACTAAGGATAGAGTGCTGGGTGGTACCAGAGGGCAAAGAGGCTTTAAGATTTTGTCCTGGGAACAATGCAGAACCAGTCTAGGAAGGTGAGTAGGGGGTGAGAGGCAAGAATTACTACCATGGTTACCTTGCTGTATGCCCTTTGCCCTTTGGGGGAGTCATACTGGAAGTTAGAGGTCAGACAAAACGCCAACCAGTGGGTATGCAAACTCCCTAAACAGTTCTTACTCTGCCTGTATCCTAAGGCTTTGCAACAGGGTCCAAAGTGTCTAAAACACTGGCCAATGACCAAGCCCTACAAGAGGAGAAAACCCAAGCTAGGGCTGAGTCATGGACTCGGAGAAGAGAATGTGCTAGGAGATGTTTCTCAGACCTGGGCACTGACTCACCCCTTGGTCTCTTCCTTTCTTAGAGTGCCTGACTCTTCTTGTTTGACTTCAGTTTTCACTGCTGGTTTTCGGGGTGCTGCAAGGGAAAATAGGAAGTAGAGGGTCCCTAATCTTCATAGGCCCAACTCCCGTGCTTTGTTCAGCCAGCACTGCCTAAACAGAGTCCCACAATCCGCTGCCTACACAGCCCAGATGGATAAAGATGAAAAAGGCGCTCACTGAAGAAACTGCTCAGTGTCTTGGCACCTCTGGCAGGTTTGCTCTGTTCCTCTTCCTGAGGCTTCTGCTTCACACCTGCCTTACATACTGGAGTGTTCTCTGTCTCTGTCAGGGTTATTGACTCTGAAATCAGAAAGGGTAGAGTGATACAAACAGCTGTTGGGGCTGGTCTTCTAAACTGTGTGTTCTGATGCTTAGTTCTATACCCCAAGATCAGGTTGCAGTCTGGACATGGGCATTGTATTGACCAATGTCTTGTGAAGAATGTTCCCCAAAAAATCCCTGATGGTTAAATAAAAAGCTAGAGCATGTAACTGGGCACTAGAGAGAGGAAGACAGGATTTGGATAGAGTGAGGTGATCTCAGGTAGGGACCACGAGGGAGAGAAGGAAAAGGGAGAGCAGAAGACAGCTGCCATGGGGCAGGGTGGAAGATGAAGATGGACCACAGCACATAGCCAAGGAAAGCTCACCCTGAGGATACACATGGAAATAGCAAGACGCAATTGGCAAGTAACAGGCAGTCTCTCTGGTTATTAGTAGACTAATCAGGTTAGACTAGCTCAGAACCTGCCTAGCACAGCGCCAGCAGCTTGATCATAAAATCTGATGTCTCTGTGTCATTTATTCTGGAGCAAAACAGTATAGAATAGGGCAGAAACTTTCCATAAAATTACCACTCACTATAAATAGTTTCTACCTCTAAATGTTAAGATCCCAACGCCATTGTACCCTATGAGTGGAAAATTGAGCAATTCTGACCTTTCTCCATCCGCTAGGTAATGCAGGCCCTCTCTGGCCTAATGTTCACTCCTTAGTGCTAATGAAAGCACAGATGATACTGAAGCAAAAATGGCAAACTTAGGAATGGTAGTGAAAAGAAACCTCATCACCCAATTAGGTGGCCATCAGCATGAAATACCATCTCAGGGAAACTGAGGCAGGGGAATAACAAAACTACAAAGCAACCCTACACCTCCTAGTAAGATCATGTCTCAGACAAACAAAGTAAACAAAACAGAACTGGGGTGTGACTCCGTGGTAGAGCACCTGTCTAGAATCCCTAAATAAGAGTTGAAAAATTGGCTCAGCAATTAGAGAACTGACTCCTCTTCCAGAGGTCCTAAGTTCAATTCCCAGCAACCACATGGTGGCTCATAATCATCTGTAATGGGATCTGATGCTCTCGTCTAGTGTGTCTGAAGACAGTGACATAGACATAATATAAATAAATAATTCTTTAAAAAAAAAAAATAAAAGAATCCACCAGTGAGGGGGCTGGGACCATAGCTCAGTAACAGAGTACCTGCCTCTTCCTCTAGTGAGAAGACTGAGGTACAGCTCAGAATTAAACACCTGCCAGCATATATCAGGTCCTGGGTTCCACCACCAACATTAAAATATATATCTTACACACACACACACATATATATATATATATATATATATATAAAATTTATAAAATGTGTGTGTATGTGTATATATATATATATATATGTGTGTGTGTGTGTGTGTGTGTATGTGTATGTGTGTATATTCTAAATCTTAGCATGATTCAAACAAACAGTACCATTTTTCTTATAGAAAATAGATATATGTATATGCCTAAAAGTGTCCTTACAAACGTGACCTACAACATAGGGGTCTCAAGGACACCAAGGAACAGAAGCTACAAGAACACTCCCTCTTCTGAATCGTGTAACTAAGCTTAGATATTGCACTTAATAAACACCCACTCATTTTGTTGTATTTGAAACCTATGATGTCTAAAAGCATTTTATTTAAGGGTTCTTTCCTCTCTTCCCACATGCATGTTTAATAAGCAATAAACCCAATTGTAAAAGCAAACCTGATTATCTTGGAGTTCACACTGAACCCAAGTTGGGAAGTCTGTGCCTTTTTCAGTGAACCACTTTCCACAGACAAGTGGATGCCCCAAGCAGGTTCATGAAGCCAGGGTAATAAGCAACTCACCATGGGACTTTGTGGGCTCAGGGGGTACTAGGGGCAGGTCCCCCTCCTTTTCTTCCTTCTGTTTTACCTCTTCAGCCTCTGTGAGGCTTTCTGTTGGGGTCTCTGTTCCTCATGAGAGACAAAAAAGTTAAATGAAAGTGAGGCCTAAAGGCACTCCCACACAGTACAGTCTGAAGCAGAAAGGTCACAAGTCCGAAGTCTGCCTGGACCACAGAGTAAATTCCATTTTTAGTTTGGGTAAAAACAAGATACAGACATGCAACTCAGCAGTGGAGCACCTGCCTATCCTGTATATTTTTACAAATGTACTAAAAAGTCATACCACCAGGGTAATGATAAAATTACAAACACTAACCTGGGGGAAATCTGCATTAGAACAAAGATACTCCTTTTACTAGGAGATGCTCAGAATTGCTAAAATCTCCAACTTACAGAGAATTTTTTTAATTGACTACTAACAGCCAATAGGAAATCAAGCCTCCACTAAATAATTCAAAACTATCATGGGAAACTGAGCCACATGGAGATTTTTATTCTTATCACATGAACAAGATCCTGGCCGGGTCAACAACTGCAGCTGATGAAATCACACACAGCCCCCATGATCAATAGATTTGTCTCTGTGGCTATTTCCCTGTACCCCCAAAATAAAGGGAACCCTCTCAACAGTATGACGGTCTACAGTCTCCGCGGGAACACAGCAGCACCTCCTGGACACCACAGGAAACGCTAGCTAAGCTTAAAGCTAGTTTCCAGTTGCCTCAAAGTACATCCTTGGATGAACTCACCTCCAATGAAAAACAATTTCCATTAAATAAAACAAGATAAAATTGAAATCATTTATAAATAATAATGAATTAAGACAAAAATGTTTCAAAAAGCTTTCGCAATGTGCTCCTGTGTATTGGGGTCTGGAAAATTTATTCATTTTACTATTTATTGAAAATAGCCTTGCTATGTAGACCAGGCTGACCTCAAACTGCAGTGATCCTCCTGCCCCAGCTTCCTGGATGCTATTATTGTAAGCACAGGCAACCATGTCTGGTCCCAAATCTAAAATGTTGATTTAAAGGTTTGGATATCAGATTTGGAAGTGTAAACATCTTGTACTGCACATACCTCCCCTACCCTTGTAGGTCCCCGTTCTGTGTCTCTTGAAAACACATGCACACAAACATGCTCCTCTCATCCTGCCCCCTCACCTTCTTCTTCTTTCTTCCTTTTCTTAGCAGTTGCTTTGTCTTTGTCCTCATTCTGCTCCTCAAGGGTGTCTTGGATTTTCCGTTTGGGGAGCTGCTTCCGTGCTGCAAAGGTAAAGGGAGTACTGTAGCTGACCACCAGTGTGTCTGTGCCTGCCCCTGTGATCAGACACACTGCCTGCTCAAAGAGGAGACCTAGAAGGTTCTGGATCCTTCCTCTTCTGACCTCCCAAAGCCACTACCCCATGTGTACCTCATCTTTCCAGCCCCGAGTCTAGGAACTTGGGCAAGTTATTTATTCTGTCTGTCTGCCCTTCCCTTTCTTGCATTTTGAGAAAGGAAACAAGCTGCAGTAAATGATACGGGGATGTCCTCGGTACCTGGGCCTGGGGCCTGAGAACCCTGGGGATCCAGACTACATTCCTCTCTAGCTCTTGCCACATGCTATCCTCCAGCTGCCTCTTCAAATCACTGCATTCTCTAGAGACACCATAGTGTCAGAAGTCCCACGTGTCCTGTTTTTCCTACCTCTAAGTCTCTGCACATGTGACACACATCTGGGAAAGTCTCCACTTGCCTTCTCTGAACCTTCCCTAGGCAGCATGGACAACTGGCAGCTGAGCTCCCAGAGATCCCTGTGGACAGCTCTGCCTCACGGAAGCATTCAGAAAGCTGCATATGTGATAATAAACTTGAGCGTTGAAAGGAGAGAAAAAAAAGTCAAAATGGAGAACCTAATTCCAGCTACACACCATGATCTGAACACAATTTCAATTCTAAATTTCGAGCAGTCTTTTTTTTAATGCTGAGTGTTCATATTCATTGGAAATTGACTAAATCTGGAATTCCTAGGAGATACACCTCTGTGTCTGTGAGGACGGTTCTGTTTAGTTTGAACTGTGGAAGTTCACCCTGAATTTGGGTGGCACCATACCAGGGGTTCGGAACTAGGTATATGACATATATATATGTGTGTGTGTGTGTGTGTGTATACACACACACACACACACACACACACACACACACGAGGAGAAAGTGAGCTGCGCACCAGTGTTATCTGCTTCTGCTTTCTGACAGGAATCTGCTGTCATGCTTTCCCAATGATTATGGACTGCACTGCCAAACCGTGAACCAGAATAAACTCTATCTTTTATATGCTTCTGGAAGGCATTTTGTCAAAGTATGAAAAGGGGGAGAAAAAAATAAAATATACACTAAGTTTTCAAAATCTCACATGCTGTATGTATATACCTGTCAATTCACACATTGTGTTTAAGAGTTTTAAAAACAGACAGCATTCTATAAACAAGCAGATTCCCACACCCAAGTTGCTCGTGGGATACTGAAGACTTCCTTGCTGAGACGTGCTCTCATGGAGCACCCTGTATGTACTGCTTGGGTCCAGGGATGTTGCACAGTTTAGGGTTTTCAATTTCATGTCTGCAGACTGCACTGGCTGAACTGAATGAGTATCTCCGATCTTACAGCATTAGGAAGCACCGGCTTCCCAATGTCCACTAATTAACACACTGAAACTTTACAAGTACCCATCTCAAGCCACCACACTGCAAACCATCAGAGCAGGCTCAGTCCTCAGGTCACATATGGCCCTCACCTGGCCCTTCCCCATACCAATCCTTCTAGTTCCATTTAGGTCTCCTGTCTCAGGTTGATTCTCTAGAATGTTCTCTAGTCTCTTCATTCAGTGTCCCCTGAATTCTGTGGTCCCTGTGACAGAACTCCAAACTTAAGTGACCCAGATATTCCTAACTCACTCACACTCTCTGGAATTCTCTTCCTCTCTCCTACCCAACCTCGCTCCCTTTGCCTTTCAGGGCTCAGCTTAGTTACCTGCTCTTCCAGAAGGCTCCATACTTGCATTCTTGTGTTCCTACTCAGAGCCTTGTGCAGCAACTATCACTCCCCATGACAATCACAATTTCCCACACATACCAAGTCAGGCCCGTGTACTTTACATGAATCAGCTTTTAATCTTAGCACTTCTGGGCAATTGACACTGTACTTCAGTCCACCTGTTCCACAAGCAAAACAACCACATCTCTGCAAAGATGAAGCTGTTTGCCACAGGTCACACAGCTCAGGGACTTAACCCTGCTCACCACCACGGTTCTACCATCAGAGCCACTGGAAGGATGATCACATGGGTAGTGTGGATGGAGTGGAACTGGCCTATCCTTACCAGTTCGACGCTTTGGGAATCCTGATGGGGAGATATCCATGGAAGGGCTACGGTTGAAGAAAGTACTGTTCTCAGGACATGTGTCAGGGCTGGGAGGAGAGCTCTCTTCGGAGTCTGACACAGACTCCTTCTGAAAGGAGATAGGAAGATCAGTTCCAGAATAAAGATGTATGCAGTCACAGCTACCACATGCTTCAGAGCAGAATGAACTCAGCCTCTCATGTCTAACATCGTTTCTGGTTCCTCAGGCCCATCCCCAACCAGGCCACCGTCTCTCACCTAGGTATCATTAGACCCACCCTCATAACTTTTAGTGTCCCAGAATCACTCCATTATGAAAACCAATATTAATTCTGCTTCTCAAAGTAACAGAATCTTCCTTTTACACTTTTACATAGGTGGCCTTACTAAAGACCTAACAACTTCCCCTGAAGTTAATACAATCATGGGCCTAAGGACTCTATCTCTCTGCCTCCTTTATAACTAGTGTGGTCATGAGACTAAGGACTGTATTTTCAGCCTCCCTTGTAGTGAGTTCCAAGATCCAAGGAGAGGACTAGTTCTTGCACATTATCCTGTGACACTTGCCACACACATGGCATGTACTTGCATGTCACACAAACACAGACATGCACACAAGATATAAAAAATATTAAGTAAAGAGTCACAGGGAAATGTGACCAGAGAGCACCGAAAGCAAACATAAGCGTGTCTCAACGAATGGAGAAACAGGCTTCTAGAAAAAAAGACATGAAAGTAGTCTTCCCCTAGAGGCCTCCAAAAACAAAAGCCCTGCCCACAGACTACGATAATCCACTCCAGGTACCTGACCTGTACATAACTACAGGATAACTGAAATAGCCAGCACCAAGGGTATGCTCCTCCATGAGGTACTTGAGGTATAATGTCAAGAGGCCAAATGAGCCCCACCTTCCAGAGAAGATAGGCTAGAACCTTATACCCAACCCTCCTGCTTCAAAGAACAGCAGCAGAGATTGCCAGTCTCCTGAACAATGTCCGCAGAATCTTCCTGTACAGCTACTGTACTCAGCTGCATGGGTGAGTAGGAAATTGGCAGGCTTGAGGTCAGCAAGATGACTCAGTGGGTAAAGGTGCTTGTTGCACAAGCCTAGAGACTCAGTTCAGCTCCTAAAACTCATGTGAAAAAGGAAGGAGAGAATACCACAAAGTTGTCCTCTGACCTCCATGTGCCCAGCAAGGATATACACACGTACACACAAAAGTTAAATTCAGGAAAGAAACCAGTAGGCTGTCGGAACCCACTTGGCCTTTGGTGATGCCAGGGTCTTCATCTTCATCCTCCCCTTCACTGCTCAGGACCTGGGCTACCTTCCTTCCTAGCCTCTTCACTGGAGAGTCGTTCTCAGGCACCACTCGACTCCTCTCCTTCAGCGCCACCCTGGAAGTCAAGAGGGAGATGGAGGAACACGCGGCAGACAGCACACGGAAATCACCCACAGGACTCTGCGGTCCCTTGCATTTCACGAGCAGGCGTCTTCTAGGTGCCTCCATGGCATTCACTTTATTGTTCCCTTTTGAGATGGTCTCATGTACTAGGTCTGGCCTCAACCAGCAAGTAGCAGAGACTGCCTTTGAACTTCTGACCCTCCTGTGCCACCTCACCAGCTCTGGGATTATGATGTGTGCCACCATACTTGACCTCATTATGTGTACTTAAGTACCCTTTCCTCCCTTCTTTCTGTAACCCATGCCTGAGGCATCCTGCAAGGACATGTCATGATTTCTTACAGGGACGGGCTTGACGCTAATATCCATTTGAAGACCTTGTCTCTTAGCCACAAAAGTTTCAGCAGGAGACATCATCAGGCAACAGCATAATAGCCTCAAGTCTTACATGAGGAAAGGGGCACCTAGTCTAAGTCACTGTCTCCTTGATGGCAGCTCCAATTATGAGGAAACAGGTACAGTGTAATGCTTCCTGGTGGCAGTCTCTGAAGTGCTGAGTGTCCTCAGAAAGCTCATGGTCTCTGAGCAGAGGCCGTCATGAGTATCAGCAACTCCTTACTTCCTGATCACAGGCACTCATCCTATACAACTTCTTACAAAGAGGGAAGCAGGTTCATGCTCAGCACCACAGACACAGTCCTACAAGCCCTTGGGAAAGTAGAGGAATGGCCACCCACTTGGCTCACCTCAAACTCAGTATCCTGAGCTGTGGCTGGCACATAGAAAATACCCAACAGCTGTTTTCTGAGTAAATGTATATGTACAATATCATGAATATACAACATACACAAGAAATTTACATATACAATAGTGTCACTTTTGTTATTTAAAAGTAAGCTAAAGGTGTTTGTGAATGAGTATGGATTACACGTCAGGCATTGTGCCAGTCACTGGAGCTCTCAGTATCAGGCAGGCCCTGTGCTCTAGTATGATAGACCATTACCCATTCATCAGGTATATTAAGTATCTAATGTGTCAATAAATGTGTTTGATAGAGCACTCCAAACTGGTCACAGTGCTTCCTCTGGGAAGGATTAATGGAAAGAGTTCAAGAAATCTTAGATTAAAAACCATAAATCCATTTATTTTCATGTGTATGGGTGCTTTGCTCACATGTATATCTATGTACCACATGAATGCCTAGTGCCTGCAGAAGCCAGAAGGCAGCCTCAGATCCCCTGGAACTGGAGTTACAGGTGGTTGTGACCACCACCCAAATACTTGGAAACTGAACCCAGGTCCTCTGGAAGAGAAGCAAATGCTCTTAACTGCTGAGCCATCTCTGAAGTCCCTAGATTTATTATTATTATTATTATTATTATTATTATTATTATTATTATTATTATGTGTGCGTGTCTATGTGTGCTTAAGTGCAAATGGGCATAGGTATTCCAAGAAGCCAGAAGTATCAGATACCCTGGAACTGGAGTTACAGGTAACTGTGCACTACCTGATATGGGTGCTGAGAAGCAAACTGTTGTCCTCTGAAAGAGCAATCTGTATTCTTAACTACTATACCATCTCTCCAGCCCCAAGGTCAAATTTCTTCTTAGTTATCTGAGCTAATGTTTTTACAATTACCATGTATAATTCCTCATATAGAGATCAATGTCAGACAAATAAAAAATACCTACACACATAATTATACATGTAATTAAAAGTAAAAGCAAATTGGAAAAGTAAAAGCAAAAAGGAAACGGCCTAAATATTCTCCAGAAAGGAAATGCTAAATAATTTATTTAGGATAGCCACAGAAGGGAATACAACATAGAAAGTAAAAGAACTGAGCTCCTGTGTTTCTTAACAGGAAAAAAAAAATCCTCTATGCTAAAATGTTAACAAAAGCAAGCTGATAAATAACAACATATAACATACACAGTATGACCTAAGTAAATCACAGAAAAGAAACAATCTTATGCATTTGCACAGAGCAATGTATATGACACAGTGACCTACTTCAACATTTATAGCTTCACCTTCCTACAGTATGTAGTCTTACAAATTGCACATCTGGCCGGGCAGGCGTGGTACAGACCCTTAATCACCACATGGAGAGGAAAAGGCAAGTGGATCTCTGTGAATTTGAGACCAGCCTTGTCTACAGATTGAGTTGTAGGATAGCCAGGCGACCCAAAGAAACCCTGTCTTGAAAAAATAAAAACAAAAAGGCACATCTGTTTACTCACTGACCTTATACAGAAAACCTATCGGATATTAGGTACCTTTTTACTCCTGAGGAAGCTGGGACAAAGGAAGTGAAGTTTCCTGCTCAACATCTCAATTTGGAGATTATGAACCAAATGTATTCACATTCATACTCTGGCCCAAGGGTGAACATGTTACCCAAACAAGGCCACCCAGCACCTTCCTGAGAATGTATGAAGCAAAATGTGGCCAACATCACTACCCAATGGAGAGTCTGGTCTACAATGAACTCAGAGCATGTGCAAACAGATCCTTGACAAGAATTCTGTTGGCTGTCAACAATCTAAATTAAGTATCATTTTGAAGCCTGATACATCTGAAGTAGGTTTTTAACACATGCAGACAAAAGAATCTTGACTGTTAAAAGCATATGCTATCCCCGTCCCTTGCACACTTTGTTAAAAGCATATGCTATCCCCGTCCCTTGCACACTTTGTTAAAGGCATATGCTATCCCAGTCCCTTACACACTTTGTTAAAGGCATATGCTATCCCCGTCCCTTACACACTTTGTTAAAGGCATATGCTATCCCCGTCCCTTACACACTTTGTTAAAGGCATATGCTATCCCCGTCCCTTACATACTTTGTTAAAGGCATATGCTATCCCCGTCCCTTACACACTTTGTTAAAGGCATATGCTATCCCCGTCCCTTACACACTTTGTTAAAGGCATATGCTATCCCCGTCCCTTACACACTTTGTTAAAGGCATATGCTATCCCAGTCCCTTACATACTTTGGAGGAGGTTCCTTCTCTCTGATGCTGCTGGGTGTCTCCTTCTCCGACTTCTTTGCTTTACCTTCTTTTGTGGGTTGAAAAAAAGACCTGGGGGAGCACAAGGAGGTGAGTCATTAATAGCACTGATGCTCTGCACACCTGGACCACATCTGCAGCTCCAGACACCATCTCCAGCCACAGAAGAGGAGGAGAAAATCACAGGAGTCATAATGGTAAATGACACCAGGAGAACACGGCCCACAGAATCAACCAAGCAGAGATCATAGGGGCTCACAGAGACTGCAGCTGCAATCACAGACTCTGTATGGGTCTAAGCTAGGTCCTCTGTATATAGGTTGTGGTTGTGTAGCTTGGTATTCTTGTGGGACTCCTAAAAGCAGAAGGGGGTAACTCTCTTTTGTCTGTTCTTAGGACCTTTTCCTCCTAGTGATTTACTTTATCCAGCCTTGATATGAGGGTTTGTGCCTAGATTTACTGTAACTTGTTATGCCAATTTAGCTAATAACCCTGGGAGGCTGGCCCTGTTTTTGAAAGGAAATGGAAGAGGAGTGAATTGGGAGACGGGGCTGGAAGGAGCAAAGGGAAGAGAATATTAGTCAGGACGTAATATATGAGAGAAAAAAATAGAAAATATAAAGGAGAGAGGCACCCTGGGAGGGCCAGACTGAGAGTAACATCAAAGGTGACAAAGCTGACCACAGAGAAATAGACCATGACACCATTTTGGTGGATGGATATAACTAAGCCTGCAACTATGGAAACCAAGTGCCTTCCTCTTTCATGCTCCTAAACATGAAACATCCCATTGGTGCACAGATTCTGAACTAGCACTAAGGCTGCCCTGTGCACTGAGGGAGGTTTAGTGCATGTCTAACTTCTGCCCACTAGATATCAAAAGCAGTTTGCAGAACCCTTAAACTGTCAGAAACAAAAATGTCTCCAGTAATTGCCACATGTTCCCAAGGGGCAAAACTGAGAACTGAAAACTACTGCATTAGGGATCCATACCCTGCAACTAAAAATTAATTAATGATTTGCATCATTACCTTTCTCCCCTCCCATTTCCAATTTTCCAGATGACTGAACTCTAAGACCCGCTAGCCCCTCCCCAGGGTTTACATAAGTAGTCTGGTAATTGCTGAGGGTGAGGGGACTCTTCTGTGGAGCTGCCTATAGGCTAAGCAGACAGCTCCAGGGATGCAGCTTTCAAGAGTCACTACCACCCATCAGCTTTCCTATAAGTAACACCATAGAACTCACTGTTTTACTAAGCTAAATTTGGGTGGAATCATTTCTTTGGCTTGTGTTATCAGTGCCCTGGGGTGAATGCTAGTTCGCATTTTTCCATACATTTATGTGCATTACCAAATACATGACATACACAACAACACAACACAAAGTGCCTTGAGCACAGCAGGGGCCTTACATAATACTTCTCTGCATGTTGGCAGCAGAAGTCTCTCCTTTCCTCTCTTGCTCTTTTTTCCCCATCAGTTGTACCTGAAAAAGAAATCCAAAGACCAGCTAAGGATACTGGCTGTGCAGACACTAAGACCTGGGGGAAAGGGGAGCACACTCTTCTTAAGAAAATAAAGAACAAGTGTAACCAGGCATTGCAGAGATGGCTCAGTGGGTAAGAGTGTTTGCTGTAAAAAAAGAGAACATGAGTTTGAATCCCCAGCACCCATGTAAAAAAGAAAAAAAAAAAAATTATGTCAGACATGGTTGTACATGCCTGTAAACCCAGCATTATGGGACAGATACAGGTGGATAAAGGCAGATCCCAGAAGCTCACTGGTCAATCGGTCAAACTAGCCAGAGCAATGATTGAACTTCAGAGTGAATGAGAGACCCTATTTGAAGACAATAAGGTAATGCAGAGAGTGGTATTTGCACACACGGGCCTGGATTCCCATACATTTATGTGCATTACCAAATACATGACATACACAATTCCTGGTGTGTTCAAACACGCATGCACGTGAACGTATGCATACACACACACACACACACACACACACACACACACAGCTTTACAATCAGAAACATGCATTTTTTTCTTCAAGAAAAACACCCAATTTTAAAAACCAATATGGAACTTGGTTAAGATTTATTATTAAACCAGAGGCTAGAGAGGTGGCTCAGAGGTTAAGAGCACTGACTGCTCTCCAGAGATCCTGAGTTCATTTCCCAGCAAACACATGGTGGCTCACAAGCATCTGCAATGGGATTCAATGCTCTCTTCTGGTAGGTCTGAAGGGAGCAACAGTGTACTCCCTTCATTTAATAAATAAATCTTTTTTAAAAAGTAAGATTTAAAATAAATTATTATTAAGGCATAAAATTTCCAAATCATTAAATGGGAAATTTATCTTAATGGTGACTGCTTTCCATATAATATGAATATCTCACTGAGGACATGTAGGGGCTTTTTTCCACATATTTATTCTTTGAGAGTTTCGTTATCTGCCCCCTACCCCTTTATATTACTGAACATAGAATCCAGGCAGGGTCTGTTGCCGCTAGGCAAACACTCTATCACTAAGCTATATCTCAAGCCCTCCCTGGCTGCCAAACGCCAAATGCCACCTTCCCTTTCCAATGGTCCGTCCTCACCCTGACAACTTCCCTCTGTTCTCCGGGCTCACGTTTCTCTGCCTCAACTCCACACACACTAGGCAACAAGCCCTGGCCCTCCCCTGAGTGTTTCCAGGCCTCACTTGCAGCTCTCTCGTCTTATCCCATCCGTGCCCCCTCGGGCAGCCAAGCTCACCTCCCCCCGGCTCCTGACACCCATCACGCCAAGCTTCCCTGGTCTTCAGACGGGACCTCTAGCTTACCAATGACGTCACCTGCTTTCCTTACCAGCGTCCACAGCACAGTACACTGATTGACAGCAGGCGTGCAGGTAAAACGCCGCACCCTTAAACCTTCCAGCCCCAGGCCGCCCCTAATTCCTAGGGCCACGCCCAGCACCAGCCTTTCTCCCTAGTCACGCCCTTCCCGGCCTCCACCAGTCCTCCGCAGACGCCGAAACTTCCAGCCTGCTGCGGCCTTGGCCAGCCAGTGGCTCTCCCAGCACGCGGCCCCTTGCTGCCCTCGACAGCCCGCGCCCTCGACCTGCCGCCAGGACATCCCCAAGTCCGTTCCGCTGCCCGCACCCGGAACCAGCGAAGTTCACTGGCGACAAGCGCTCCGCACGCTCGCCGACCCCAGCCCCGACCACGGGCCCACAGCCGCACTTGCCTCTCTCAATCACTTTGCCGGACGCCAGACTCGCTCGCTCAGAAACGCAAACCCGAAAGCCCCAAATTCGCGCCAGACAGATTTCGCGCGCAGACTTCGGCGGGCGGGGTTGGAGGCGGAGACGAGCGAGGGCGGGGCCTGCGAGTGTCGCGTGCCGCAACTATCGCCCGGAGGCTGCTGGGAGATGTAGTCTCTAGAGCGTGAGGCGGCCTGAAATGGGACAGAGTAGGGAGAGGAAGGGCGCTGTCCCGCACAGCATGCTGGGAAGCGGCCCCGAGCCTGTTCTCCCTGTGGATGAGCCGGTGAGGCTGCGAGGTCGTAAGGGTGACAGTCGGGGAGAGGAGAAGGGTTGGTGGAAAGCCACCTTGACAGGCACTGGGGCAAGAAAGGCGGATACCGCGCGGGGCATCCCGGGAGCTAGGGCCGGGCTGGGCTTGGGCGCGGGGCATTGTGGGAGGTGGACGCCGCTTTGGGTTGGGTAAGTGAGTTGAGGGGGAGGGGGCCGGAAGGGTGCTTAGCTTTAGGAGTGGAGAAGCACCTCTGTGTGGGATGGTCAGGCCGGGAGGAGCTTCGGAGAGACGGGCTGAGAGAGTCTCTAGGGGTGGGAGCTGGATAAAAGGGGTGCAAGGGAGAAGAGGCTCAGCGGGACGTGGGAGGCAGGGAGAGCATTAGAAATGAAGAAGGCCATCTGAAGACAAAGGGCCATGTCCAGAACGAAGATACACATTGAGAATAGTAGCTATTTCTGGGAAGAGGGGTCTGCAACTTGTCCCAAGAGGAGAGTAAGTCTTGGAGGAGTATGGACCAAAATGACTATTGGTGACACTTCTGAGTTGAATTTGACCCAAGTGGGCCACACCCCTGTAGGCAAAAGATCCATGACTGGACTTGGGAAGCACATCTGGAGATAAGAGTATCTTTGGGAAGCATAAGCCACAGATCAAAGTAGCAATTCAAGGCGGTCATATCTGAGGGGCAACAGCTGCACATCTGACACACCTAGGGAGAAGAAAGCCAAGGTGTATGAGGATTATGCTTGGGATGAGAGATTCATGCCTAGCTGTGAAAGTATATGAGTTACAGTCAAATGTAGACTTGTAGGATGAGGAAGTTCCAGAACAATGGGACTGCCAGGCGTAAGACACACGTCTGGAAGGAGAAATCTTAGCCAGAAGCTAGGAATACATTGGCAAAGATGTTTACAATAGAGCTGACGGCAAAATATTTAGAACTGGTCACACTTGTACTTAGAGGTCACATCTAAACTGGAACTAGAATTGAAGTTGATTAAATATCTCCTGAACCTAGGAAAGCAACAGGTGAACCACAAAAACGGAATAGAGATTCCTCTGTGGAAAGCAAACAACAAAGCCACTTTGATTGTCTGAGTGATACCTGAGACACCAATAGCTGATAAGACACTCTGATAATGAGATTGGGATAACCCAGGTGGAGATGGGTCTGATGTCCAGCTCTGTTCCCCACTTCCACTCAGGGTCTCAGGATGGAGCTGACAGAGCCCTCACCAAGCACAGCCGTGCAGAAGGAGGAACAGGAATTGTTGGATCGAACTTTCTTCTCTTGGGCTGAGTTCAGCCGCTTCTTCGACAAGTGGTGCCAGCAGCGGCTGGTAGTCTTCTCCGTGAAGAGCTCCACACGTGTGGCACGAAGCCCCTGGGCCAACACGCCCCCACTCTACAGGCTTATCCACGTGCTCAAGTACAGCTACGTGCTGCTGGTGTGCAAGGATGTGCGCATGCCCAACAAGTCCACAGCGTGGTGCGTGAGCCTGAGCTGTGACCCTGCAGGGGGAGGGGAGCAAAGGTTGAGCCAGACAGAGCTTCCTACCCATAGATTCAATACCAGGGGGAGAAGCCACTGATTCTGCCAAGTACAGAAAGCCAGGCAGGGCAGATTCAAGGAAGGACACTTACTAAGACAGAGACTGAGCCAGGAAATAAATACACTTACTACAAAACAACCCGGGCTTGATATACAGGGTTTAGTAGATGCCATTATAGAGCATGAGGGGCATACTGAAACAAGCCAAAAGAAAGAAGAGAATTGGTTTCCCCCAAATACCAGAGCCAGCTACAGAAGTGGGAAGGCCAGGTTTTACACATCTCCAAATAGCAGCCTGGAAGACTGAACTGTGAGGAAAGCCATAAGACAGGAAGATATCGCCATTCACTGTAGAACCAGATCCTGTCCTTTAGGGATGTTTTAGACTAAAATCTATCCATCTGGAATTTTCTGACTGACCAGAAGAATGGTGTTAAGAATAAGTTTACAGGTAGTTCCTGGCAAATGGGTAGTGCCACCAAAGGGTTGGTAGTCAGTCCAAGAGAGCCACTTAGGACTAGGGAAGTCTTCCTTGAATATAGAACAAGAACAAAAACCATGCAGCTATATAGCAAATGGTCAGCTGCTGGACTCCCTTCAGATCCTGTTTGCCGCTTACTCTACTACTCTCCACTGCATCATGCTCAGAGCTGCCACCGTTCTGTCCTGCCCCTCTGCTGGTCCCTGTGTGTCTGAGAGAGAGTTTGAGAACGTTAGTTTGAAGCCATGGGTAAGAGCAGAGTACTTAAGAATGCCGGCTATGCCTTCAGGCTGCCAGTCTCCAGTCCTTACCGCTTAATGGAGTAGGGTACCATTGGGCAGCAGGTTGCACACCTCCAAACCTCAGTTTTCACATCCCTGAAATGGGTCTATCACATGTATAGTTGCTTCTTAGGACCACTGTGAGGACATATGAGCATGCATAAGAAGGCATTTTATCCATGCCTGGAATCCAGGGCAGCCAATTAAGTGATAGTTGCTACCAAAGTAGGGGCACAGACCCAGGACTGGTGTCTACCTATAATTATGGTCATGGAGGAGATAAGTTCACCTTCCTGGGCCTCAGTTTGGTCATTTTGGAAACAAGGAACACAGATGTATCTGTGTCATAGGTTTTGAATAGATGAATTAATACCTATTAATTATTTGGAAGGGCATCCCACATGAAGTAACCACTCCATAGCTGTTATTACCCAAAGTATTTCAACATTTGTTGGGGGCGGGGGTTACGCTCTGATTTGTTCTTTGTGGTAGAAGTGGAGCTTCAGAGGTCTAACACCAGAACAACAACTTTAAGCACATGTCCTCACACAACTGTCTAGAGAGTGAGCACTTGCAAAAGAGACAGGCTTCATCCAGAATCTGCCTTTGCTAGCAGGACATAATTCAACATTTAACAACCATTTATTGAGTACCTCTTGTGTGCATGCTGGGTGTTTTGAGACCACAGGTAAATAAATTATCCTAGCTCTTGAACCCCTGAGAATCTAACCCAAAAGACAACGACTGAAAGAATGGAAAGAAGGAAGGAGAAAGCACAACACAGACACAGGCTATTTCAAATAGCCACATACAGTAGTGAGAATCAAGGTGACGGGGAAGATGGGAGGTGGACAAAAGGAAAGTGGTCCACTCTACTTAAAATCTTTTTTTTTTTTTGGCATGCATTTATTTTGTGGGGAAATAGGAACATGCCACAGTCTAGGTGTGGAGGAACAACTCAAGGGAATACATTCTCTCCTTCTTCCATGGGGGGGGGGGGGGACCAGGGATCCAACTCAGACCCTTATGTTTGGCTTGACAGCAAGTACCCTTACCCACTGAGCTATATTGTACTTAAAATCTTAGGGGTGGTTCTAGATGGTTTCCTAGAAGAGATGACCAGTAAACTGGTCCTTTAAAAGTTTTATCTATATATTTAGGCATGTACAGTTTTAAAAAAGCACACATGGTGTTAGTAGTTACTGTTCCAGATGTTCTACAAATGCCAGGAAGAACCATTGTTCAGGGAGTATGTGGAGTGAGAACAATGCCCTAAATTTGAGCCTGAGGACCCAGTGGACAGAAAGACTGAATCCTTAGTGGAAAGCTCCGTGGTAGGGGGTTGGTGGCTAGTTTGCCCTAGCCAGTTGCACAAAGCAGAACCTCTCTGATGCCACAGTCCAGGGATAGGCCATGACTTCAAGTCTGCTTCAGGGAATGTGTCAAAGATGGGACCTGACAAGACTGAGTCCCAGGACTGGTGCTTCATCCTTGGGAAACTGAGGAGTTCCAAAAGGCTGTAAGCAAAGTCAGGACTGATTCAGGAGTCTCACCCTGGTCTAGAGGACAGGGTTGAGTGGCAAGGAAGAGGCTGAGTCTGGAATATTTGAGATAACCTACTTTCCAGAGATTCGGTGGCCTCAAATTGCTCTCCATATACCTCCAACTCTCTAGCACCAGTGGCATTTCCCATACAATTTTTCTTTGTAGAGTAGTATTCCTTAACCCTCCCCAACATACCGCAGCCTTTAAAAACACAAAGTCTTTAATCTACAAGATGAAGAACAATTATGTCAAGTCAGTAAGATGGCTCAGTGAATAAAGGTGCCTGACCACCTAAGTTTGATCCCAGGGATCCAGATGGTAGAAGGAAGGAAATGATTGACACAAATTATTTTCTAAGCTCCACACCCACTCTAACACAATCTTTTTATTTGTTTTTATTTCATAATAAACATGAGGGGAACACCAAACAGATGAAAACTACATCCTTTTAGAAGAATGTTTTGGAAATATTGGCTACCATTTGTTAGATGTACTTTCACTCCTCTAACTACTGTACATCATTTATCTCTGTGCATCAAGCCTGGAAGAATAGCAAGCAGTATTTCATCCCTAGTGAGAAAACCAAGACATGGGGTAGTTAAATGACCCATATACACAGCTGCTGCAGCAAAGTCAAGACTTGGATGCCACAGTCTTGATTACAAAGGTCATGCTTCTGATTTTAAAACTGCCCTATGCCACCCATCTGAATTTCAGTCATGGATTGTCAATATAGGAATCAAGTGTTCAGTGCCTGACAGTTCTGGGAATCAGCCCACTGGTCCAGTCAAGAAGGATGTTCTGAACATCTCATATATGCAGTATATATGTGTGAGATGGAATTGGGAGCATAGGATACACACAGACATTTTTTACACCTTCACCTCAGTATGTATTGGAATCTACCCTAGCCTGGAATTCAGAAAGGACTGACTTGATGGAGGAGGCGATGCTGGTGATATGGTCTGAAGGAAGAGTAAGTCAAGTGAGTGTAAAAGAAAGGCAAAAGATGTCTCGTGATGGATGAGAGAATGCTGGTGGCTGTAAAGATGGGGGGAAGCCATGTGGACGGTCCTGAGACATTTCAAAACCATGGCAGGCAGGTCATGGTGATGGGTGGCTTTGTTGAGATGAGAAGGTGTGCTGAATGTGTTGCCAGGTGTTGAGATGGGATCCAATGGTTCACTCAATATACACTTGTCTTTGGTATCTGTGCATTGATTCCATAACACCAGAGTTCACGGGTGCTCAAAGTGTGTAGCATATAACTCATGTATATCTTCCTGTGAAATTTAAGTACCTCTACATGGCTTGTAATACCTACTGCCTGCAAGTGCTTAACCCTGTTGTACTGCTGGGGACCATGACAAGGAAATATGTGTATAATGTAGTCAGTATAGATGGTTTGGTTTTTCATTTGTTTGTTTTTGTTTTTCCTAAACTTTGATTCTCAATGGGTTTGCAGATAAAGCCAGTGGGTGTGGAAAACTACTATATATTATTGTTGAGCTTCTTTGAGTACCAGGTGCTGCTATAGGTAACAGGTAAAATGAGTAATTACTGTCTGTGTGGAGTTTGCACTTAGGGGTGCCGGCATTACCCACCCCTATGTGCAGGGAAACAGCTGCTAAAAATGGCACATTGAGGCATCCATATTTTGTCATGTGAGATGCCAGGACCACACAGAGGACATGTGTTTTCTGAAAAGATCAATGGTTTCACAAACATGGTAGCATCCCCTGAATCATAAGATCTGACCTAGAAGCAGAAACCACCCAGTCTCAAAGAGACCAGACCAGACTCCAACAAATGACTATGAACTCTCCTTAAAAAACAGAGTGCATGAAATCTCAGGAATGTGCCATTTTGGGTAGATCAAATGTGGCTGCATGTTGCTTTTGCCTAATACCACTGTGGGCCAATACATTTTTTACTTATTACAATTTATGTATGTAAGAATTTTTTGATCCCAGCATTGAGTTAGGGAGATTGTGAGCTCAAGGCCAACCTGGGTTTAACTGCATGATTCTGTCTAAAACATCAAAATAGATTACTTTTCTACCTTTATATTTTACTATTGATAAACACGGGGGAAAGGCACAAATTATTTAGATTTTCTAATTTTTAATCTGCTGAGTTCTTGAGTATGCATGTAGGAGAAAAGAAATGGTTCATTTAAATTTTTCATCATGCTATTTATCCAGAGGACAATCACCTGTCTCAGGAGTGATTTGGAGACAATGGAAGACCACTTGTGGTAGAATTCACTACTGACATTTACTAGACCACTAAGGAATGATCCATGACTTCCTAACTACATAGTAGACTCTGTAGGTTACAAACAAGGGCCATTAAGCTAAGCCTTTGGACTCCGTCCAACCTGAAATTTATTTTTATAAAGTTTTATTGAAACATAGCAACACCATTCATTTGCATATACTTGTGTGTATTTGCATATATCTGTTTGCAGTATATCTACTTTCTCACTCTTAACAGAAAATGCTTGCCAACCACTATTCTATAAGTATAACTTCCTGCCAGGGGGGAAGAAGTGCTGTTATCACACCACTCCATAGAGAAATACCACTAAACCTTATTTCAAGATGGCAACTTAAATATTATTTTATGAAAATACTGTGTGTGTGTTTTTTTAAGATACTTGGATCAAACCCAAATACTGATTTGTATTTTTCTTATTGATTCTGTACAATAATGATTAGAACTCCTGAAGTTGATTTCATGTGACAGGGTGTTCTCTGCAGCTTGAGAACCACTGTTCCAAACTCACACAGAGTGTCATCTAAGAGAGTAAGCTGAGTAAACAACGGGGAAATCACCTAGTAGATGTCAGGGTCGTGGAATGCAGCAATAGCAAGTGAAAAGCCTGGGAAAAATCTAACAGTCTTAAAAGGAAGCATAGGTGTGCCCATTGTCATTGTCTCCTGTTTTGAACAACTACTGCAAAGATGGTGGCTTAAGCTATTTTTTTTTTTTGAGACAGGGTCTCATGTAGACCAGAATAACTTTGAGAATGACCTTGAATTTCTGGCCCTCCTGGAGGTGCAGGACAAGTATATTCTACCATTTTAGCTTCTAGAGCCTACACGAGCCACACAAGTGCTTTGCTTCCTTCTCTGAATCTTTTATTTCTCTCTCATATAAAGATCCCAGTAATGATATTGACCCCTTTGCCACCACTATAATCCAGAATTGTCTAATCAGATCTGAAAAGTTCCTTGAATAACTTTAGATGACACAATGTTATGGCTAGTTGTGAGGGCATATCAATTTTCCCACTGTACTTCCAGAGTGTAACATACATATAGGGAAATATACACACTATGCATGTTAAGTATGTTAACAATGCACAAAATAAAACACATGTGTAAAAAACCTAGAACTCCTGTGAATCAGAGGCTAGCCTGGTCTATAGAGAGAGTTCCAGGACAGCCAGGACTACCCAGAGAAACCCTGTCTCAAAACCCAAACAAAACCCCATATGTATCCCTTCTAAGGTTAACTACTCAAAGGTCACTACTCTCTAGTCTAGTAAAGGTAAGCTTGGTCTACCATTGAATTTAATGTAAACAGGAATCCCACAATGGATTGCTCTTCTGTTTCTGGCTTTGTTGAGGTACATCCACATTGGAGATGGTAGTGGTTGTGGTTAGTGTTGTTTGGTATTACATTTCTTTAGAGTGTATCAAAGCCTCTATTCTCAACCTGTAGCTTGGTTTCAGGTTCTGGCTGGTATACATAGTCCTGTTGTGTACATGCCAGTCAGTGTCTTAATGTTCATATGCGGGCAGTCACACTGCTGAGGGTCAAATAGTATAGGGCTCAAAAGTGCCGTTGACACATCTATGACAGGTGATGCATATCTTGATGGGCACTATTCTCATTCCCTATTCTTGAAGGGAGTTTTCTCCCCTGTTTTCATTTGTTGCCTTAAGAAGGGGTCTAAACTGTACTTCCCAGTCTAGTCTGGAACTCCAGGACTCAGATGACCTTCCTACCTCTAGCCAGAGTAGTTCCTGGATATACAAAGTTTGGAAGCAGAGATATGCTATCCATCGCTTGTGGTTTTGAAAACATAATAAGGCAAAATACATAATTACAGGTTGTGGTTGTCTCTAAGGATGGAGGGAAGGGGAAAATCTGTGGAGATGGTATCAGAAGCAGATACAAGACAATCTCAAGTGTTTATATGATTTTGTTACATTTATTTACTTATTGCATGAGTGTCTGTATATATGTGTGTGGTCACATGTATGTGTAGCAATCAGAACAGCTTGCAGGAGTCTTGTCCTCTCCTTCCAACATACGGGTTTCAAGGATCCAACTCAGGTCTTCAGGCTGGGTGGAAAATGTCTTTACCCGCTGAACCATCTTGCCAGCCCCTGAACTATTTTGTTGCTAAAAAATTCTGGTAGTGATATAACAAAGGCATGTGGTCATCTTGGGACAGAGTTGGGTGTGTGGATGAAGACTATACCAGTGTGTAGTGTTTGCTATGTTGTAGATGTTTGGTCTTGAGGGTTTTAAGCATACCAATTATTTTTCATCTTCACAAGGATCCTATGAGACAAGTTCGTTATTAATTCCCTTTTACCACACAGAGATGAAATGCAGAAACTTGTACAAATTCACTCAGCTGGTGTAGTCGTAAGCCTCTCCATTCCTCTATCCTTAAAACTTAATGAGAGGAGAGGGAAAGGGGAGAGAGAACGAGAGAAAACAGAGAACCGAGATTGCACAAAAGGTTGTGACAGAGGCTCTGGTGGTTCCCCCTGCAGGCCTCCCCAGCCCAGCTGCCCGGCTTTCATCACTGTCAAGCTGAGTCCTTTGCGAGATCGACTAGTGGTGACTGAGTGCCAGCTGACCCACTCACACCCAGCTTGCCCAAGAGAGTTCGCCTACCACTTCCGCCCAGGCCACCTGCTGGCCAATTCCTGCCTGCCAGTCCGCATTACCAACCAGATCTCCAAGCAGTTTGTGGCCCCTGCTGACGTGCGCCGCCTGCTGTCCCATTGCAAGGGCCCGGACCACGGAGTCCTAGATGCCCTGCAAGTGCTTGAAGGGCTCTTCCGCACAGACCCGGAGGCCAAGGTAGGGTCTCACAGGAGGTAGCACTGGGTGGAGAAAACCATGTTGACCAACTTTCTGGGTTGTTCATTCGTTTTTTGCCACACATCATTCATTTATTGATAAGCACCTGCTAGCATGCTTAAGGCTCAGCCACAGAACACCCTTTAATATGGGCTGTCCAACAGCAACTTTCTATACTGTACAGACTCTTTGATTCTACACTGCATTGTATGGGAGCTCCAGACATGTGTGGCTGATTAGCACTTGAAATGTAACTGGTACCATAAGAGTCTGAGTTCATTTTAATGGACTGAAAATTAAATAAGCACGATTTAAATTAAATAAGTTGGCTACCTTGCAGAAGTTCTAGTGGCAGAAACAAAAAAAACACCCAGATCAGATGTCAGTTGAGTACTAGGAGGAGGAGGAGGAGGACCCAAGCAAGGGAATGAAATGTAATTTTTTTGATCTTGGATTATACAAATGGAAAGTATATAAGCAAGTCCATTGTTTAATGAATGTTCCCAGGATATGCCCCTGAACTTGACACACAGGAAACTATTATATAATGTGATAGAGTGCAAAGTATTGTAAAGCAGAAGAAGCTAGGGACGCCAGAAATTGTAATATACTGTTAACTATCTGTTGTTTATTTTTGCATTCCTGAGGTAGAACCAGAGGAACTAGAACTACAAGAGAACTAGAACTACAATCTGGGCAAGCACTCTACCACTGAGTCGTGCTCCCAAACCCTCATTGGGGGATTCTAGTCAGGTGTTCTCCCACTGAGCCCCCAACCTCTTAATGGGGGATTCTAGTTCTGCTATCCAGTATAGTAGCCATTGACCTCATATACTCTTGATCACTTAAAATGACTCTTAACATGGTTGAGGAATTAGTTTTGTGGTTAGTTGGCTGTTTTATTATTATTATTTGGTTGTAGGGGTGGAGCACACATAGGCACCTGAGGTTGGCCTTGATTACTTTGCAAAGCTTTTAAAATATACTATACTTATTTATTGGGGGAGGGGTGCAGGTATACCCTTGCCACAGCTTGCATGCAGAGGTCAGAAGACAATTTTCGGGAATCAGTTCTTTCCCTCTGCCATATATGTCCTGAAGACTGAACTCTGGTCCTCTGGCATGGTTGGGAGCACTTTTACCTCCCAAGGCACCTTGCTTCCCCATCCCAACCCCTTTAATTTTTGAGACAAAGACTTTCACTAAACCTGGAGTTCATTAATTTGACTAGTCTGGCTTCCTAGCCAATTAGCTTCAGGCATCTACCTGTCTCTGCCCTCATCTCCCACTAGATTTTTATGTGGGTTCTAGCCATCTAAGCTTAGGTCCCTGTACTGGAGTGGTCGGTACTTTACCACCTGAGCCATTTCCCCAGCCCAAAGCTGCAATTTTTAAGTAATTGAATTTAAACAGACTTCATCATTAGTATGTCTTTTGCATCATGTAGCATAGAGCTATACATGTGCAGGTAAGTTTGCATTTCTGTATTATATATACATATATATATATATATATATATATATATATATATGTTATATGTAGTACACAAAGCTATAAGTTCATGAGATTTCCATTCAAGTGTACTATGTACTTGGACCTTAGTTATCAACCTCACATCATCCTCTTCCCTCCTTCCCCTTCTATTCTCTACATCCCCTTTCCTAATAACCCTCCTTGACTTTATTATGTATATTTTTGGCTGTATGTATAAGACAAAAGTGCAGTATTTTTCTATTTCAGTCTGATTTGCTTAATATCATCTCCAGGCCCATCCATGTCCCTGTAAACAACCCAATATTATTGTTGTTCTTTGTGTCTGATTAAAACTCCATTAACCATAACCTGCCCCAGCTTGCACACACGTGCATGACTTTACACACGCTCAAGTGCACATACACACACACACACACACACACACACACTTACACACATACACCACTTAACAGTGTTGTCTGTTCTACACATCACTTGCATCTTCATTTTGGTTGTTTGATTGGTTCATTGGTTGGTTGAGGTAAGGGCTCATGGTAGCCCAGGCTGGCTTAGAAGTAGCCGTGTACCTAAGAATGACTGAACTCCTAGTCATTTAGTCTCTGCCTCCTGGGAGTAGTGTGCTACCATGCCTAGCACACAAATAGTTTGTCTTACCTCGCATGCTGAAGAATGCCAAATGTCAACATCTTTCCTTCTTTCCCTGGGACTTGGTCAGGGCCCCTGAGAAAAGTCTTCTCACTTACTGATTGGGGGTGAAGGCCAGGCTGCCACAGTCTAGCAACTGTATGGGGAGGAGACTGGATCTGGCAGTCAGCATGATGCATGCTGACACTGCATGGAGCTTGGAATCTCCCTCCTTCATTCTCAGGTGGGCCTCTGTCCCCAAGGCCAGCAACTTTTCCCATTTACCCTGTTTACAGAATAAACTTCCAGTGGCTTGGAAGAGTGACAACCTAGAGGGTTTCCAAGAGCCCTAACCTGGTCTTATGAGCAAACCCTGTATTGCCTGGTCCTAATGGGGATTCTATATTGGTTACCAGTACTTACCATCTGCCCACTTAAGTTTCACAGTTTTTGTGGGTGGGATGACCATCAGTTTCCTCACGTGCTTTCCAGTTCCCAAGGTAAGTGTTACACCTGTCATCCGTTTTCTCTTCCCCATCTTTAGAGGTTGACAAGAGAGTAGGCTGCTCAGTCCCCCTTTCATAGTCTTCCCCAGGCTCTTTTACTTCTAAGTTCTTTTGAAAGACTTCTGTGTTATAAAGCACAACAGTGATCTGAAAAGGAGTTCTTTATTGTCATCCCAAGACTAGATGAACAGCATTTTATATTCCTTTCACTTTGCAGCAGTTTTTCAAGGAAGAGTGTGTTAGCTTTATATCAGTATACTGAAATGCCCACGGCCATAACCTTTACAAAGTAAATAAGTTTGTTTACTTCACAGTTCTAAAGATTCAAGTCAAGAAGCGGCAGCCTCATTGATTTGGGCCTCTGGCATGGTGGCACATCATGTGGGGAACACATGGCAGAGCAACCTGCTCAAGGCCCTGGCAAGACAAGAAGCAGAGATGCTTCAAAGACCAGTGGGAGTCGCAGTCTTTCAGATGCATACCCTAATGAACTAAAGACCTCCCGTGAGGCTCCAAGGAGCACCGAATGTGCCTGAGCCTGTAATACTACACACCACTGTAGAACACTGCTGGGACTGAAAAGCATAGCAGAGATGGTTGTTAGACAGCTCAGTGCCTGGCCCTTTTCTTTATATGTCATTGACCAAAGCAAGTCCTGATACTGCCCACTTGCAAAGCACATGAAGTAGAAAATACTAAGTGTCCAGGATGGAGAGAACCACAGTCACTTGTTGTGTTTTGAGTGTGAGATGTTCCTTCTAGGGTCATGTGCTTGAATATGTGGTCTCTAGTTTGTGACACAATTTTGGAATGTTGTAGAGCCTTCACAAGATGAAGCATTGCTAGAGGAAGGAGATCACTGAGGTAGTGTCTAGAGTCTTTATAACTTGGCCCAATTCCTGTCAGAGCTCTGTTTCCTAACACTCCTCCATACCCTCTACCCCTGCTGTGAAGGACTATGGACTCAAACTGTAAGCCAAAATAAATTCTCCTCACTTCAGTTGTTTCTTAGCAAGTTCTTGGTCACAGTAAATAGTGAAATAACCAGTACATTTGGCAAAGGACAAAATCAGGGGCCGTGTCATCAAGACCTTTCCTAAGTTTTGCCAGTGTTTATACTTCATCAGCCATCTTGGAGGTGGGGTAGATAGAGTCAAGGCTGGCAACTTGACATTCTCAAAGCTTCCCACACATCATGGCTGTGCTTTTTTACTGGCTGTAGGTGATTGAACACATTATGAACAGGAAACTTAGGTTCTTGGAACCTCAGTTTGTTCATCTGTAAATGGGGATGATAATAACAGATATTATTTTTTTGGGTTATCAGGTGTGGATTAAATATGAGTGTCAGGGAACATGTAAACTTTTCCTCAGATGAACAAATTTCTATTCACCCCAGATGGAGCAACAACATACCCAACATGCAATTCCACCCAAGTCTAGCTTGGTAAACTGATGGTTTTATTTAGGGTTACAGAAGCATGGACAGTTTACAAGGAGCTACAGAAGAAAATGTCTTTCTCCTAGCAACCAGTAACAGCCTACACATCCTTGGGGAGGGTGTGGTCCTCATGAGCCACTCTTCACCATTATAGCGCAGCTTACATAGCCCCAGTCTTGTACAGGTTTCAGATAGTGAGACAAAGAGGACAGAGAGAACCTCTGCTAAAGTCTCAGGAAAGTGTCTATCATGTCATGCATAGATAACAGTGTGCTACACCAGTGAGGCAGGGGCAGAAAGAGAAAGAATCCAGAAAGTAAGAAACCCCGTATATTTTAATCATTTAGCTATTGTTGTCACTCCCTCATTTCTCCTCCTTCAGGACAAAGTGGACAGTATTATCATTCTGATATGGAAGGGAAAGGGCATACTTGCATATGGGGAGCTGTAAGTGGTGGTGGAAAGTGCTATGGTTGGTCTCTACCCACTACCTGCACACACCTGAAACAATGCTCCTAAAGCGTTTGCATCTCTGCAGATGCACCACTGTGCACAAAGCCCATGAGTCTGGCCTTATGCCCAAGCCACATGGCCTCAAACCCTTACTCTGCCAGTTATCTCTAGATGACCTCAAATGAGCAAGCAACTGGCTTCTCTGTGTCTGTTTTCCCCTCAAAAATAAAAGAGGGATGGGGTGATTACAGTGCATGCTTTGTGGGGTTATTAAAGGGTTTGGAGGAGTGTCTGGAAGAGAATGACTAATGTTCCTCAGCACTTCATTCACCCAGAATCAACTTAAGATGTATTTCTCTTTGATTTTCTGCCTGTTCCATGTGCACACACCACAGTGCACTTTATTTACACTTTCCCATGCCTAGAGCAGTGCTCTGCATATCACGCTCATTCCAAAACTATTTGGAAGAAAACTAAACTTATTTACAGAAGAGCTCCACCTTCATCAAATGTCAGCACTCCCATTAAGTGTCACCCATACAACTCTGCCTTCTCCTACCCCACTACTCCCATGGCCTAAGCCTTTCTCCTAGACTTAGTAGCCCAAATACTTGAGCAAGTCACTCCCCTATTGCCATTGGAGACCTTTTTGGCCACTCTGGGGTTCAGTGATTCACTGGGAATCACAGAACACAGGAAGCATGTTATACTCACAGTTAGCAGTTTATTACAACAGTATGAAACAGCTTAAATGAATAAAGAGCTCTATGTGGCTACCCTACTGGATACAGCAGGTTTGGACTGAACATCTTTTAAGTAAATTCAGATGACAGTGTAAATGGTGAGGACTGGAGGGGTGAATCAGAGGTTAAAAGCACTGGCTGCTCAGCATGGTCCCGCTGAGGTACTCCCTCCCACCACACCATACTGTGCTCTACCAAATATGTCCTTGGTTCTACAAACCATCAGATGGTCCTGAGTTTCCCAGCAACCACATGGTGGCTCATAACCATCTGTAAATGGGATCCAGTGCCCTCTTCTGGTGTGTCTAAAGACAGTTACGGTGTGCTCAGATATATAAAGTAAGTAAAAAAAAAAAAAAAAAAGTAAAGCACTGGCTGTTCTTCCATAGGATCCAGTTTCATTTCCAGCATCCACCTGGAGGTTCACAACTGTAACTCCAATTCCAGGGTCTCCAACAT
This sequence comes from Apodemus sylvaticus, assembly GCF_947179515.1. Classification (NCBI taxonomy): domain Eukaryota; kingdom Metazoa; phylum Chordata; class Mammalia; order Rodentia; family Muridae; genus Apodemus; species Apodemus sylvaticus. Next base: position 199,494,055 of record NC_067472.1, read on the forward strand.
CCTCTTCTGGCCTCCAAGGGCCCCAGCCACACACACAATATATAGATATATATGCAGTAAAAAAAAAAAACACATAAAATAATTTAAAAGTATGTAATATCTGAATATGTTGTAGAACTATAACTTGAGTCAATGATATACTGTGTGTGTGTGTGTGTGTGTGTGTGTGTTTTCTTAAAACATTGAATCTCAGTACCCTTTGGAGTGCTAAGTGTGTGATTTTAGGGCTAGATAAGCAATGCCTTTCTTCTTTTTGGACTCTACCAAACCTATTATTTAGCAAATATCTATGTATTTCTGTCACATGAGTGTGTAGGTGTGAGTGTGTTTGTGTGTCTGTCTATCTCTCTCTCTCTCTCTCTCTCTCACTCTCTCTCTCTCTCTGAGTGTGTGTGTGTGTGTGTAATTGCGTGTACTGGAACAAACAATGTGTTTCTATGTAGAAGTCAGAGCAGAATACTACCTGTCTTCCTCTTATCACTGTGTTATTGCCTCAATGTCATGCTGAAGTAATCTTGCTGTTTTCAGCTAGACTGACTGTTTCTAAACTCTCCAAATCTGCCTGTCTTTGCTTTCCAGTGCTGGAGTTACCATCATAAGCTCTGCCCATTGAGCCATGTACTCAGTTTGCCCATGGGTTATTTAGTAGGTTTTGTGAAGGCTGGACATTATTCAGTGTTTTGTTTTTGTTTCTTTAAGTCTTGCAGGATGAGGTTGGATTATGGCAGAATGGCTGTGGAGAGGCCTCTGATTAAATTGGAGTCAAATTCTGTTTCCACCACTGTAAGTTATTTCTTATAGAAACTGGCTCACGGATCTCCAGCCACTGGCCCAGTCCTTAGGGAGATCTAGAGCTGGTGGTGTAGCCCAGTTGGTAGAGTGCTTGCTCAATTGGCTCCTTTGGTTCCATGCCCAGAGCCTCTTATAAGCCAGAGTGTAGTAGTCCGTGCCTGTAATCCCACGTCTCAGAAGGTGAGCAAGAAAGGATGACCAGAAGTTCAAGATTATCCTTAGCTACATAGTTTGAGACCAATGTAGGTGTCAGAAAACCCTGTCTTGGGAGAGCGGGGAGTCTTTGAGCAAATAATGAATATGGCCATTAGGATCCTGGACTCTTAAGTGGTATATATACATAGACCACTTCTTAATAATGAGGATGCTGCTTACACCAGGCAATGTACAAGACTCATTAATACATTTCATCTCTCTAGTCCCAGGACTTGCTGTTGCCATTTTAAAGATGAAATGGAGATGAGGCCAGCTGCCAGAAGCCACTTAGGCAGAAAGAAGTAGCTGCAGAACCTCAGGTGGGGCAGTCTGGACTAGAAAGCTCGGATCTTAACTGCTGTTCCCTCTCTCAGGACTGGGAGGAATGAACAGTCAGTTCCTAGAAGAGGAATCCCGCAGGAATGGAGGTTAAAGAGGAAACTGAGGCAGAAAGGTAAAATCAAGCCATGAGGCGAGGCGGGTAGGGAGGCTTAAATCAAGACCATCCGATCTGCCTCCACAATCTGCTGCTTACCAATGGCCCTCAAGCTAAAGCAGTGGGGACCCCACTGGAGGCTTGTCTACTAGCTTCACAGTCCCTGCTCCAGCAGGCACAGATAGATAGCTGCTTGTCTCTTAGCATTCCTGCTGCCTGCTGTGCTCCATGGTCCTTGCATAGACTGCTGCTGGGTGCAGGAAGGAATAACAAACACCTGGCTCCCAGCAGCAGGAGCAGATAGGACTCAAGAGTATCACAGCGGCTCAGAGCATCACACATGCGAATGTCCCAGTCTTCTCAGAACAGGATGTCCTGGTCACAAACTGTGGAGAGCTGCGAGGCTATAAGAACTTTTGATTTTGACTTTTTTATATGCCTCTTGTCAATGAAAAGAATCTGTGCCGATCCATGAACGAATGGATTTGCATTACACACACACACACACACACACACACACACACACACACGCACGCACACAGGGTGTACCCTAACCTCTTTTCTTGACTTCTTGCCCCTATCCGCAGGTGAAACTGGTGTTTGTGGAGGACCAAGCAATGGTAGAGACTGTGTTCCTTCTCACCTCGCGCACCAGGGCGCTGCTGCGACGCTTCCCGCGCATTCTGTTGGTGGACCGGCTGCCTGGGTTGCAGGGCACGCTGGACCTGATGGCAGTGCTATGTGTAGACAGCGCTGGACGTGCACGCCAGGCTGCCTGTTGCGTGGCGCGTCCCGGCACGCCTAGCCTGTTGCGATTCATGCTGGTTTCCCTGCTGCAAAGCGCTCCTGATGTCAAAGGACGAGTGCGCTGCCTTACAGCTGGACCAGAGGTGGCCGGACAACTGCGCGCAGTTCGGCAGCTATTGCCTTGTGCACGTGTGCAGATCTGTCGCGCTCAGGGTCTGGAGACACTCTTCAGTAAGGCACAGGAGTTGGGCGGTGCCAGCCAGGAGGATCCAGACCTGTGGCCACTCTTATGCCGCCTGGCAGATTCAAAATCCTATACAGCTTACAGCGAGGCGCTGGCTGAGTTGCGTTCCCAGGCTCCAACTGCCTTCATCAGATATTTTGAGCACAACTGGGCGCCCCGCCACGACATGTGGGTACGTTTCCGTGCCTACGAAGCTACCCGTGACCTGGATGCCTGTGCTCTTGTGCGCGGCCATCGCAGGCGACTCTTGCGATGCCTCAGCCCCTCACATAGTGTAGCTCAGTGCCTTCGTGACCTAGTGGCCATGCAATGGGCAGACGCAACTGGAGAGGCAGCCTCAGAGGGTGTTAATGGCGACAGAGTGCTGTTGGAGAGTGAGCCCAGGCATAGGGCACAGATGGAGAAGGAGAAGGTGAGGACTGCAGAGACCAACAATTGTGGAAGGCCTGATCAGGAGAGTGAGAAAGGGAGGGGATTGCACTCGAGAGATTGTCAAGAAGTCTGGTTGGAGAATCAGAAGGTGAGGGGTCCTAAAGGGACAGGAGCACAACTGGAACAAGAGCATTTGAGGGAGACAGAGGTCAGAGACTGGAGGGGAGCCCAGACAGAGAATAGAAGGGTTAGGGTGCTGGGGCCCGTAGATAGGAGAGGCAACCAGGTTGAGTCAGAGAAGGCCAAGAGTCTTGAAGGAAGGCCCTGGAGTGACATACAATTACAGCAGGAGAGGGCACGTGCACTGGAACCTCCAGACTGGAAAGAGCCTCAGTTGGAAGTAGAGAAGGGGATCGATGTTAGAAAGTGGAGAGAGGCCCATGTGGAGAAGCCCATAGAGTTAGTTCCTGAGGACAGAATTCAGAGGGGGCCACAGTGGGGAGCTGAGGGACAGAAAGGGCCAGAAACTGCAGAGGAGAGAAGTGGGAGGCTTCTAGTCAGAAGGAGAAGGGGCCTGGAGGACATTGTTGTTGTTCATTTAGAGGATGCAAGAGCTGCAGGCATAGTGAGTGGAGACAGTGGGGGACCCCAACCTGTGGGTTTCAAGAATGGTGGACAGCAGGTAGAGTTTGGGGACCCTGTGGGGAGGCTTTCAGGGATGGGGAATGGTGTGCCATGCACCGCCCCTGTGCAGACTGTGTTGAAAGGCAATCCAGAATGGGCAGTGAACAGGTTTGAGTCCCTGGCTGCAGAGGAGGCAGTACATGGAGGAAGTGAAAAGGGCCCAGGGGAACCAAAGCGTCTTTGCCGCCCCCGTAGAGATGAAGGGGTGGACTGTGAGCCGCTAGCCAAGTTCCGAGCAGCCTGTGGGCCAGACTTGGCAGATCTAGTGGCAGAGGAGCTGGCCTTTGCTAGGCAGCATGGGACCCGAGGTTTCCACTGGACTGGGGCTGGTTTTGCCGTTAAGGATGGCACCTCAGACTTCTTCCTGGATGGGGCCCTGACATACTGCAGCTGCTCAATCTACGCTGCCAGACGCCTGCCCTGCAGACACCTCTTTGCTGCACGTCTCCTCACAGGGGCAGCCTTGTTCCACATGGACCTACTCAGAGATTGCTGGGGAAGATCTCAGGAACCCTGACCCTGTGTACCCCTGCCTGCTGCCCTCCACATGGAGGGCAAGAAAATATTCTTTGATCCCAAAGATAATAGGACTCATGCCCAGTGGGCCACCCCAGCTCTTCTAATCACCTCCTAAGTCATCTAAGGACCTCCTCTTGTCCTTCTTTCTCTACATCCTAGGGGATGCTGGGTATTATCTCTGAAATCCTGGAGCCACACCTGTGGGAAGTGCTAATGGCCAGGGCACATTTAAAGGGCATTGCCCTGGAAAGGAAACACATGAAGAGAGGTCAGCCAAGACAAAAAAAAAAAAAGCAAGAAAGGGGTAGAGCTGGGGCAGGGGGAAGCACAGTGGAGGTTATGGAAAGAAGCCAAGGTATGGGGCCACTAACAGGAGTAAGGACAGAGAGCCCTGGGGGATTACAAGGTTGAAATGGGAAAAACAAGGAAGAATGAGCAAAACTGAAGAAGAGAAGGTTAGGAAGGACAAGAGACAGGGCTGTGGAAGTGAAGCATGGAAGGAGAAGGGGGTGAGAAGGGACACAGACAGTTTTTAAAAGGAGATGACAAAGCACAGGAAGACAAAAGATAGGATGACCTGGGGAGTTGGCCATTTCTCAGGGTGGGGCAGGGGAGATGGTTCTCTGGTGGGACAACCTACATACTGCCTCAGAGGGAAGAGGACTAAGTGAACAGCTGTGCTTGGAGATTGAAATAAACAGCATTATTTTGGTCTCCAGGCTGAGTTCATGGCTTCTGGGAGAGTGTGGGGAAAACAGATCCAGAGGAAAAATGAAATGGCCCAGCATCCATTTCTTCTTTTTGTCAATGAATTTCTTCTAGGGCCATATGAATGAAGGGTTCACAATTAATCCATTGCTAGGACAGCTGATGTTTCATCCTTCTTCTGAACCACTTCAGAACCATAACCATTTCTAGGCATCTGACTATGCCAAAGTCTTCTCAGCAATTAGTTTGAAAATGGGCTTTTGGCCAAATTCTGGCCGGTGGAGTCTATCTTCTCAAATGGAGGCAGGTTTCTTAGGAAAGATAGTCTTACTTCTAAGATGTTCCAAAATGAGATGATTCTAGGACTGCTTACCACCAACCACCTCAGGCCCGTATGGGAATGAAGCCTACACTGAAGAGGAAGAGAGAACTGGGAGCTGAAGAACATCTAATGTCAAAGAGATGGCTCAGCAGATTAAAATTTTGAAGTGGTTGCCTTGCAAACTTGATATGAATTCAGTCCCCAGAACCCATGGTAGAAGGAGACAACCAACTCCCAAAAGTTGTTCTCTCACTTCCACATGTATACGTTCACACACACACAGAGAGGGAGGGGGGAGGGAGGGAGAAGGGGAGGGAGAGAGAGACTGATAATACGTCAAAAATACCTAGATTCTTGGTGGCCTCTGGACCCAGGTCCTAGGGTTTGTTGTAGTGTGGTACCTCTGAAGTGAAGGATATTAATAATAAAGCATGGATTGACTTTGGGGCTCTGTGTGCACAACTAATACAAGGGACCTAAGTAGTAGGCCACAAAATCCAGCTCGAGGTCAGTTGTGCTCAAACCAACATGTAGACATGAAAAGGGAACTTGTTGAGGCACAGAGTTGGATTTGATAGGTATAGAAGGTGTTGGAACTTCTAGAAAGATGATGCTTGTCTGTTCCTAGTGAATCACAAGGCACACTTAGAAAAGTAATAAAAGAATTTTAAGGTAAAAGACAACTCAGTGGTTTAAACAAGGAGTCAAAGGTTCTACATCTGAATGTTAGGGTTCCAATGACAGGTTTCTCCTCTTTTGTCCTGCTCCTTTTGTAATGGAACACACACACACACACACACACATGGCCCTCTCTAGGCCAAAAAAAGATACCTGTTTGAAGTCCTAGTATCACATGCTCATACTTAGATCCCAGAAGACATTTGTATTCTCATCCATAAATCTCAAGTTTGACTAGATTTACTAAGTGTCAGTTGTCTGTGACTACATTAATGCTGTGCTAACAACTGACACACATCCTGGATATACAACAATAAGTATTTGTTTCTGGTGTGTTTGGGGTCACACAAGAGGACTGTCTATATACCCTTGCTTCCCACAATCCACAAAACAGAATTGATATAAGATCACATAAGAAATAGGTGTTTGGGATGTTAGAGAGGTAGCTTAGTGGTTAAAACACTTGCTGCTCTTGCAAAGGACCTAAGTACAATCCCCAATATGACATGAGATGGCTTACAACCATCCATAACTCTAACAACAGGAAATCTAATGCCCTCTTCTCTCCTTCATGGACACACACACACACACACACACACACGAGTGAGAAATAAAGGGATAAATTTTAAAAACAAAGTGAAGTGTGTTTTTGACCCAGGGACAGTATATATAAAAATAATTTTGCTTCAGGGAAGGCAAGAAGGAAAGTCAAGATTAATTACTCTCAAGGTTGTCTTGGCTCCTGTGACAAAGCGGCCAACTCAGCCAGGTATGCAGAGGACACCAGAGTGAAGGATTGCTCAGGACACAGCCTATGTGGGTTCCTTCTGAGTAAGGGATCTGGGCAGCTCTACAGCTGCCTGGGCACATATCCTGCTGGGGACCATCTAACCTGCAGGGAGTCCCGTGGTTAAGGGAGCCCATTGGTCTGAGGTCCCGACCATCTTGGCTCCTGTGGCCAAGCAGCCAGCTCAGCCAGACACATGTGCCACACCTAACACAGGGAAGATCCCACTTCCTGATACTCTCTGGAGAACCGGCAGGAACAGGTCAATCACTACTGCCCGTTTCCATCGGATGTGGTAGACCTGTGCCACATCTGGCATGGGGAAGATACTACTTTCTGATACTCTCTCGAGAATGAACAGTAGCAGGTTATTCAGTAGAAGCAGGGCATTCGAGAACCAGCATCAGCAGAGCATTTGAAAACCAGCAGCAAGCCCTGTCCTGGGCCGTTTGCCCTACAGAGTGATCAGGTCTTAGAGGGTATCCAAATGGCATCCACCATCTTCACTACCAGACGCACCAAACAAGCAACACCAGGTACACAGAGACAACCCAAGTATAGCATTACATGGAACAAGGCACACTAGGGCTCCAACAGCACCCAAGAGTAGGGCAGCACATCAGCAATCTGTGCCAGGGAAACCCAGTCATCCAGGGGTACAGAAATAGCCTTACAGGCACACAGGAGGTCCAAGCACCCCCCAGTGACAGCAGGACCAACTAACGGCAGAGATAACCAGATGGCAAAAGGCAAACGCAGGAACATTAATAACACAAATCAAGGCAATATGGCAGCATGTGAACCCAATTCTCCCAACAACAGCAAGTCCTGGATAATCCAACACACCAGAAAAAAAAAAGATTTGGATTTAAAATCACTGGTCACTGATGCTTTTAGAGGAACACAAAAAAGACATAAATAAATCTCTTAAAGAAATACAGGGGAACATTGTTAAGTTAGAAGCCCTTACAATGGAAACACAAAAATCACTTAAAGAAATTCAGGAGAATAAGGCTCAACAAATAGTAACCAATAAAGAGGAAACACAAAAATCACTTAAATGCAGGAGAAATTGAGTCAACAGGCAGAAGTCATGAAAGAGGAAACACAAAAATCTATTAAAGAAATACAGGAAAATGCAAACAAACAAGTGAAGGAACTGGGCAAAATAATCCAGGATCTAAAAACAGAAGTAGAAACAATTAAGAAATTACAAAGGGAGACAACTTTGGAGATAAAAAACTTGGGAAGAAATCAGGGGCCATAGATGCAAATATCAACAACAAAATACAAGAGATAGAGGAAAGAATTCAGATGCCAAAGATGCCATAGAAACCATTGACTCAACAGTTAAAGAAAATGCAGAAAGCAAAAAGCTTGTAACCCAGAGCATCCAGGAAATCCAGGACACAATGAGAAGACCAAACCTAAGGATTATAGGTATAGATGAGAGTGAAGATTTACAACTTAAAAGGCCAGCAATTATCATCAACAAAATTATGGAAGAAAACTTCCCTAAACTAAAGAGAGAGATGCCCATGAATATACAAGAAGCCTACAGAACTCCAAACAGACTGGACCAGAACAGAAATACCTCCAGTCACATAATAATCAAAACCCAAAATGTACTAAACAGAGAAAAAATATTAAGGGCAGTAAGAGAAAAAGGTCAAGTAACATATAAAGGAAGACCTATTAGAATTACACCAGACTTCTCACCAGAGACCATTAAAGCTAGAAGATCCTGGGCAGATCTCGTGCAGACTCTAAGATAACACAAATGTCAGCCAAGACTACTATACCCAGCAAAACTCTCAATTACCATGGATGGAGAAACCAAGATATTCCATGATAAAACCAAATTTGCACATTATCTTTCCACAAACCCAGCCCTACAAAGGATAATAGGTGGAAAACACCAATACAAGGAGGGAAGCTACACCCTGGAAAAAGCAAGATAGTAAACTTCTTTCATCAAACCCAAAAGATAACCATTCAAATATAAAAATAACACCAAAAATGACAGGAAGTAATAATCACTATTTCTTAATGTCTCTTAATATCTATTGACTCAATGTCCCAATAAAAAGATATAGACTAACAGACTGGATACGTAAACAGGACCCTACATTTTGCTGCGTACAGGAAAAACACCTCAGTGTCAAAGACAAACACTACCTCAGAGTAAAAGGCTGGAAAACAATTGTACAAACAAATGGTCTAAGGAAACAAGCCAGAGTAACCATTCTAATATCAGATAAAATTCACTTTCAACCTAAAGTCATCAAAAGAGACACTGAGGGACACTTCTTACTGGTCAAGGGAAAAACACACCAAGAAGAACTCTCAGTTCTGAACATCTATTCTCCAAATGCAAGGGCACCCTCATTCATAAAAGAAACTTTACCAAAGTTCAAAACACACATCGCAACTAACACAAAAATTGTGGGTGACTTCAACATTCCACTCTCCTCAATGGACCGATCAGGAAAACAGAAAGTAAACAGGTACACAATGAAACTAATTGAAGCTTTGGACCAATTGGATTTAACAGATATATATAGAACATTTCATCCTAAGCAAAAGAATATACCTTTTTCTCAGCACCTCATGGTACCTTCTCCAAAATCGATCATATAGTTAGTCACAAGACAGACATCAACAAATATAAGAAGATCAAAATAATACCATGCCTCCTATCAGATCACTATGGATGGAGTTAGAGTGGTCTTCAATAGCAACAAAAACAACAGAAAGCCTACATACACATGGAAACTGAATAATACTCTACTCAATGATACCTTGGTCAAGGAAGAAATAAAGAAAGAAATCAAAGACTTTTTAGAATTTAATGAAAATGAAGGCACAACATATCCAAATTTATGGGACACAATGAAAGCAGTGCTGATAGGAAAACTCATAGCTCTGAGTGCCTTCAAAAAGGAACAGAAGAGACCATACACTAGAAGTTGAACGGCACACATGAAAACCCTGGAACAAAAAGAAGCTAATACACTCAGGAGGAGTAGAAGACAGGAAATCATCAAACTCAGCACTGAAATCAATCAAGTGAAAACAAACAGAACCATACAAAGAATCAACAAAACCAGGAGCTGGTTCTTTGAGAAAATCAACAAGATAGATTAAACCCTTAGCAAAACTAAGCAAAGGGCACAGAGATAGTATCCAAATTAACAAAATTAGAAATGAAAGGGAGATATAATATCAGAAACTGAGAAAATTCAAAGAATCATCAAATCCTACTACAAACGCCTATAATCAACAAACACAACTGGAAAATTTGGATAAAATGCACAATTTCCTAGACAGATACCAAATGCCAAAATTAAATCAGGACCAAATAGATCATCTAAACAGTCCTATAACCCCTAAAGAAATAGAAGGGATCATAGAAAGTCTTCAAACTAAAAAAGCATAGGGTCAGATGGTTTTAGTGCAGAATTCTATCAGACATTCAAAGAAGACCTAACACCAATACTCTTCAAACTGGCCAGGTTGGCACACAGATGGCCCACCGAGCTGCCCAGGGCCTGGGTGCAGGCAAAAGCCTGACAGGCTTAGACCCAAAGGATGTTAGCCTCGGTCTATGTCTGCATACCTGGCACTGTCAGATCTCTCTGGCATCTGGGAGCCAAGCTGGTGGAGCACCTCTCATGACTGGCTGGCAGGAGTCAGAGGTCTAATGGGGCTTCAGTGCAATAAAAAGCAGTGCAACTCTGCCGCATGTAGCCCAGCTGGCCTGCAGTGGCCAGTGGTAGCAGGCACAGGGCGTGCCTAGTCCCTGTCCCCTCTGTTCCACTGGCAGTAGCCCACTGCCGCCTCCTCTCACCAGCACGTCTCCTCCTAGCTCCCAAGATCAGCAACTGGCTTCTTATGTTAATCTTTATGTGACTGTCTCCAGCCCCAAATTTTCCACTGTATTCCTTAAATATTCTCCTGTAGCAAATGGGAACAAATACAGAGACCCCCAGCCAGACATGCAGAAAATGAGAGATCCTGGAACACTCACCCACAAAGGAATGTCTAGACCAAATCCCTTCCCTTAGGGCTCAGGGAACCTTTAGGAAGAAAAGACAGAAAATGTGAAGAAGCCATCGAGGTGGAGGACACCAAGAAAACAAGAGCCTCTAAATGAACACCATCAAAACTCATATGGACTCCCAGAGACTGAGGCAGCATGCATGGGACCAGCATGATTCTGTACCAGCTCTTCCATATATATATGTTACATCTTCCAGGTAAGTGTTTTCATGGTATTCCTGAGTGTGTGAGCAAGTAAGCTTCTGCTTCTTGTGTTTCCCTTTAGGATCTTTTCCTTTGTTTGTTTTGTCCAATTCCAATATATTTTTGTTTTCCCTAATTTAATTAATTAATTAATTAATTTTATCTAATTTAATTTCTATTTAATTATTAGAAGAAGAGAAAAATGCAGTGAAGTAGTTCAATGCACATGAACCAGATTCAAGTTCCAGTTGTTATATACTATGTGACCTTAGGCAAACTATTGACAATAACTGTTTGTAATAACAACATGACAATCTAGAGTTAATGAGTGATTTTCTAAATCAAGTTGTACTATACACATGACTGTGGGTATTTTCTTGATTCTTAACTGGTGTTAGAAGCCATAGACCGACTACAGGTGGTACCATTCCCCAGAAAGATGATCTGGACTATATAAGTATAGAGAGTCATAAGCCAGGAGAAAGCACATGCACATTCATTTCTCTCAGCTCTCCACTGTGGAGGTGATGTGACTAGCTACTCCATGGTCCTGATGCTGTGACTTTTTCCACAATAATGAGCTATTACCTGGAGCTGAAAGTTAAAATAAAACCTATCTCCCTTGATTTGCTTCTCTTCAGATATTTTATCACGGTAACAGAAATGAACCTATGACACTATACTTGTCTCATCTGTAAAATAGAAATAATGTTTTAGTTACAGTTTTATTGCTGTGAAAAGACACCATGACCAATTTACATTTAAACATGTTTATTTGGGGCTTATTGTTTCAAACGGTTAGACTCCATGACCAGTATAGAAGGGAGCATGGCAGCAGATAGGCAGGTAAGGCACTGGAACAATAGCTAGGAACTTAGTTCTTGATTCACAGACATGACACAGAAAGAGACAACTAGCTTGGAATGGTGTGGGCTCTTGCAGCTTCAAAGGACATGCATGTAGAAGCCCATGGTTGACAACAAGAATCATCTCCCATCATTCTTCAACCTTATCAACTGAGGTGAATTATCCATTCCAATCAAACCCAGAGCTCACCAACACACATAGTCTTGCTAGCCAGATTCCTCTGGGGATTCCCCCTGTCCACTACCTTCTGAGTCTGAAATAATCAGGCCTCCATGGACACTTGGCATTTAATAAGCGCCAGGGTTTGGAACTTTGGTTCTCAAACTAGCATGGCAAGTGTTTTATTTATAGAACCATCTCCTCAGCAAAGACATACTTTTTCTACACAATGAGTATGGTATACAGTCTTCTTATTCTGAATTATTTATTTGTTGTCATTAACACAATGTCAGAACATTTCTGGTATGATTAACATATTTATATATAAAAATTGCTCAGGAAAGAATAATTTCATAGAAGATCAAACACATGCAACAGTAAACTTTTTACTTTCTTTATTTTTCTTAGGATTAAAATCACCTTTCTTTTACACCACAGTAATCAATGATTAAGATGGAGAAACATGAACTTAAGATGATAAGGATTGAGATGCCACCTTGACCCAAGTTTCTGTTGTTGGGCAATTCAAGATGCTTGGAAGTTAGAGCCCATAAAATCCATGGCAAACCTCATGAGGAAAATAAAAATAAAAAATTGAACCAAGCAGAGAAAACCAAGGCAAATCACAGGTCACTTGGAATAAACAATGTAATTTCATGCTATAAAATAAACCCATGTTTCATTGCACCTAAAAATTAGGAGCATTATCTATTGGACACTCTGCAATCATTTAAAGAGTTCACATATACATATAAAGTTAGTTATAATACTATTACATATTGAATTTGTTCAGTATAAAAGTTAGACACAAAGTCATATAAAATTGTTAATTATTAATGTATGTTTGTTCCTATAAAATCTTCCAAGTTGCATATTAAAAACACACCATCTCTTAAAAAAATAGATGACTACCTGCCTGTAGTCCCAGTACTTAGGATGTGGGTCAAGAAGAACAGGGGTCCAAAGACATCTCCACTATACAATGAGTTTAGGACAACACAGCCTATATGGAGCCCTGTCCTTTAAAATGTAGTACTTAGCCAGGCTAATCCCAGCACTGCAGAGGCAGAGGCAAGTGAATTTCTAAGTTTGAATCCAGCACAGTCTACAAAGAGAGTTCAAAGACAGCCAGAGCCACACAGAGAAACACTGTTTGGAACAACCAAAACAAACAAACAGGCAGACAGATAGACAGACAGACAAACAAAGCATTATCTGTCAATTATTATTGTGTGTGAATATTGGGTTCTCAGGAACCATGGTTATTTTTATCAGATGTCATAAAGAATTCTCTAGGGCAGAAGTACGTTTAGGATGTCAAGTTAGACATAGCATCCTCTTGTAGAAAACAATACATTCAGAGTTTGATAGGTAAGAAATTAATTTGGAAATAATTTTCCTATTGTTCATCAAAACATAAGGGCAGATGGTTGGGTAGCCTGAAGATAAAACTCTAGTAATGAGATCCAATACTGGGCTGTTCTTATGTTTATAAAACAAATAGAAGGTGACAAAGGTGTTTGAACAATAGAAAAACATGAAGAAACCCACAAGCAGAAGGATGCTTTGGGTGGCTCTCCTTTCAGAAGATGCATGGAGAGAGACACTGAAATTGTGGACATGTCGTGTTTTCCTACTGTGTTTGAACAGGAGACTCACTATGTAGAGGCTGGACCACATCAAGAGAACCACAAACAGGATGTCTTTAATTATTAGTGCAGTTAAAAGTGACATGGTGGTGTGGTGGCGAACCTGGCTACTTTGGCAGTATATCTGGGAATACTTAGAACCCACAATTGTGAAGTTTATTTTTCCCTTTACGTTTTCAACCATAGGAAGATAGAGAAACGTGTTGATGATCCAGATGATGAAGAGTGATGGAAAAATGTATGACTCAAGCTTGGATTTAAGCCATGCCCACTTGGAATGGTTAGAACTGACAGTGATGGCTTGAAATAAACTCAGTAGAGAAGTAGTGCAAACAGAAAGTCCCCTGGTAACACTGTATGCATACAAAACTGCCTTACACACAACATCATGGAAAAGGAGCCTGACTTCAAAGGATGCCATGACATCTGGTATCAGCCTAAACACAATGCTCAAAACATTGACAAGCATTAGATGTGTGAAGATCATATCTATGGGCTTCTTCTGACGAGACGGAATTAAGAAGGTGTGCATGTATAGTATGAAGAGGAGCAAGTTTCCCATGAGTCCAATGAAAATTTCTAACAGGAGGAAGAATCCAGAAATTAGGTCTCTTGGAAACATTATCTTAATGAAGTCTTCAGTAAACTTCTGCTAGAATAAGGCAAACCAAGAAAATATAAATGCATAATATTATAAAGTTAAAATTAATGGACTAAGTGATACAGTGATTGACAGTTAAGCACAGAGGATGGTAGTGAGATGCACATTCTACAGATGAGGCTCAGCCTCTTCCAGGAAGTGGATTCCATTATTCTTGAGAACATGAGAGCAGAAAAGTCAGGTTACAGAACTCATGTGGAAACACCTACCATGTTAGTATATGAGCCACGGCATATTTGACTCATTGGAAAAATAGATTTATAATATACACAGCTAAAATCCTGAACATCAAGAAAACAAATTATCAAAAAATTAAGGTATAAAATTAAATGGAACATTCTCAAAAAGACAAATATAAGACAAATGGCTGAGAAGCACTTGTGTTTAAATGTCTGACACCGTTAGTCATCAGGAAAATGCAAATTAAAACTATTTTGAGATTTTACCTTATCTAAATCCGAAAGGCCAAGATCAATAAAACAAATGATAGCACATGCTGGGAAGGAAAGAGAAAAACTCTCCCAGAGCGCTAACCAGTACATTCAAAATGGAAGTCGGTAGAGGGCTCCTCAAACAGCTGAAAATGGATCTGCCACAGGATCCAGCTATGTTCCACCGTTTGGCATGTGAGCAAAGGATTACACAGCTCACTACAGAGACACTTGCTCATTCATATTCACTCACTGTTGCTATACTCATAGTAGTCAGAATTTAGGAGCAGACTAGAGGCCCATCACTAGATTAATGGATAATAAAAATAGATAATAAAAATGATAATATGTATATGAAAGATCTCAAATTTATTTATATATGCATATATGTGAATATCATTCATAAAGTATGCAGGAGAAGAAGGGTGCTATAATTATTCTGAGTGAAGTAACTCTGTCCCAGAAAGATAAATGCTGCATGATCTCTCCATGTGGATGATGGCTTTGCTATTGCCCTTGTACTTCCTCTCTAAACAAATATATTCTTAGTTATTTGGCATTTCTATAGAACATTATAGCACAGAACAAGCAGGTGAATATTAGTAGTTTTAACTTTGGTTAGGACTCTATTACAAAACTCTGTTAGGATAAGGATCATTTCAACATTTACCTACCTAAGCTATCCAAGGGACTTTTAGCTCCCTGCCTCTTTCTTTCTAAGCCAAATATCAGTGCTTGGGACAATAAGGTTCCCACAACTTGTAAAGGTTCCTGAAATAAAAAGGGTAAAACTATACCTAACAATCCAACTGTACAAAATAAAATCTTAAAGAATTTTCTGGACAAAGCAGCATTCATGCCATAAAAAAAAAAAAAAAAAAAAAAAAAAAACAGATCTGATCAAGAATTGAAGTGTTTTGCCAAGTAATACAACACGCAAGGGTAATATTTGGCATGCCTTTTTGAAAGATCATTTTGGCATTCTCAAGCACAGTACCATTAAAACTGATATATGTTGGGAGATCCAGACATGAAAATTTGAATTGATCCTGAAGTATCCTGAGAGATAGGAGCAAAGAGATGTAGTCACAGAGTGACACATCTTTGCACATCAGAAGCAGCACTGTGGACCTAGGTTTTGGCTGGGGGCTACAGAGCAGCTCAGTGCCTCTGTTCCAGTCCAGCTGAGATGTGTGCTAGAGTCAATCAAGCCAGCCAGCATTCCAGGGCAACCTTAACCACCCAGGCTCAGTTACATGCTCACCATAGGCAGGGTGAAATCTATACCCTTAAGAAGATCCTTATTCCAAGGCTATCTTGTCAGATCAAGACCCTAGATATGGCGGTGGATCCAAACAGGAACCAGGATGGACCCAAATACATTGAACCTCCTAGCCACAAGACAGACAGGATAGGTTCTTTGTACAAATCATGTCACATCCATGAGACCCAGGCCCACTGTCATTCTGCTATGAATGGGGAGGAATCTAATTCACCCAGAACACTTTCATTAAAAATTTAGAAAGCTGAAAATGCCCTTGGCCTCCTCTGTGCACAGATGTGAACACAAGCCAATACCTACAATCCATAGTCAGGTAAACTGGCCCAGCTGCAGGGATGTGCCTTGGGTCTGGATGTGTCAAAGCAGCCCTGACTGTGGAGACAAAGCAGAAACAGGACACCAGAGCATGAGGCTGAGTCTCTGTAAATCCCCTGAACAAAGTAACCTTCCCTACCATTCACTGGCTAGGAATGCAGAGTCAAAGGAACATGAGACCTTTGCCTTTAAACAGGGTGCAGTCTGGACAAAAGCTTGCCTAGACAAAAGCTCTCTACTTCCACTGGACCTGGACCTGACTGGGGCAACAGATGAAGCACAATTGTTCTACTTCAGGTTAAGTTGGGCGGGCTGTCAATCACTGCATCTGCTGCTCTTGCTCTCCCTCCACACCCACACAATGTATAGGAAACAAATTCAGCTGAGGACAACAACCGGACAGAAACAATAAAAGAGGTGAAATGAATGAGGAAAATGAGTAAAAAAACAGACAGAAACATCCACCCCAACAATGTGCAAACACATAAACACATGCACATTCAAAAACGCATGCACACACACACACACACACACACCTGTACACATGTATAAGAAATATTCACTGTCATCACACCTCCAAATAGAACAATAGAATAAATACAACTAGAATAGAATCAAGGAAAGTGTGTGTGTGTGTGTGTGTGTGTGTGTGTGAAATTTATGAAAAACATTTCAGAGTCGTAGTATACAGAGGATCCACAGCCTTGTGCAGGACCCAAATTAATGAAGGAAGTAAGCAGACCATTTCAGGCCCCAGATGAGAAAATTGACAGAGTAGATGAAAGGCCCAGCAATCGAGTGGATAACTTTCCTTGCCAACTTTCTCCTTTGTGAGAGAGTTGGCAAGGAAGTTGGAGCTCTGGGAGCAAACAGAAATTATGCAGGTGACAGACCCACTCAATCAAGTCAGAAGCATGGCTGAAAACTGAAGCAGATGAGATGAAGCTGAGAAGGAATTTCTAGACTTGGAGATGACATAAAGACTACCATACTTTGAGGAATATGTAAAGAAAGGGATGAGCTTGTCCAGATATTTGGGACACTCAATCAAACCAAGAGCAAGGTGAGAAAGTCTACAGGCACTGACAAGTCAACCAACAGAACTAGAGCCGATGCTTCCCAACCCTACAAAAGAAATAATAGTTCAAACACACCGTGAATAGACATGACCAGATAGGAGCCATGCAAAAACACATCATAGTCAAGATCGTCTCCAATGGAGGAGCTAGAGAAAGGACCCAAGGAACTGAAGGGGTTTGTATCCCCATAGGAGGAACAACAATATGATCCAACCAGTAACCCCAGAACTCCCAGGGACTAAACCACCAACCAAAGAGTACACATGGCTTCAGCCACGTATTTGCAGAGGATGGTCTCATCAGGCATCAATGGTAGGAGAGGCCCTTGGTCTTGTGAAGGCTCGATGCCCCAGTGTAGGAGAATGCCAGTACAGGGAAGCAGGAGTCAGTGGGTTGGTGACCAGGGCAAGGGGGGATGGCATAGGGGGTTTTCAGGGGGGAAACAAGGAAAAGGGATAACACTTGAAATGTTAATAAAGAAAATATCTAATCACAAAAACACGTGAACCCCAGAACGAGTCTTACATATTATAACTATAGATTGCCAACCCTTCCTCCAAGATAGCTCTGTAAGAATGACATCAGATGACAAGTCAGCAACCTCAAAAGCCAGGAGAGCTTGAAATGACAGATTCGTAGCTGTGAAAGTAACTGACCTTTCAAACGGAGCTGCTGTGTCCAGCACAAGACTCTTCCATTTGATGGTGACATCAGTGCCTGTCAAGACAAGCATAGACCTAGGCAGTCTGCAAAGCTAAGGTGGAAGCTCAGAAAGAGGACATGCTTTGAGAGAGATGACTGGAGAAAGGAACTTTAATGTCATCAGTACCTTGTAAAGAATCCAAGTGAGACTGTGCACTGCCTTGGCCAGGGGAAACAGTATCTGCAATCAAATGTAGAGGACAGGTGGCCAATGACAATATTTGTGAAAAGATGAGAAGATGGGGTCCTACACCAATACATGTAGAACACTTGCTAGAACACATGCTAAGATAAAGAATAGAAAATAGTAAATGTGTGTGAAGATAAAGAGGTGTAGAGAAATTAAGAGGAAATGTATTAGGAGACATGAGACAAAACATCTGATAAGATCATGGTCTGCACAAGGAGACTGGCAAGTGGGAACATTGACAGGTTCTTTGTACCTCACTCTCTGTCTCAGGTTAGGGTGTCTTGGCATCCTCACTGAGTGCGACTCCATCCCACAGATAGATGTGCAGGGAAGGCTTCCTAAACACATCCACAGCCAAACTGCACACAGAATGGCAGCACGTACCCTTCCAATTGACTTGCCCCCCCCCTTGGTACCTGAGGCCTTGATGGCCTTGTTTTAGTGCATCTTTTTGGAGCACCCAGAGAAGTAATATATCAGTCCTCCACCTTTGAAATGAGTCTCCTGATGAATTTATTAAGTAGACCAGGCCAGTTGCCTTTGGGGACATACCTTTCCCCAAGTTGAGCTACACCAGAGAGTTCACTCTGGGGGCTGGAAAGTCATTAAAAGTTAGTTCTTCCGTAGTGGTGGATGTCACCACAGCCATTCAAACAGCCTGATAGCACAGAACAGGACTCCAGAGAACACACTGTATTCCACAGGAGACCACAGTGAGCTTTGAACTTCTCCGTACTCCATAGAGGACATGACAGAGGGTGAATTTTACTTTTGCCCACCACACAGGGATTAGCTCTAAGACACTTTGTTTTCCAGAGTCTCCTATATGAAATTCATTCCTACAGTAATAAAGTATTTCTCTAAGCATCGTTTTTAAATATTCCTGAAAATCACTTGCTACAACATGGAATTACACATACCCCACATGGCAAGTAACTGTGTACACTAATCTGTACTTAGGTCAATGTAACCCTTTCTCTTCTCATGGGGCAACCATTGTGAACATATTATATAAGCTTTACTTTTAGGTTTAATGGCTAAAATTAAGAATTAAAAGCAAAAACTCTCCAGGCATGATGGCACACTTGGAAGACACAGATGACTGTATCCCCCTGAGTTCTATGCCAGCTTGGTCTTCACAGTGATTTTTCACACAGGCAGAGTTATGTAGTCTGACCCTGTGGCAAGCAAGCAAACAAGCAAATAAATAAATTATAGTATACAATCTAGAAATTTAGAGACTTTTTTTTCTAAGTGGATGTAATTGAAGTTCTATCTTTAAAATTTTCATTTTGTGGTGGTAAGATTGTATTTTTGAACTTGTAGTTAATTCATTTTTGCTACTATATTGCATTTAATTCCATGAACGTATCAATTTTTCCTTCTTTCACTCAGCTAAAATGTGAGATTATGGGCTCCTGTGTCAACAAACCTTGAAAATTCAACTGATTAAAAACTCCACATCTTAGCAAACAGATAAATACAAATTGTGTTTTAAATAATCTTTATGGGGGATGCTGCCATCTTTGCTCCTGTGACTGTGTAGCAGACTGGGAGGTAGTGTTCACTAGAGTAGAGGATCACTTGGGACACACCCCACCAGAACTCCATCTGCATCCAGGAGCTCCGCAGTGCCACAGCCAGCCAGCTGAGCACCTATCCTGCCGGGGGTCATCTGCCCTACAGGGAGGTGGTTGGAGGAAGTCCTGCACTTAGAGGTGAGACACCGCCATCTTTGCTCCTGTGACTGTGTGGAGGGGCAGACTGGTGGACAGGGATATCCAGAGTAAAGGACAGTAGAATATCTCTTGGGATGCACTCGCCAGGATGCTTCCTGCACCCAGGAGTTCGGCAGCAACACAGCCAGGCAGCTAGGCACCAGAAGTCATCTGCCCTGCATGGAGGCAGGTAAAGGGAGTCCTGTGCTTGGAGGTGGGGCCCCACCATCTGTGATCCAGTAAAGGTGGGGGGGGGCAAAGTAGTAGGCAGGGATCACCAAAGTAAAGGATCACATGAGACACGACCTGCCAGGACCCAGGAACTCAGCAGCACCACAGCAATCTGTGCCAGGGGAAAGCAGGTTACCCAGGGTTGCTAAGATAGACTTGCAGGCACACAGGAGGACAATCACCAGCCAGTGACAGCAGGACCAGCTAACATGAGAGATAACCAGATGGCAAAAGGCAAACATAGGAACGTTGCTAACAGAAACCAAGGTGATATGGCACCATCTGAACCAAATTCTCCCATAACAGCAAGTCCTGGATACCCCAACACACCAGGAAAGCAAGATTGGGATTTAAAATCAGAGGTCAGGATGCTGATGGAGGGCTGCATGGAGGGCTTCAAGAAGGACATAAATAACTTTATTAAAGAAATACAGGAGAACACAAGTAAACAGGGAGAAGCCCTTGAAGAACTAAAGGAAAACACAACAAAACAGGTCAAGGAATCGAACAAAGCCATCCAGGGTCTAAAGAAGGAGGTAGAAATAATAATGAAATCACAAAGGGAAACAACTCTGGACATAGAAAGCCTAGGAAAGAAGTCAGGAGTCATGCATCCAAGCATCAACAACAGAATACAAGAGATAGAAGAAAGAATCTCAGATGTAAAAGATACCATAGAAAGCATTGATACAACAGTCAAAGAAAATGAAAAATACAAAAAGCTCCTGACCCAAAATATCCAGGAAATCCAGGACAAAATGATAAGACCAAACCTAAGGATTATAGGTATAGAAGAAAGTGAAGATTTCCAACTTAAATGCCTTCAACAAAATTATAGAAGAAAACTTCCCTAGCCTAAAGAAAGAGATGCCCATGAACATACAAGAAGCCTACAGAGCTCCAAATAGATTTGACCAGAAAATAAATTCCTCCTGTCACATAATAATCAAAACACAAAATGTACTAAGCAAAGAAAGAATATTAAAAGCAGTAAGGGAAAAGGGTCAATAACATATAAAGGTAGACCTATCAGAATTACACCAGACTTCTCACCAGAGACCATGAAAGCCTGAAGAGCCTGGGCAGATGTCATACAGATCCTAAGGGAACACAAATGCCCACCCAGACTGTTATATCCAGCAAATCTCTCAATTAACATAGATGAAGAAACCAAGATATTTAATGACAAAAACAAATTTACATAGTATCTTTCCACATATGCAGCCCTTCAAAGGATAATGAATGAAACACCAACAAAAGGAGGGAAACTCACACAAGAAACAGCAAGAAAATATTCTTTCAACAAACCCAAAACAAGATAACCAAACAAACATAAAAATTATATCAAAAATAGCAGGAAGTAACAATCACTATTCCTTAATATCTCTTAACATTAATGGACTCAATTCCCCAATGAAAAGACATAGGCTAACAGACTGGATACCTAAACAAGACCCTACATTTTGCTGCATACAGGAAACGCATCTCAGTGTCAATGACAAACACTGCCTCAGAGTAAAAGGCTGGAAAACAGTTTTCCAAGCAAATGGTCCCAGGAAACAAGCTGGAGTAGCCATTCTAATATCCAGTAAAATAGACTTTCAATGAAAAGTCATCAAACAAGAAACAGAAGTACACTTTATACTCATCAAAGGAAAAATCTACCAGAAAGAACTCTCAATTCTAAACATCTATGCTCCAAATGCAAGGGTACCCTCATTTGTAAAGGAAACTTTACTGAAGCTTAAAGCACACATAATACCCCACACAATAATTGTGGATGACTTCAACACCCCACTCTCCTCAATGTACAGATCAGGGAAACACAAACTAAACAGAGTCATAGTGAAACTAACAGAAGTTTTGGATCAAATGGATTTAAGAGGTATCTTTAGAACATTTCATCCCAAATAAAAGAATATACCTTCTTCTCGGCACCTCATGGTACCTTCTCCAAAATTGACCATAGAATTGGTCACAAAGCAGACCTCAACAGATATAAGAAGATCAAACTAATTCCATGCTTCCTATCACATAACTATGGAGTAAGGTTGGTCTTCAATAGCAGCAAAAACAACAGAAAGCCCACACACACATGGAAGCTGAACAATCCTCTACTCAATGATACTTTGCTCAAGGAAGAAATAAGAAAAGAAATCAAAGATTTTTTTTTTAGAATTTAATGAAAATGAAGGCACAATATACCCAAATTTATGGGACATGATGAAAACAGTGCTAAGAGGAAAACTCACAGCCCTAAGCGCCTCCAAAAAGAAATGGGAGAGAGCATACAGTAGCAGCTTAACAGCACACCTGAAAGCTTTAGAACAGAAAGAAGCTAATACACCCAAGAGGAGTAGAAGGCAGGAAATCATCAAACTCAGGGCTAAAATCAGCCAAGTTGAAACAAAAAGAACTATACAAAGAATCAACAAAACCAGGAGCTGGTTCTTTGAGAAAATCAACAAGATAGATAAACCAGACTAACCAGAGGGCACAGAGACAGTATCCAAATTAACAAAATCAGAAATGAAAAGGGAGAAATAACAACAGAAACTGAGGAAATCCAAAAAATTATCAGATCCTAATACAAAAGCCTATAATCAAGACAACTGGGAAATCTGGATGAAATGGACAATTTCCTAGACAGATACCAACCACCAAAGTTTAATCAGGCTCAGATAGACCATTTAAACAGTCCCATAACCCCGGTCATTGACAGTCTCCCACCCTAAAAAAGCCACAAGACAAGATAGTTTTAGTGCAGAATTCTATCAGACCTTCAAAGAAGACCTAACACCAATACTCTTCAAACTATTCCACAAAATAGAAACAGAAGGAACACTACCCAACTCTTTCTATGAAGCCACAATTTCACTAATACCAAAACCACACAAAGATCCAAGAAAGAAAGAGAACTTTAGACCAATTTCCCTTATGAATATCAATGCAAAAATACTCAATAATATTCTTGCCAATCGAATCCAAGAACACAACAAAATGATCACTCACCATGATCAAGTAGGCTTCATCCCAGGAATGCAGGGATAGTTCAATATATGGAAATCCATCAATGTAATCCAGTACATGAACAGACTCAAAGAACAAAACTACATGGTCATTTCTTTAGATGCTGAAAAAGCATTTGACAAAATTCAGCATCCTTTCATGTTAAAGGTCTTGGAAAGAAGAGGGACTCAAGGCCCATATCTAAACATAGTAAAATCAGTCTGGCAGTTCCTCAGAAATCTGAGCATCATACAACCTGAGGACCCCGCTATACCACTCCTGGGCATATACCCAGAGGATTCTCCAGAATGTAATAAAGATACATGCTTTGCTATGTTCATAGCAGCCCTATTTATAATAGCCAGAAGCTGGAAAGAACCCAGATATCCCTCAACGTAGGAATGGATACAGAAAATGTTGTATATTTACACTCTGGACTACTACTCAGCTATTAAAAAACAATGAATTCGTGAAATTCTTAGGCAAGTGGGCAGAACTGGAGAATGTCATCCTGGGTGAGGTGACCTAATCACAAAAGAACACACATGGTATGCACTCACTGATAAGCGGATATTAGTCCAGAAGCTCAGTATATCCAAAAACACAATTCACATATCAAATGATGCCCAAGAAGAAGGAAGGAGAGGCCCCTTGGTCCTAGAAAGGGTCAGTGCAGCAGTGTAGGGGATTACCAGGGCAGGGAAACGGGAGGGGGTTGATTGTGGAACAGGGGGAGGGAAGAGGGCTTATGGGACTTTTAGGGAGGGGGAGATATCCATGAAATGGGAAATCATTTGAAATGTAAATAAAGAATATATCAAATTAAATAAATAAATAAATAAATAAATAAATAAATAAATAAACAAACTTTATGATTATTTGGAATTTAATGCAGCACAATTTGAACAGATTTACCCTCCCCAGCTCCTCCAATTCCACCCCTTCCTCCTTAACCATACTACACATTGTCATGTTCTCTCTGTCTCTCTGATTCTGTCTGTCTCTATCTCTTCACCCCCGTGTGTGTGTGTGTGTGTGTGTGTGTGTGTGTGTGTGTGTGTTTCTCTGAACACTTTGAGTCCAGCTATTCTTTTTTTTTTGTTAATTAACTGCTTGACACATCTTTAGGATATTTTTATTCTTATATTTTTGGCAGTATACTCAATGAAAAGTATTTCATTGGACAATAATTTGTATGTTTTTGATGACACCTACATTTTTTATTCAATATATTTTTTATTTACATTTCAAATGATTTCCCCTTTTCTGGACCCCCACTCCCCGAAAGTCACATAAGCCCCCTTCCCTCACCCTGTTCTCCCATCCACCCCTTCCCACTTTTTATTGGATATTTTCTTTATTTACAGTTCAAATGTTATCCTCTTTCCTGGTTTCTCCCCAGAAACCTCCTATCTTCACCTCCTCCCCCTGGTTACTAAACCAATCTCTCCCACTTACCTGTACTGCCATTCCCCTACACTGGGGCACTGAGCTTTCACAGGACCAAGGGCCTCTCCTCCCACTGATGCCTGACAAGACCATCCTCTGCTACATATGCAGCAGGAGCAATGGGTCCCTCCTTGCTTACTCTTTGGTTGGTGGTTTATTCCCTGGGAAATCTGGAGCTCTGATTTGTTGATCTTTTTCTTCTTCCTATGGTGTTGCAACCCCCTTCAACTCCTTTAGTACTTTCTCTAACTCCTCAGTTTGGGATCCCATACTCAGTCCTATGGTTGGCTGAGAGCATGTGCCTCTGTGTTTGTCAGAATCTGGCAGAGCCTCACAGGAGACAGCTACATCAGACTCCTATCAGTAAGCATGTCTTAGCACCCATAATAGTGTCTGGGTTTGGTGAATGTGTAGGGGATGGATGCCCAGGTAGGGCAGTCTCTGGATGGCCTTCCCTTTAGTCTCTGTTCAACATTTTGTCTCAGTATTTCATCCTGTGAGTATTTTGTTCCCCCTTCTAATAAGGACCAAAGCATCCACTCATTGGTTTTCCTTCTTCTTGAGCTTCATGTGGTCTTGGGTATTCTGGGCTTTTAGGACACAATGAAAGCAGTGCTAAGAGCAAAACTCACAGATGTAAATGCCTCCAAAAAGAAACTGGTGAGAGCATACACTAGCAGCTTGACAGCACACCAGTCCTATAGTGTGGTCAGTATAACAGAGGTCACAGATTAACGAACACAATTCCATTTTCCCAATCGGCTATCAAATTCCAATACATTTCTAGTTATTGGTGGGTCTATGTGCTTACTCTCTTCTTCTACACTGGTATTTTTGTCTGACTTGAACGTGCCCTCATCTTGTAATGCGGTAAATTAACATGTGCATGGGTTCTGTTGTGCCCCAAATTTAGCTTCTTTGGAAATATCCATCACCTTTGGCTCTTAAGAGTCTTTCTAGTCCCACTCCTAAGTAATCCTCGAGTCTTGAGGGAAGGGGTGTGATATGGATTTCCTATTTAGGAATGAGCAATTTGAAACTATTGATGGATGTTGGTTGTAGGTGCCATAGTAGAGAGAGAAGCTCACCAAGATGCTAAGCCATCATTTATCTGAAGAAGCAGAGGGGTACCACCTCCCAGGGAAGACTGATACCCAGCTAACTCACTCCAGTTACTTTATCCAAACATCATACAAGGTTAATTGGGGCTGCAAAAGGTTCCAGCTACCAAAGTTATCTTGCCCTTTGTTGCTCATAAGAGCAGACAACACTACAAATCTCAGTCCCTTTTGACCATGGCCATCCATAATCAAAAGTAGGAACTCCAGGTCTGCCAGGAGTGTCTCAGGACTAAGATTAGTGCAGCTACAAATTCTCATGTAGGACCACATACGACTTTCTAGAAAGACAACATTTCTTCAAGGTTCAGTCTCATAACAATTTCTCAGGCTCTACTGATTAACCCAAACACGGCAAAGGCTTTGCTGAAATATTTCAGTCAAGTCAGACATAAAGGGTTTGCTGCACATTTCATTTACAGCCAGACATTTATTAAAGTCAGCCTCTAGTATACACATCACTACATGAAGTGAAGTGGAAACTTCTGGTTTCTTTGGAAAGCCAGTTATGTCACATGACTTTTTGTTGGATAACACAGGTACAAGGATGTTTTGCTAAAGCACACATGTGAAAGAAGGTTTTTCTGAAGCAGACACAGATGAAAGGATTTTTGCTATAGCAAATTTGTAAAAGGACACATGATATTCATAAGGAATATAAATATGACCCCACAGACAACGGAAGCTCGATCACTGGTTCGCTTTGCTCCGCCTCACTATTCTTTACTAATGATACACATGTATTGGTTCACCTTACATTGTGATGCTGAGATCCCCTTGTAGTGATGCCATAGAGAGAACACCTCAGGCTGGTTGGTGAACCTTGCATCTTCTGAACTGAACTGCAGTTTCTGGTTTGTGTGTGGTGATTGGACTGCAGCTCTGGGTTCATATTTACTGTTTGCTACTGGACTGAACTGCTGATATTATGACAACAAAGATTGAACTTGCCCCCAAACAACTCTTTCTAAACAGGGCTGCTTCCGCAGTGTCCTAATACCTTTTCTTTTCCACTACCTGTGGTTGTTAATGGGCTAGACGAGAGGTTGAGCACTTATTAAAATAAGTTGAGAAAAATTTATGCCTACAATGAATGCTCTTATCCCCCACATGTTATTTGTGGGTCTCTGATGAGGATTGAAAGATACACTGATATACAGGCAAAGCAATAAGCCATTAGAAATCATTCAATGCTATGCTCATTTAGTAAGTTTGTAATAATGGGCTTTCTCTTAGATATTATACCCTACCTAGTCACAGGTTCTCGGTCTGGTTAATAGTGTCAGGTATGGCTTCCACCTCATGAACTGGGCCTTAAACCTGGGCTGTAAAATGGTTGCATAAATCCATAGCTACCATGTCAGTACTGCATCAGGGTGCATCTCACACCAGGTAGGTTGTTATTGTATTTCACTAGTTTCCAAAGTGGATAAGCTTGACAGTCACTCTTCACCTCTAGTAGCATTTATATTACCTTCCAGCACCATGAAGTCTAGCCAGAAGGAATGAAAATACCAGGTCAGTACCCCCTTCACTTATTCACATTCTATGACTCAAGAATGTACTGTTATCTTGGTTAATTTGCCATTGCTTGTGATAAGACGCCATGAACAAGGCAACTCATAAGAGTATTGGGACGTTACAGTTTCAAAGTGCTAAGAGTCCATGACTCAAACACCAATAGCGTATGCTCTAAGAGCAAGAATTGACAAATGGGACCTCATAAAATTACAAAGTTTCTGTAAGGCAAAGGACACCATCAAGAGGACAAATCGGCAACCAACAAATGGGAAAAGATCTTCACCAATCCTACATCAGATAGAGGGCTAATATCCAATATATATAAAGAACTCAAGAAGTTAGACTCCAGAAAACCGAACAATCCTATTAAAAAATGGGGTACAGAGTTAAACAAAGAATTCTCACCTGAAGAACTTCGGATGGTGGAGAAGCATCTTAAAAAATGCTCAACTTCATTAGTCATTAGGGAAATGTAAAATCAAAACAACCCTGAGATTTCATCTTACACCAGTCAGAATGGCTAAGATTAAAAATTCAGGAGACAGCAGGTGTTGGTGAGGATGTGGAGAAAGAGGAACACTCCTCCATTGCTGGTGGGGTTGCAAATTGGTACAACCACTCTGGAAATCAGTCTGGCGGTTCCTCCGAAAACTGGGCACCTCACTTCCAGAAGATCCTGCTATACCACTCCTGGGCATATACCCAGAGGATTCCCCACCATGTAATAAGGATACATGCTCTACTATGTTCATAGCAGCCCTATTTATAATTGCCAGATGCTGGAAAGAACCCAGGTATCCCTCAACAGAAGAGTGGATACAAAAAATGTGGTATATCTACACAATGGAGTACTATTCAGCCATTAGAAACAATGAATTCATGAAATTCTTAGGCAAATGGATGGAGCTAGAGAACATCATTCTAAGTGAGGTAACCCAGACTCAAAAGGTGAATCATGGTATGCACTCACTAATAAGTGGTTATTAACCTAGAAAACTGGAATACCCAAAACATAATCCACACATCAAATGAGGTACAAGGAGAAAGGAGGACTGGCCCCTGGTTCTGGAGAGACTCAGTGAAACAGTATTCGGCAAAACCAGAACAGGGAAGTGGGAAGGGGTGGGTGGGAGGACAGGGAAAGAGAAGGGGACTTAAGGGACTTTTGGGGAGTGGGGGGCTAGAAAAGGGGAAATCATTTGAAATGTAAATAAATTATATCGAATAAAAAAAAAAGAAAAAAGAAAAAAAAAAGGACACTGGAAAAAAAAAAAAAAGAGTCCATGACTCAACACCATGGTCATTTCACACTGCCTTGCATCATGTGATCTGTGTTCCTACTGTCAACAGGACACAACAATAAAATGATCCTCAATTACTTATTGCTACATCCACAAACCCTCATCAGAGAAGATTCTCCTCAAAGTAGATGGCAGTTAACATGGAGACCCACAGCTGGTCAATGAGCAGACCCAAGAGACTTTGGAGTATTGGGTGTTGTGGGGAATCTACCAGAGACTACTCAGACACAGGTTAAAGCCAGTAGAAAGTCTTTATTAGCTGGCTAGTAACTATACCAGTGTTCAGGATTTCAGTGTAGCCCCCAGCCTTTGTCAGGCTGAACTTTTATGCACAAAAACACTATATCCTGGGATGATATACCTCAGTGAACAAGAACAATTAGCCAGAAGTGGAACTACAAAAGTCAAAAGCAACTTGGTGCATTTAGAGATTTTCCCAGAAGTATAAACTTGGAAGGATTAGGCCTTTGTTTTCATTTTGCCTGATGTTGCTGTCTATATGCTAAATTTTATGGCCTGAATAGTACTTCCACAATGGAGTCAGTAGTACTAAGGTCTGTTTACTTGTTAGACTCAGCCTTAAATGATATGTCTTTATCACATTCTTCTTTTAAGGAATATATAAGGAAGATTTGTTGGAAAGATGTTGTGGTGGTTTGAATATGAATGGTCTCCATAGATTTGTGGGTTTGAATTCTTGTTCCATGGGGAGTGGCACTCTTGGGTGTGGCCTCGTTGAAGGAAGGCTGTCACTGTAGAGGCTGACTTTGATGTCTCCTATGCTCAAGCTACAGTTAGTGTAGCAAACAGTGTAACATTCAGTTCTCCTGCTGCCTGCAGATCAACATGTAGAACTTTCATCCTTCACCAGCACCACATCTACCTGCACACCACTATATTTCCTACCATGTCAAGAATGGACTAAACCTCCAAAGCTGTAAGCCAGCCCCAATTAAATGTTTTCCTTTATAAGAGTTGCACTGGTCATGGTGTCTCTTCACAGCAATAAAATCTTAACTAAGACAGGTGGTTAAGATTCGGAGATGGGGAATGACTTAAAGGAGCCAATATTTCCCAGCACAGCAGGGCAGATGCATATATTAACTCACAGAGGTCATTACAGTCTACAAAAGGCCTGCACAATCTCAAGCCAGATAAAATCCTAGCATAGAGGAGTGGGAAGAGGTCAGGACATTCCATTCCTAGCTAAAGAGTTATTGTAATTTGTTTGCTATTGGGAGAAGAAAAATCAGTTTATTTGGTGGGATACTGGCATATCCACTTCACTCAAGGTTAGGCCCCATGCCAAAGCTAACAGATACTGAACTTGATCAACTGTTTTTGTTTTGTTTTGTTTTGTTTTTTTGTTTTTTTGAGACAAGTTCTCTCTATTACCACTGGCTATCCTTGAACTTGATATGATGAAGTTGGCCACAGACTCACAGAGATCTATCTGCCTCTATCTCTTGAGTGCTGAGATTAAAGATGTGAGTCACCATACCTGGCTTTTACTCACCTTTTTAATTAGATTGTGAGAGAGAGTGAGATATATAGATAGATGAAGACAGACAGGCAGACAGACAGACACAGAGGGAGGGGGTGGAATTCACAATGTTGAGTTTTAGGGGAGGTAGAATAGGATCTGGGAGAAAAAAAGAGAAGGAAGATGAAGATGATCAGAAGAAATTATATCGAATACCCAAAATAAATAAAACATTATTTTTAAATGTGTTTCTACAACTTCAAAATCGTATTTTCCAATATAAATCTTACATCCCTTTATACAGACTTGGAGAGGTGACTCAGTTGTTACAAGCACTGGCTCTTCCAGAGGGTTAGATTCCAGCACATATGTGTTTACTCATAGGTATCTTTAACTGTAGTTAGGGGATCTAACGACCTCCCATGGTCCCTGCAGGCATTGCATGTGCATATTGCACAGACATGTATGCATGCAGAACAGGAGCCATAGACATATAATAAAAACAATGTCAAAATTTAAAGACTTTGTACAATATAATTCTTTCCACTTAAAATAAAAATACCTGCATTATGAATTAGATGCTTCAAAAGCATTAAAACTAAAGTAAAGCCAATAAGAAATGTTCTCAATGATTGCCCCAGGAGGAAAGAAAGTGTTACTTTGACATTTTTTGAAGCATAATACAGTTTATTAAGCAGAGATGGAGACAAAATTTTTTACATGCTTTAAGTTTAAATTGGGATGTTCACAGAGAGAATAGGCGATCCTAAGTGTCTTTAAAATGATATACATATGATTTTGTGGTTTCTGAAATATAACTGAAAAGATGGCACTTACAAACAACTACAAAGACTAAACCATGTGTAAAGCTTAAGTTTCCTTTTTTCAATTAATTAATTTATATTTTTTACACTCCATATTTTATTCACCACCACTACTGCCCACCCTCCAACTGTTCCATATCCCATACCTCCTACCCACTTTGTCAGATGTGATATCTGTCTAGAAAACCATCATTTCATCTAGATTTTCCGGTTCTGTTGAGTATAGGATTTTATAGTAGGATCTGCTGATTGTTTTGAATTTCCTCCATTTCTCTGTTTTCTGTTGTTATGTCTCCCTTTTTCATTTCTGATTTTGTTAATTTGGATACTGTTTCTTCACCCTTTAGTTAATTTGGCTAGGAGTTGATCTATCTTGTTGATTCTCTCAAAGAACCAGCTTCTGGTTTTGTTGATTCTTTGTATTGTTTTCTTTGTTTCTATTTGGTTGATTTCAGCCCTGAGTTTGACTATTTCCTGCCTTCTACTCCTCTTGGGTGAGTTTGCTTTAGATCTCTTTGTTCTAGATCTCTCAGGTGTGCTGTCAAATTTTTTGTGTAAGATCTCTCCAGTTTCTTTAGCTGAGCACTAAGTGCTATGAACTTTCTTCTTAGCACTGCTTTCATTGTGTCCCATAAGTTCGGGCATGATGTGTTAATATTTTTATTAAATTCCAGGAAGTCTTTAATTTCTTTCTTTATTTCTTCTCTTGCTAACCAAGTTATCATTGCGTAATGAGTTGTTCAGTTTCCATGTGTATCTGGGCTTTCTGTAGTTTTTGCTGTTATTGAAGACCAGCCTTAGGCCATGGTGATCTGATAGGATTCATGGTATTATTTCAATCTTCTTGTATTGGGTGAGGATTGTTTTGTGAATTATATGGTTGCTTTTACAGAAGGCACCATGAAGTGCTGGAAAGAAGATGTATTCTTTTGTTTTAGAGTGAAATGTTCTGTAGATGTAGGTTAAATCCATTTGGTTCATAACCTCTCTAAGTTTTACTGTGTCTATTTAGTTTATGTTTCCATGATTTGCCCATTAACTAGAGTGGGGTATTGAAGTCTCCCACTATTACAATATGGGTTCAATGTATGTTTTGAGCTTTAGTAACGTTTCCTATAAAGAATGTGGGTGCTTTTGCATTTGGGGCATAGATGTTCAGAATTGAGACTTTCTCTTGGTGAATTTTCCCTTAATGAACATGAAGTGTCCTTCTTCATCATACTTGATAACTTGTGGTGGAAAGTCTATTTTATTGAATATTAGAATGGCAGCTCTTGCTTGTTTCATGGGACCATTTGTTTGGAAGAGTTTTTTCCGATCCTTTTACTCCGAGATAGTGTCTGTCTTTGTTATTGAAGTGTGTGTATTGTATGCAGCAAAATGATGAATCATGCTTGTGAATCCAGTCTGTTAGCTTATATCGTTATATAGGTGAGCTGAGCCCATTAATATTCAAAGATATTAAAGAGAGATGACTGTTGGCTCCTGATACATTTGTTTTGTAGGTGGCTTTATGTGCTTGTGGTTCTCTTCTTTTGACTTTGTTGTGTGATGGTTAATATATTGTCCTTGTTTGGTGCAGTTTCCCTCCTTGTGTTGGAGTTTTCCTTCTAGGATCCTCTGTGGGGATGGATTGGTAGATAGATACTGTTCAAATTTGGTTTTGTACTAGAATATTTTGGTTTCTCCATTTATGTTGGTTGAGAGTTTTGCTGGGTATAGTAACCTGGCCTAGCATTTGTGTTATCTTAGAGTCTGAATGACCTCTGAGCAGGCTTCTTCTGGCTTTCATAGTATCTGTTGAGATGTCTGGTGTAATTCTGATAGGTCTACCTTTGTATGTTACTTGGCTCTTTTCCCTTGGCAGCTTTTAATATTCTTTATTTGTTCTGTTCATTTAGTGTTTTGATTGTATGTGTATGTGACAAGAGGATTTTCTTTTCTGGTTCCCTTTCTTTGCTGCTCTATAGGCTTCCTGTACCTTTATGGCCATCTCTTTCTTTAGGTTGGGGAAGTTTTCTTCTATGATTTTGTTGAAGACATTTTCAGGTCTTTTGAGCTGGAAATCTTCATTCTCCTTTATTCTGATTTTTCTTAGATATGGTCTTTCATTGTGTCCTAAATTTCTTGGATGCTTTGGGTTACATGTTTTAATGTCTTGAATTTTAATTGACAATTGTGTGAATCTCTTCTACAGTATCTTCTACACCTAAGATTCTCACTTCAAACTCTTGTATTCTGTTGGTGATACTTGCATCTGCAATTCCTGACTTCTTTCCTAGGTTTTCCATTTCCAGGTTTGCCTCCATTTGTGTTTTCTTTATTGTTTTTCCTTCCACTTTTAGGTCTTGGATTGCTTTCAATTCCTTCACCTGTTTACCTGTGTTTTCCTGTATTTCAGTTAGTTATTGATATCCTCCTTAAAGAACTCTATTATTTGCATGAGATAGAATCTTTGGTCGGCTTCCTGATTTTCACCTGTGTTGTTGTATTCAGGACTTACTGTGGTGGGAGAACTGAGTTCTGATGATGCCCACACATATTGGCTTCTGCTGCTTATGGTCTTGTGCTTGCCTTTTGCCATCTGGACATCCCTGGTGTTTGTTGGTCTGGAGTCTGCCGTTTTTGTCCCTTGGTTGCTTCAGTCTCCTGGTAGGCCTGAAGCCCGGGCTATAGGAGACCACCTTTGAGGCCTTCCAACTGGGGCCTCTTCACAGGGGCAGAGAAACTGCTGATCTGTTGCCCTGGCTGCAGTACATCTCCTGGGAGGCCTTCAGACTGTTGGGTTTTCTGTGAAGCAGTCCAGATATTGTCCCACTGCACTGAGTGCAGTTGATCCTCAACTACTCTGAGTGCAGTGGGTCCTTAACTGCTCTGAGCGAAGTAGGTTCTCTAGGATGGTGTTTTCCCTGGAGCAGACCAGGCAAGAGTCTGCTCCAGGCAAACCTCCAGGGGTCTGCCTGCAGCCAGGACCTGAGCACATAGAAGGTTCGTCTGTCAGCTGGCTGATCATGGGGCCTGTGTCCTACATGGAGAGCAGTAAAGGGAGGGATTCTCCGCTGCCATCTTTGCTCCATGACAGAGCAGTCGGGGAACACCTGGTTCACTGAGACAACCCAAGTATAACATAGCTTGAGGTAAGACTCAGCAGGGCTCCAAAGGCACAAAAGAAGAAGGCAGCATATCAGTAATCTGTGCCAGAGGAAATCCAGTCATCCAGTGTCGCGGAAATAGCCTTAAAGGTCCACAGGAGGTTGAAGCACCAGCCAGTGACAATGAGACCATCTAACACCAGTGAGAACCAGATGGCTAAAGGCAAACATAGGAACATTACTAACAGAAACCAAGGCATTATGGCAGCATCTGAACCCAATTCTCCAACAACAGCAAGTCCTGAATACCCTAACACACCAGAAAAACAAGAGTTGGATTTAAAATCACAGGTCAGGATGCTTTTAGAGGAGCACATGAAGGACATAAATAAATCTCTTAAAGAAATTCAGGGGAAAAAAATGATCAAAAGCTAGAAGTCCTTACAAGGGAAATACAAAAATCACTTAAAGAAATTCAGGAGAATATGGGTCATAAGTTAGTAGCCAATAAGGAGGAAATGCAAAAATCACTAGAAACTTTGAATACCCAAGACATAATCCACATATTAAATGATGTCCAAAAAGAATGGAGGAGTGGCCCCTGGTTCTGGAAAGACTCAGTGCAAGAGTATAGGGGAATTCCAGAACAGGGAAGCAGGAAGGGGTAGATGGAGGAACAGGGAGAGGGAAGAGGGCTTATGGGACTTGAGGGAAGTGGGGACCCAGAAAAGGGGAATTCGTTTGAAATGTAAATAAAAAATATATCAATAAAAAAAAGAAATACAGGAGAACTATGATCAACAGGTAGAAGTCATGAAAGAGGAAACACAAAAATCTCTCAAAGAATTACAGGAAAACACAAACAAGCAAGTGAAGGAACTGAGCAAAAACATCCAGGATCTAAAAACAGACGTAGAAACAACTAAGAAATCACAAAGAGAGACAGATTTGGAGATAGAAAACCTTGGGAAAAAATCGGGAGCCATAGATGCAAATATCAACAACAGAATACAAGAGATAGAAGAAAGAATCTCAGATGCCAAAGATACCATAGAAACCATGGACTCAACAATCAAAGAAAATGCAAAATGCAAAAAGCTTGTAACCCAAAACATCCAGGAAATCCAGGACACAATGAGAAAGCCAAGCCTAAGAATTATAGGAATTGGTGAGAGTGAAGATTTACAACTTAAAGGGCCAGCAAATATCTTCAACAAAATTATGGAAGAAAACTTCCCTAACTTAAAGAGAGAGACGCCCATGAATATACAAGAAGCCTACAAAACTCCAAACAGACTGGACAAGAACAGAAATACCTCCAATCACATAATAATCAAAACCCCAAATGTACTAAACAAAGAAAGAATACTTAGGGCAGTAAGAGAAAAAGGGCAAGTAACATATAAAGGAAGACCTATCACAATTACACCAGACTTCTCACAAGAGACCATGAAAGCTAAAGATCCTGGGCATACCTCATGCAGACTCTAAGAGAACCCAAATGCCAACCAAGACTTCTTTACCCAGCGAAACTCTCAATCACTATAGATGGAGAAACCAAGATATTCCATGACAAAACCAAATTTACACAATATCTTTCCACAAACCCAGCCCTACAAAGGATAATAGGGGGAAAACACCATTAAAACGAGAGAAACTATATCCTGAAAAAAGCAGAATATTCAACTTCTTTCATCAAACCCAAAAGAAAATAACCACACAAATATAAAATTAACATCAAAAATGATAGGAAGCAATAACCACTACTCCTTAATATCTCTTAACATCAATGGACTCAATTCCCCAATAAAAAGATATAGACTAACAGACTGGATAAGGAAACAGAACCCTACATTTTGCTGCATCCAGGAAACACCCCTCCTTGTCAAAGACAAAACTTACCTTAGAGTAAAAGTCTGGAAGACAATTCTACAGGTAAATGGTCTCAGAAAAACAAGCCAGAGTTGACATTCTAATATCAGATAAAATTGACTTTCAACCTAATGTCATCAAAAGAGTCATGAAAGGACACTTCTTGCTGGTCAAAGGAAAAATCCAACAAGAAGAACTCTCAATCCTGAACATCTATGCTTCAAATGCAAGGGAATGCTCATTCATAAAAGAAACTTTACTAAAGCTCAAAGCACACATTGCACCTAACTCAATAATCGTGGGTGACTTCAACACTCCACTCTCCTCAGTGGATCAATCAGGAAAACAGAAACTAAACAGGGAGACAGTGAAACTAATTGAAGCTTTGGACCAATTGGATTTAACATATATATATATATATAACTTTTCATCACAAAGAAGAAGAATATACCTTTTTCTCAGCACCTCATGGTACCTTCTCCAAAATCGATCATATAGTTGGTCACAAGACAGACATCAACAAATATAAGAAGATCAAATAATCCCACGTCTCCGATCAGACCACTATGGAGGAAAAGTGGTCTTTAATAACAATAAAAACAACAGAAAGCCCACATACACATACACATGAACATGGAGGCTGAACACATGGAGGCTCAACGATACCTTGGTCAAGGAAGAAATAAGGAAAGAAATCAAAGATTTTTTAGAATTTAGCGAAAATGAAGGCACAACATACCCAAATCTATGGGACACAAGGAAACCAGTGCTAAGAGGAAAACTCATAGCCCTGAGTGCCTCCAGAAAGAAATTGGAGAGAGAATACACTAGAAGCTTAACAGCAAAACTGAAAGCCCTGGAACAAAAAGAAGCTAATTCACCCAGGAGGAGAATCATCAAACTCAGGGCTGAAATCAATCAAGTAGAAACTAAGAGAACCATACAAAGATTCAACAAAACCAGGAGCTGGTTCTTTGAAAAAAATCAACAAGATAGATAAACCCTTAGCCAGACTAACCAAAGGGCACAGAGACAGTATCCAAATTAACAAAATTAGAAATGAAAAGCGATATAAACAACAGAAACTGAGGAAATTCAAAAAATCATCAGATCCTACTACAAAAGCCTGTACTCAACACAACTGGAGAATCTGGAGGAAATGGTCAATTTCTTAGACAGATACCAAATACCAAAATTAGCTCAGGATCAAATATATCATCTAAACAGACCCATAACCCCTAAAGAAATAGAAGGGGTCATAGAAAGCCTTCCGACCAAAAAGAGCACAGGACCAGATGGTATCAGACCTTCAAAGAAGACTTAACACCAATACTCTTCAAACTATTCCACCAAATACAAACAGAAGGAACACTACCCAACTCCTTCTATGAAGCCACAATTATGCTGATACCAAAACCACACAAAGATCCAACTAAGAAAGAGAATTTCAGGCCAATTTCCCTTATGAATATCGATGCAAAAATACTCAATAAAATTCTTGCCCACCAAATCCAAGAACACATCAAAACGATCATCCACCATGATCAAGTAGGCTTCATCCCAGGAATGCAGGGATGGTTCAATATATGGAAATCCATCAATGCTATCCACTACATAAACAAACTCAAAGAAAAAAACCACATGATCATTTCATTAAATACTGAAAAAGCATTTGACAAAATTCTGCATCCTTTCATGCTAAAAGTCTTGGAAAGGGCAGGAATTCAAGGCCCATATCTAAACATAGTAAAAGCAATATACAGTAAACCTGTAGCCAACATCAAACTAAATGGGGAGAAACTTGAAGCAATCACACTAAAATCAGGGACTAGACAAGGCTGCCCCCTCTCTCCATATCTTATCAATATAGTTCTTGAAGTCCTAGCTAGAGCAATTAGACAACATAAGGAGGCCAAAGGGATACAATTTGGAAAGGAAGAAGTCAAACTATCACTATTTGTGACCTCCTCCTGCCTGCCCACTGTTCTAAAAGAATAGCAGCCAGCAACCTGATCCAGCTGCCTCATTGAAGAACAAGAAGAACCGGTTTCCAGCCTTCAGGGGAGGGTCTTGGCCTGCCTTTGTATCTTGGGAGAGAAGGAATTAAAGATGGAAACTTGAACCAGAAGCCATGTGTCTTTGTGTCTCTCCATGTGTTTTCTTTTGCCTCCGTTCCTATACCCATCTCTCCTTCCAGATAACCCACTGTTAGAATGTATGAGCTGGACTCTACAACTATTTGCAGATGATATGATCGTATACTTAAGTGACCCAAAAAACTCTACCAGAGAACTTCTGATAAACAACTTCAGCAAAGTGGCTGGTTACAAAATCCACCCAAGCAAATTATACTCAAAGGATAAGCAGACGGAGAAAGAAATTAGGGAAACGACACCCTTCACAATAGCCACAAACAGCATAAAGTATCTTGGGGTGACTCTAACCAAACAAGTGAAAGACCTATGTGACAAGAACTTTAGATCTCTGAGGAAGGAAATCGGAAGAAGACCTCAGAAAATGGAAAAATCTTCCATGCTCATACATTGGCAGGATTAATATATTTAAAATGGCCATCTTGCCAAAAGCAATCTACAGTTCAATGCAATCCCCATCAAAATCCCAACTCAGTTCTTCAAAGAGATAGAAAGAGCAATTTTCAAATTCATCTGGAATAACAAAAAACCCAGGATAGCTAAAACTATTCTCAACAGTAAAAGAACTTCTGGGGGAATCAGTATCCCAGACCTCAAACATTACTACAGAGCAACAGTGATTAAAAACTGCATTGAATTGGTACAATATCAGGCAAGAGGATCAATGGAATAGGATTGAAGATCCAGAAATGAACCCACGCACCTATGGTCACTTGATCTTCGACAAAGGAGCTAAAAACATCCTGTGGAAAAAAGATAGCCTTTTCAATAAATGGTGCTGGTTCAACTGGAGGTCAGCATGCAGAAGAATGCAAATTGATCCATTCTTATCTCCGTGTACTAAGCTCAACTCCAAGTGGATCAAAGACCTCCACATAAAACCTGACACACTGAAACTAATAGAAAAGAAACTGGGGAACACCCTTGAGGCTTTGGGCACAGGGGGAAAGTTCCTGTACAGAACACCAATAGCTTACACTCTAGGATCAAGAATTGACAAATGGGACCTCATAAAACTACAGTTTCTGTAAAGCAAAGGACACTGCCAAAAGGACAAAACATCAACCAACAGATTGGGAAAGGATCTTCACCAACCCTAAATCCAACAGAGAACTAATATCTAATATATACAAAGAACTCAAGAATGTAGAACCCAGAGAACCAAATAACCCTATTAAAAACTGGGGTATAGAGCTAAACAAAGAATTTTCACATGAAGAACTTTGGATGGCTAAGAGCACCTTAAGAAATGTTTGGCATCATTAATCATTAGGAAAATGCAAATCAAAACAACCCTGAGATTTCACCTCACACCAGTCAGAATGGCTAAGGTCAAAAATTCAGGAGACAGCAGGTGTTGGTGAGGATGTGGAGAAAGAGGAACACTCCTCCACTGCTGGTGGGATTGCAAGATGGTGCAACCACTTTGGAAATCAGTCTGGTGGTTCCTCAGAAATCTGGGCATGACAATTCTGGAGGACCCTGTTATACCACTCCTGGGCATATACCCAGAGGATTCCCCAGCATGTAATAAGGACACATGCTCTACTATGTTCATAGCAGACCTATTTGTAGTAACCAGAAGCTGGAAAGAACTCAGGTGTCCCTCAATGGAGGAATGGATACAAAAACTGTGGTATATTTACACAATGGAGTACTATTCAGCCATTAGAAACAATGAATTATGAAATTCTTAGACAAATGAATGGAGCTGGAGAACATCATACTAAGTGAGATAACCCAGTCTCAAAAGATCAATCAAGGTATGTACTCACTGATAAGTGAATATTAACCTAGAAACTTGGAATACCCAAGACATAGTCCACATATTACATGATGTCCAAGAAGAACGGAGGAGTGGTCCCAGGTTCTGGAAAGACTCAGTGCAGCAGTATAGGGGAAAACCAGAACAGGGATGTGGGAAGGGGTAGATGGGGAAACAGGGGGAGGGAAGAAGGCTTATGGGACTTTCGAGGAGTGGGGGTGCCAGAAAAGGGGAAATCATTTGAAATGTAAATAAAGAATACATCGAATAAAAAGAGTCTGCTCCAGCAGAAAGAACTGGGCAGGGGGAAGATTTATTTACTTATTTATTTATTTATTTATTTATTTATTTATTTATTTATTTATTTATTTATTATATGTAAGTACACTGTAGCTGTTTTCAGAAATGCCAGAAAAGGGCACCTGATCACATTACAGATGGTTGTGAGCCACCACGTAGTTGCTGGGATTTGAACTCAGGACCTCTGGAACAGCATTCAGTGCTCTTAACCATTGAGCCACCTCTACTTTACATTTTAAGTACACGTTCATGTGTGTGTGTGTGTGTAATGTTTCTTACACCATGTATTTATAAGGAATATTTAACACAATAATTAGAGAAACAGCTTGTTATCATAAGAAGGAATTTCAAAGTAAGAATCCAGGGGAAATAACATGTCTTACAGCCATGTCCAATCCCTCTATGGTGGGCAAAAGTAAAATTCACCGTCTGGCACCATGTCATCTATTGAGCATGGAGAAGTTCAAAGCACACTGTATGGGCAGGACACAGGGTAGTCTCCCGTGGAACAGAGAGTGTGTTCTCATAAGGAGGGTTGAACACATGTATGATGAATGTGTAGGGGAGCTACTCTCTTTCCATGAAGTTTTACACCAGAAATCTGGGGTTGAAGGTCAGGGTTTGTTCCTTTCTATGTATGTGTAAAGGTTAATCTCTACTTTGATACATTAAAGGGAGGATATTGGAATCAGTATAAAAACTGAGCAATGTTTTTTTTTTAAATCTTTGAAATGTTCTTTGAAAACAATGTTATTTGATTATTATTCACTTCTTTCCAAATCCTCCTCACCTTCCCTACCTGAATAACCTTGTGTCCTTTAAAAAAATGATGTCAAATTTGTGCTGTCCATATTCCTTTAGATGAGTGGCCAACCAGTGGAGAATGGTAGACCTACCAGGTATTACACCCTTAAAGTAAACCAACCTTCTGCCAGCAGCTTACAGCAGCCAATAGTTCCTCAGCATAATCGAGACTTTGTGCTCATGACCCTGTCCTTACTGGCATTTGGTTTGGCTTGAGTGTGTATAGGTCTTGTGCATGCTGTCACAACCACTGTGATTTCATATGTGCAACTGCCCATTGTATCCAGAAAATACTATTTCTTTGTAGTCACTCATTACCTGGATTTTATTGTCTTCCCCTTTTTTATCATTTACTCTAGAGCCCTGGAAGGAGGGTTGTGATATAGATGTCTCATTTAGGACTAAACATTTGTCGTCTCTTATTTTCTTCACCTTAACACGATGTAGGCCTTTGTGTTCATCATCACCTACTGCAAAAATAAGCTTCTGTGATGAGAGTTGAAATATAAATTAATCTATGAGTATAAGATACTAGGATTCAATTAAATTCTATGTTTATTTAGCAGATGAACAGTAAGTAGTAGGTTCTCTTTTAGAATATACAACCTAAACACAAGACCTTGCCTGTTAATGGTGCCAGGTATGGGTTTCATTTTATGGAGTGTACCTTAAATCCTACCAGAAAATGGTTGCTTGTTCCCACAATTGTTTGTGCCATTGTCAAACCAGTGGGCATGTCTTGGCAAGCAAGTCATTATTGTCTTCAGTGTTCATATCTAAGTAGGATTGGTGACGGTCTTATTCAGTAGTTTATATAGCATCTTTCAGTACCATAAACTGTAGCCACTAGGATCAAAGCATCCATGTTGGTACCAGCTTGATTTCTCTGTGTTTTTTGTGATGTTAGATTGTGATATCTTCAGCAATAGGGTCTCACTGCTAAGTTTTAGAGGACAACTAAGAACATTGGCAATAACCTATAAAGTTTGAGTGTCTATGAAATCTCACTGGCCAACAGTCTCAAAAGAGATAACTCATGTTTGGCATTGGCATTTTTAGTTGTTAGCTTGTAGTGTCTAGAACACATGTTCTGAACTTGTCCATTTGTAGTGTAACTCCAGAACTCTTTATGAATTTTTTATTTAACATGTATGAGTGTTTTTATGGTCTGCATGTATGTCTATGCACAATGTATGTGCTTGGTGCTTATGGAAGCCAGAGAAGGTGTTAGATGCTCTGGAACTAGAGTTACAGATGGCTGTGAGCCACCATGTGTGTGTTGGGAATGGAATGCAGGTAATCTGAAAGAGAAGTCAGTGCTCTTCATTGAGCTGTCTCTTAAGCCCTTTACCCTCTCTTTATGTGCATGTACATCTATATCTTAGGAAGCCTGGTTTCCATATGATTCTTTCAGAAAGTCAGTAGTGTTAGTTATTCCTCACTTTATTTTCTCTTCTAGCCTTCCTTTTTTACCCCATTTAACCCTTTATAGAGTTGTTTTATCTCCCCCCTCCTTGAAAATGTGCTCATCATTAATAATGGCCCCTTACTAGTTGTCTGACCTTTATGTGTACTACAAATGAGACACAGATGTTTGAAGATTCAAGCTAATATTCACAAATGATTAAACACCTGATGTTTGACTTCTGGGTTTGGTTTACCTCACTTAGAATGTTTATAACTCCCTCTATTTACCTGTTCTCTTAGTCACTGTATATCTATGTGAAGAGGCACCAAGGCCAAGGCAACTCTGATAAAAGAAAGCATTTAATTGGGGGCTGGCATACACTTTCAGAAACTTTGTCCATATCATCATGGCAGGGAGTATGGTGGCAAGCAGGCTTGGTTCTGGAAAACTACATTCTAATGTTCAAGGAGTTAAAGAAAAAGAGAGAAAGAGAGAGGGGAGGAGAGAGACAGACAGAGATTGGGTCTGGTAATGTGGTTTTGAAACTTCAAAGCCCAATCTAGTAACTCACTTTCATCTGCAAGGCCACACACACTCCAAGTAAAGTCACATCTTCAAAACTTTTGAAATAGTGCCATTCTGTAATCAATAAGCATTCATACCTTGGGGTGACTCTTACCAAACATGTGAAAGATCTGTATGACAAGAACTTCAAGACTGAAGAAGGAAATGGAAGAAGACCTCAAAAAATGGGAAAACCTCCCATGCTCATGGATCGGCAGGATCAATATAGTTAAAATGGCCATTTTGCCAAAAGCAATATACAGATTCAGTGCAATACCCATCAAAATCCCAACTCAATTCTTCACAGAATTAGAAAGAGCAATTCTCAAATTCATCTGGAATAACAAAAAAACCAGGATAGCTAAAACTATTCTCAGCAACAAAAGAAATTCTGGGGGAATCAGTATCCCTGACCTCAAGCAATACTACAGAGCAATAGTGTTAAAAACTGCATGGTATTGGTACAGTGACAGGCAGGAGGATCAATGGAACAGGATTGAAGATCCAGAAATGAACCCACACACCTATGGCCACTTGATCCTCGACAAAGGGGCTGAAAACATCCAATGGAAAAAAGATAGCCTTTTCAACAAATGGTGCTGGTTCAACTGGAGGTCAGCATGCAGAAGAATGCGAATTGATCCATCCTTGTCTCCTTGTACTAAGCTCAAATCCAAATGGATCAAGGACCTCCACATAAAGC
The DNA here is from genome assembly GCF_947179515.1 of Apodemus sylvaticus. NCBI lineage: Eukaryota > Metazoa > Chordata > Mammalia > Rodentia > Muridae > Apodemus > Apodemus sylvaticus. Next base: position 199,537,434 of record NC_067472.1, read on the forward strand.
CAGACACTCTGAAGCTAATAGAAAAGAAACTGGGGAGGACCCTTGAGGACATCGGTACAGGGAGAAAGTTTCTGAACAGAACACCAATAGCATATGCTCTAAGATCAATAATTGACAAATGGGACCTCATAAAATTACAAAGTTTCTGTAAGGCAAAGGACACCATCAAAAGGACAAATCGGCAACCAACAAATTGGGAAAAGATCTTCACCAATCCTACATCAGATAGAGGGCTAATATCCAATATATATAAAGAACTCAAGAAGTTAGACTCCAGAAAACCAAACAACCCTATTAAAAAATGGGGTACAGAGTTAAACAAAGAATTCTCACCTGAAGAACTTCGGATGGTGGAGAAGCATCTTAAAAAATGCTCAACTTCATTAGTCATTAGGGAAATGTAAAATCAAAACAACCCTGAGATTTCATCTTACACCAGTCAGAATGGCTAAGATTAAAAATTCAGGAGACAGCAGGTGTTGGTGAGGATGTGGAGAAAGAGGAACACTCCTCCACTGCTGGTGGGGTTGCAAATTGGTACAACCACTCTGGAAATCAGTCTGGCGGTTCCTCCGAAAACTGGGCACCTCACTTCCAGAAGATCCTGCTATACCACTCCTGGGCATGTACCCAAAAGATTCCCCAGCATGTAATAAGGATACATGCTCCACTATGTTCATAGCAGCCCTATTTATAATTACCAGAAGCTGGAAAGAACCCAGGTATCCCTCAACAGAAGAGTGGATGCAAAAAATGTGGTATATATACACAATGGAGTACTATACAGCCATTAGAAACAATGAATTCATGAAATTCTTAGGCAAATGGATGGAGCTAGAGAACATCATACTAAGTGAGGTAACCCAGACTCAAAAGATGAATCATGGTATGCACTCACTAATAAGTGGATATTAACCTAGAAAACTGGAATACCCAAAACATAATCCACACATCAAATGAGGTACAAAAAGAACAAAGGAGTGGCCCCTTGTTCTGGAAAGACTCAGTGAAGCAGTATAGGGCAAAACCAGAACGGGGAAGTGGGAAGGGGTGAGAAGGGGGCTTATGGGACTTTTGGGGAGTGGGGGGCTAGAAAAGGGGAAACCATTGGAAATGTAAATAAAAAATATATCGAATAAAAAAAACAACAAAAAATAAGCATTCAAATATATGGACCTGTGGGGGCTACCTTTTCTTTAATTTCTTTTTGTTTCATTTAATTATTTCTTTAATTTATTGAATATCATCTTCATTTACATTGCCCATGGTAAAGACTTTCCTGATTTCCCACTTACCCAAAGACACCAAACTTCTCTGGTGAGAAGTCTGGTGTAATTCTGATAGGTCTGCCTTTATAAGTTACTTGAACTTTTTCTCTTACTACTTTTAATATTCTTTGTTTAGTGCATTTGGTGTTTTGGTTATTATGTGATAGGAGGAATTTCTGTTCTGGTCCAGCCTGTTTGGAGTTCTGTAGGCTTCTTGTATGTTCATGGGCATCTCTTTCTTTAGGTTAGGGAAGTTTTTTTCTATAAATTTGTTGAGGATATTTGCTGGCCCTTTACATTGTAAATCCTTGCTCTCTTCTATGCCTATAATCCTTAGGTTTGGTCTTCTCATTGTGTCCTGGATTTCCTGGATAATTTGGGTTACAAGCTTTTTGCATTTTCTATGGCGGTTGAGTCAATGTTTTCTATGGTATCTTCAGCACCTGAGATTCTTTCTTCTATCTCTTGTAGTCTGTTGTTGATGCTTACATCTATGACTCCCAAATTCTTTCCAAGGTTTTCTATCTCCAGAGATGTCTCACTTTGCGTTTTTTTGTTTGTTTGTTTGTTTGTTTGTTTGTTTCTACTTCCATTTTTTACATCCTGGATAGTTTAGTTCAGTTCTTTCATTTGTTTGTTTGTGTTTTCCTGAAATTTTTAAGGGCTTTTTGTTTTCCCTCTTTAATGGCATCTACTTGTTGACCCATGTTCTCCTGTGTTTCTTTAAATGATTTTTGTGTTTCCTCTTTAAGAGCTTCTACCTGTTGACCCATGTTCTTTTGTATTTCTTCAAGGGAGTTATTTATCTCCTTGATGTCCTCTGTCAGCATCATGTGATGTGATTTTAAATCCAGCTCTTACTTTTCTGGTGTGTTGGGGTATCCAGTACTTGCTCTTGTGGGAAAACTGGGTTTGGATGGTACCATGTTGCCTTGGTTTCTGTTGGTAATGATCTTGCATTTGCCTTTTGCCATCTAGTTATCTCTGGTGTTAGCTGGTCTTGTTGTCTCTAACTTCTCTGGTCTGCAGGCCTGTGTTTCTGTATTCCTGGGATTCCCTTTCTCTCAAATGCCCTGCATACAGCTGATTCTCCAGGAAGTGTCAGGAGATGGGATCTTCCTTGTGGCAGATTTGGTAAGAGTCGAATGCCTTGCAGGTTGCTAGTTCTCAAATGTTCTGCTGATGCCGGTTCTCAAATGCCCTACTGCTGCCAATTCTCTAGAAAGTATTAGGAAGTAGGATCTTTCCCATGGCAGAAGTGGCGTGGATCTACCACATCCAATGGAATGGGGCAGTGGCAGGGGAGGATGGAGGGGTTGAAGGGATGGAAGGGGATTGGTGATCTGGAGTTTGCTGAGAAGTGAGTCCCAGAGCAGCTCTGGGCCTCTTAGGGGAGGTGTAGTTCTTAACGAATGCCCTGCTCATGCCATTTCTCTAGAAAGTATGAGGAACTAGGTTCTTCCTTGTGGCAGAAGTGTCTCTGGTCTACCATATGCAAAGGTTTTTCATTTATTTACATTACAAATGTCCCTCTTCCCAGTCCCACCTTCAAGAGTTCCTAATCCCATCTCCCCTTCCCTTTATGGGGGTCATTTTTATTCAAACTACCACATCAGTGCATTTCATAATTGTATATTTTTTAAGAGTTCAATAATATTCCATTGTGTAAATATATGACATTACTAGAATATATAAAGAGCTAAAAAAATTCAAAAATTATGAAACTAAACAACCCTATTTAAAATAATGAGGCATAGAACTAAACAATTCTCTCTCTCTCTCTCTCTCTCTCTCTCTCTCTCTCTTTCTCTCTCTCTCTCTCTCTCTCACACACACACACACACACACACACTTTTTTCATTTTATTTTTATTTTTTCATGCTAAGTTTCTCTGTAGCCTTCACTGCCTTGAACTTGTTTTGTAGACCAGGCTGGCCTAAAACTCAGAGATTCACCTGTCTCTGCCTCTCCAGTGGTGAGACTAAAGGCATGCACCACCACACCGGATGATCCTCTTATACCACTCCTGGGCATATACTCAGAGAATTCCCCGGCATGCAATAAGGACACATGCTCCACTATGTTCATCGCAGCCTTATTTATAATAGCCAGAAGCTGGAAAGAACCCAGATGTCCCTCAGTGGAGGAATGGATACAGAAAATGTGGTGTATTTACACAATGAAATACTACTCAGGAATTAAAAATAATGAATTCATGAAATTTTTAGGCAAATGGTTAGAACTGGAAAATATCATCCTAAGTGAGGTAACCCAATCACAAAAGAATACACATGGAATGCAGTAACTGATATGTGGATATTAATTAGCCCAGAAGCTCTGAATACTCAAAACACAATTAACATATCAAATGATTCCCAGGAAGAAGGAAGGAGAGGGCTCTGGTCCTGGAAAGGCTTGATGCTGCATTGTAGGGGAGTACCAGGACAGAGAAATGGGAGGGGGTGATTGGGGAATGGGCAGAGGGAAGAAGGCTTATGGGACATATGAGGAGGGGGAACCAAAAAGGGGGAAATCATTTGGAATGTAAACAAAGAATATAGAAAAGAAAAAAAGAATTATACCAGATTTCTCACCAGAAATTATGAAGGCTATAAGATCTTGCACAGATCTCATACAGACCCTAAGAGAACATAAATGTCAGCCCAGACTACTATGTCCAGCAAAACTCTCAATTACCATAGATGGAGAGAACATTCCATGACAAAATCAAATTTATACAATATCTTTCCACAAACCCAGCACATCAAAGGATAATGGATGCAAAATACCAATACAACACTGGAAACTACACCATAGAAAAAGCAATGAAGTAATCTTCTTTCAACAAATACAAAAGAAGATAGCCACACAAACAGTTCACCTTTAACTAAGAACGTAACAGGAAGCAACAATCACCTCTTCATAATATCTCTTAACATCAATGGTCTCAATTCCCCAATAAAGAGACATAGACTAACAAACTGGATACATAAACAGGACCCAACATTTTGCTGCATACAAGAAACTCACCTCAGTGACAAAGACACTCATTACCTCAGAGAGTCCAAGGTTGGAAAAAATTACCAAGCAAATAGTCCTAAGAAACAAGCTGGAGTGGCTATACTTATATCAGATAAAATTGAATTTCAACCAAAAGTTGTCAAAAATAAAGCAGTATACTTCATACTTATCAAAGGAAAAATCTACCAAGATGAACTCTCAATTCTGAACACATATGCTCCAAATCCAAGGGCACCCACATTCATAAAAGAAACTTTACTAAAGCTTAAAGCCCACATTGCAGCCCACACAATTATAGTGGGAAACTTCAACACCCCACTCTCAACAATGGACAAATCATGTAATTAGAAACTAAACAGAGATACCGTGAAACTAACTGAAGTTATGGACCAAATGGATCTAGCAGATATTTATAGAACATTCTACCCTAAAGCAAAAAAAAAAAAAGTACCTTCCTCTCAGCACCTCATGGTACCTTCTCCCAAATTGACAATATAATTGATCACAAAACAGGCCTCAACAGATACATGAATATTGAAATAATTCCATGCACCTTATCAGATCACCATGGCCTAAGGCTGGTCTTGAGTTCAAATAAAATAAAGAGAAAACACACATACACAAGGACATTGAACAGTGCTCTACTCAATGATAGCTTGGTCAAGGAAGAAATAAAGAAAGAAATTAAAGACTTTTTAGAATTCAATGAAAATGAAGATACATCATACCAAAATTTAAGGGACACAATGAAAGTAGTGCTAAGAAGAAAGCTCATAGCTGTAAGTGCCTCCAAAAAGTAATTGGAGAGAGCTTACTGTAGTAACTTGACAACACACCTCAAAGCTCTAGAACAAAAAGAACCAAATACACCCAAGAGGAGTAGATGGCAGGAAATAATCAAACTCAAGACTGAAATCAACGAAATAGAAACAACAACAACAACAAAAAAAAAAATACAAAGAATCAACAAAACCAAGACTGGTTCTTTGAGAAATCAACAAGATAGATAAACCCTTAGCCAGACTAACCAGAGGGCTCAGGAGCACTACCCAGATTAATGAATCAGAAGTGAAAAGGCAGATATAAAAACAGAAACTCTGGACACTCAAACAAAATCATCAGATTTACAAGAGCTTATACTCAACAAAATTGGAAAATCTAGACGAAATGGACAATTTTCTAGGCACATACCAGGTGCCAACGTTAAAACGGGATCAGATAAACGATCTAAATAGTCTCATAAGTCCTGAGAAAATAGAAGCAGTTGGTAATAGTCTCCCAACAAAAAAAAAAAAGCCCAGGACCATATGGATTCAGTGGGGAATTCTATCAGATCTTCAAAGAAGAGCTAATAACAATACTCCTCAAACTATTCCACAAAATAGAAACACAAGGAACACTAACAAATTCATTCTATGAAGCCACAATAATGCTTATACCTAAACCAAATAAAGACCAAGCACTGAAAGAGAACTTGAGACCAATTTCTCTTATGAACATTGATGCAAAATTCTCAACAAAATTCTGGCCAACCAAATCCAGGAATGCATCAAAACAATAATCCACCACGATCAAGTAGACTTCATCCCAGGGATGCAGGGATGGTCCAATATACAGAAATCAATCAATGTAATACACTGAATAAACAAACTCAAAGAAAAAGACCACATGGCCATTTTATTAGATGCTGAAAAAGCTTTTGACAAAATCCAGTATCCCTTCATGAGAAAAGTGTTGGAAAGATAAGGAATTCAAGGCCCATACCTAAACATAGTGAAAGCAATATACTGCAAATCTGTAGCTAACATCAAACTAAATGGAGAGAAACTTGAACCAACCCCACTAAAATCAGGGACCAGAAAAGGCTGCCTGCTCTCTCCCTGTCTATTCAATATAGTACTTGAAGTCCTATTCAGAGCAATTAGACAACAAAAGGATGTCAAAGTTATACAAATTGGAAGGGAAGATGTCAAAGTATTAAAATTTGCAGATGATATGATCGTATAGTTAAGAGATCCCAAAAATTCTGCCAAAGAACTCTAAAGCAGATAAACAACTTCAGAAAAGTGGCTGGAAATAAAATTAACTCAACTAAATCGTAGCCTTCCTCTAATCAAAGGATAAACAGTCTGAGAAAGAAATTAGGGAAATGACACCCTTCACAAAAGTCACAAATAACATTACATACTTTGCTGTGATTCTAACCAACCAAGTGAAAGATCTATATGACAAGAACTTCAAGACTCTGAAGAAAGAAAGCATAGAAGATCTCAGAAGATGGAAGGATCTCCAATGCTCATGGACTGGAAGGATAAATATAGTAAAAAATGGCCATCTTGCCAAAAGCAATCAACAGATTCAATGCAATCCCCATCAAAATTCCAAATCAAGTCTTCATAGAGCTAGAAAAAGCAATCTGCAAATTCATTTAGAACAACAAAAAACACAGGATAGCAAAAACTATTCTCCAAAACAAAAGATCTCTTGGGAGAATCACCATCCCTAACCCCAAGCTCTACGAGAGAGCAATAGTGATAATAACTGTATGGTATTAGTACAGAGACAGGCAGGAAGATCAATGGAATAGAATTGAAGGCCCATATATGAACCCACACCCCTATGGTCACTTGATATTTGACAAAGGAGCTAAAAACATCCAGTGGAAAAAAGACAACATTTTTAAGAAATCGTTCTGGATCAATTGGAGGTTAGCATGCAGAAAAATGCAAATCAACCCATTCTTATCTCCTTGTACAAAGCTCAAGTCCAAGTGGATCAAGGACCTCCACATAAAACTAGATACACTGAAGCTTATAGAGGAGAAATCGGGGGGGGGGGGGGGGAGAGAAACTTGAACACATGGGCACAGGGGAAATTTTCCTGAATAGAACACCAATGGATTATGCTCTAAGAACAAGAATTGACAAATGGGACCTCATGAAACTAAAAAGCTTCTGTAGGGCAAAGGATACTGTCAATAGGACAAAATGGAAACCAACAGATTGGGAAAAGTTCTTTACCAATCCTACATTCAATTGTCTGATATCCAATATATACAAAGAACTCAAGAAGGTAGACACTAGACAATCAAATAACCCTAATAAAAAATGGGGTACAGAACTAAACAGGGAATTCTCAACTGAGGAAACTCGAATGGCTCTGAAGCATTTAAAGAAATGTTCAACATCCTTAGTTATCAGGGAAATGCAAATCAAAACAACCCTGAGATTCCACCTCACACAAGTCAGAATGGCTAAGATGAAAAACTCAGGGGACAGCAGATCCTGAAGAGGATGTGGAGAAAGAGGAACAGTTATCCATTGCTGGTGGAATTGCAAGCTGGTACAATCACTCTGGAAATCAGTTTGCTGTTTCCTCAGAGAATTCGACATAGTACTACCTGAGGACCCAGCTATACCACTCCTGGGCATATACCAAGAAGATGCCCCAACATGTAATAAGGACATATGGTCCACTATGTTCATAGCTGCCTTATTTATGATAACCAGAAGCTGGGAAGAACCCATATGTCCTTCAGCAGAGGAATGGATACAGAAATTGTGATACATTTACACAATGGATCTACTCATCAATTAAAAACAATGAATTCATGGAATTCTTAGGCGAATGGATAGAACTAGAAAGTGTCATCCTAAAAAATAATAATAAATTAAATAATAGAAAGTGTCATTCTGAGTGAGGTAACCCAATCACAAAAGAACATACATGGTATGTGGTCACAGATAAATGATTATTACTGAAAGGAGCCTGCTATGGTTGCCTTTTGGAGGGGCCCTGCCAGAACCTTATAAATACAGAGGCAAATATTAGCAGCCAACCATTGGACTGATCATGGGGTTCACAATGGAGGAGTTGGAGGGCAGACTGGAGGAGTGGGGTGGTTGTACCCCCATTGGAAGAACGATGATGTCGGCCAACCAGACCCCCCAGGACTCCCAGGGACTAAGCCATCAACTAAGGGTTACACATGGTTCTAGCCAAAAGAGTGGCAGAGGAATGCCTTGTCGGGTATCAGTAGGAGGAAAGGCCCTTGGTCCTGTGAAGGCTCAATAGGCCCCGGTGTGGGGAAATCAAGTGGGGGTCATGGAAGTGGGTTGGGTGGAGGAGTATATTCTTGGAGGCAGGGTGTGGGAGAATGGGTTGGCAGTTTTCAGGGTGGGGGAAAACCGGGAATGAGTATAACCTTTGAAATGTAAATGAAGAATAAATTCAATTTAAAAATCAAAAAGAAAAAAGAAGAGGGGGCCAGCATTGCTTAGGTGAAATCTTCTGGGAAGTGCTTTCTGAGAGCATATAGGCTGTGTTCTAGAGATAGCCATGGTTGTACTTTGTGCTATGGCTGGACATGGTAGTGTTTAAGAGTCACCCAGATGGTACTGGTTTTGAAGTCATGAAGGGGTCATGAAGAGCAGCTGAGCCTCGGCACTGTGTGAAGTCATGGAAGGCCACTGGTGAAGGTGCAACCTCAGTTGCAATTGATGGCCTAGGACTGAAGGGGTCATGCATAGGAGTTGATGCTTGGCACCATGAAAAGAGCCTATGAGAGGCTATTGGTGAAGTCTAGTTACAGTGGAAGACAGCAGTGTTTTTGGGTTGTCAGTGCCATGAGATGACCACCAAGAACAGCAGCAGGAGTGGAGTATAGGCAGCTGGAGCCTAGAAGACAAGGTGTATGCTACAAAGGGCAGAGCTGGAGAAGTGATCCAAGCCCTTGGAGGAGCCTGGAAGATCATGAGTTGGATCACAGACATTCAACCATTGGAGTTTGAGTTTTGCTTTTGATTGTGACTGTGCCCTGATATTTTTACCTCTTGAAGGAAGGAAGTATTTTAGTGGAGCCCAGTTAAGAGACTGAATTTTTAAAAGACTTTGAATTTTTAAAGATATTGGACATTTTTAAGGGATTGAACTTTTTTTTTTTGATTTGGTTTATTTGAGACAGGGTTTCTCTGTATAGCCCTGGCTGTCCTGGAACTCACTTTGTAGACCAGGCTGGCCTCGAACTCAGAAATCAGCCTGTCTCTGCCTCCCAGAGTGCTGGGATTACAAGCGTGCACCACCACCGCCCAGAGGGATTGAACTTTTTTTTTATTCGATATATTTTTTATTTACATTTCAAATGATTTCCCCTTTTCTAGCCCCCCACTCCCCGAAAGTCCCGTAAGCCCCCTTCTCTCCCCCTGTCCTCCCACCCACCCCTTCCCACTTCCCCGTTCTGGTTTTGCCGAATACTGTTTCACTACTGTGGGACATTTAAAGTTATTTAGATCTTGGGGTTGAATAAGAAAGTAAAGGTTGAGGCTTAATCGTGATGTGCTTGTATGTCAAGTTGACAAGGGGTCAATTGTATGGGCTGGTTTTGTGTGTTAACTTGACCCAGGCTAGAGTTATCACAGAGAAAGGAGCTTCAGTTAGGGAAGTGCCTCCATGAGATCCAGCTGTGGGGCATTTTCTCTATTAGTGATCAAGGGGGGAGGGCCCCTTGTGGGTGGTACTACCTTTAGGCTGGTGCTCTTGGGTTCTATAAGAGAGCAGGCTGAGCAAGGCAAGGGAAGCAAGCCAGTAAGGAATATCCCTCCATGGCCTCTGCATCAGCTCCTGCTTCCTGACCTGCTTGAATTCCAGTCCTGACTTCCTTTAGTGATGAACAGCAATGTGGAAGTGTAAGCTCAATAAACCCTTTCCTCCCCAACTTGCTTCTTGGTCATGATGTTTGTACAGGAATAGAAACCCTGACTAAGACAATGAGTAAAATAAATACTTCTCAAAGTGTCAACATAAAAAAAAACTTTGGAACAAAATCCATCCTCAACCTACCTACCTACCTATGTATCTATTTTTATCTATTTATCTTTGTGTGTACAGGAATGTGCGTATGTTCTTGTGTACAAAATTTGTGTGTATGATTATAATGTGTGTTTATTACTTATGTGGAGGTTACCAAGAACAGTTTTTATTTTAAAAGCTCTAAAGTATTATAATTTCAATGGACGATAAATATGAAAGTTGTTGAATGGTGTGGATGCATTTTTATTGATACAAAATATTAAAAATCTAAAATTTGGAAATGTTTAACTTGTGAGAATTCCAACTGGATCAGGGATTCAAAAGCCACGTAGCTCCAATATATCACAAAAATCACTAGAAAGACATTTGTTAAAAAGAACATCTGGGCATCATATCAGGCACCAACTGCTCATTGACAACAGGTAATTTTCAGTATTGGTAGGGAAGAAATACACTGTAAAATAATTTTATTAGTGTTCATCCATAGAAATGTGCAGAGTGTAGGTTAAAGGACGCCATGATTGCAATCATTGCCCCCAAACTTAGTTCTTTCATGTGTGTAAAACTTGTCATAGAGAGTGGCCCTCCTACCAGATCACTAGGGAGTAAAAGTGGTCTTTAATAACAATAAAAACCACAGAAAGCCCACATACACATGGAAACTGAACAATACTCTACTCAATGATACCTTAGTCAAGGAAGAAATAAGGAAAAAAATCAAAGATTTTTTAGAATTTAATGAAAATGAAGGCACATCTGCCGCGGTGGCCCAGTGATGTCTGTAAAAATGGTATTTTACAGACAGAGGCGGAAAAGAAATGCCTCCTGGGGAATAACGGAACTCTCTGGAAGCTGTGGAAGCTGATTATCTCACCTGGCAATTTACTGTACTCTCTTACTTTCTGGCTATTTAAGATGGGCCCCTAGTTCTTAAGCAGCAGTTTGCCCTGACTTCCTCCTTTTCTCTCTTCACTGGGATTCCTAAAGCCTGGCTGATAATCCGGTCTTTGAAGTCGACTCACTGACTGCCAACCCCCGTTTTAGAATTTCAGTGCCTTGCCTCATAGTTGTTTACATAATTACTACCTTCCAACTACATGCAGGTTTTTATGGCTGTGCGTATGTATATGAGGATGGCTCGGGCACTCCGGTACTGAAAGCATTAATTTAGTCAAGAAGTTTATTGTTTTACAAGGTAAAAGGCTAAATGTTAGATAAGGATTTCTCACAAGAACTTGTTAAGACCCAGGTGGTATAAGAAACTTCAAACTCTTTGAAGGTTTGCTGTAAACTATGAGTGACTCTGTATTCTAATCAGGAAGTTTGATGGCATCTGTAAATTGATCCTCTGTATCTGTTACTTGAGAAACTTTGTTCCTGATTGATGTTACATTTCCTTGTACCAAATGGCTATGATAATTGTACCTGCCTCACTGGCTACATCTTTTGAAATGGTAATACCAACTCTTCCTGTATAAAAATCCTTGCCTTAGAGCTCCAAAATACATTCAGTTCAATCCGCCTCTGTGTGTGTGTGGTTTGTTCTGTCTGTCATCTCAGCCGGACTTGTGCCTTCCTGGACCAGAGGACCCTGGTTATCCCACAGCAGACCCACGGTCTGTAACACACATCATACCCAAATCTATGGGACACAAAGAAAGCAGTGCTAAGAGGAAAACTCCTAGCTTTGAGTGCCTCCAAAAAGAAGTTGGAGAGAGCATACACTACAAGCTTAACAGCACAACTGAAAGCCCTGGAACAAAAAGAAGCTTATTCCCCCAGGGGGAGAAGAAGACAGGAAATCATCAAACTCAGGGCTGAAATCAATCAAGTACAAACTGAGAGAACCATAGAAAAAATCAACAAAACCAGGAGCTGGTTCTTTGAAAAAATGAACAAGATAGATAAATCCCTAGCCAGACTAACCAAAGGGCACAGAGACAGTATCCAAATGAACAAAATTAGATATGAAAACGGAGATATAACAACAGAAACTGAGGAAATTAAAATATCATCAGATCCTACTACAAAAGCCTGTACTCAACACAACTGAAAAATCTGGAGGAAATGGACAATTTCTTAGATACCAAATACCAAAATTAAATCAGGATCAAATATATCTTCTAAACAGACCCCTAACCCCTAAAGAAATAGAAGGGGTCACAGAAAGTCTTCCCACAAAAAAAAAGCACAGGACCAGATGGTTTTAGTACAGAATTCTATCAGACCTTCAAAGAAGACTTAACACTAATACTCTTCAAACTATTCCACAAAATAGAAACAGAGGGAACACTACCCAACTCCTTCTATGAAGCCACAATTACACTGATACCAAAACCACACAAAGATCCAACTAAGAAAGAGAATTTTAGGCCAATTTCCCTTATGAATATTGATGCAAAAATACTAAATAAAATTCTTGCCCACCGAATCCAAGAAGACATCAAAACGATCATCCACCAGGATCAAGTAGGCTTCATCCCAGAAATGCAGGGATGGTTCATTCATTATACAGAAATCCATCAATGCTACCCACTACATAAACAAACTCAAAGAAAAAAACCACATGATCATTTCATTAGATGCTGGAAAAGCATTTGACAAAATTCAGCATCCTTTCATGCTAAAAGTCTTGGAAAGGACAGGAATTCAAGGCCCATACCTAAACATAGTAAAAGCAATATACAGCAAACCAGTAGCCAACATCAAACTAAATGGAGAGAAACTTGAAGCAATCCCACTAAAATCAGGGACTAGACAAGGCTGCCCCCTCTCTCCATGTCTTTTCAATATAGTTCTTGAAGTCCTAGCTAGAGCAATTAGACAACATAAGGAGGTGAAAGGAATACAAATTGGAAAGGAAGAAGTCAAACTATCACTATTTGCAGATGATATGATAGTATACTTAAGTGGCCCAAAAACCTCTACCAGAGAACTCCTACAGCTGATAAACAAATAACCCTATTAAAAAGTGGGGTACAGAGCTAAACAAAAATATCACATAAAGAACTTTGGATGGCTGAGAAGCACCTTAAGAAATATTCAACATCATTAATCATTAGGGGAATGCAAATCAAAACAACCCTAAGATTTCACCTCACACCAGTCAGAATGGCTAAGATCAAAAACTCAGCAGGTGTTGGCGAGGATGTGGAAAAAGAGGAAGACTCCTCCACTGCTGGTGGGATTGCAAGATGGTGCAACCACTTTGGAAATCAGTCTGGCAGTTCCTCAGAAATCTGGGCATGACAATTCCAGAGGACCCTGCTATACCACTCCTGGGCATATACCCAGAGGATTCCCCAGCATGCAATAAGGACACATGCTCCACTATGTTCATAGCAGCCCTATTTGTAGTAGCCAGAAGCTGGAAAGAACCAAGGTGTCCCTCAACGGAGGAATGGATACAAAAAAAGTGGTATATTTACACAATGGAGTACTATTCAGCCATTAGAAACAATGAATTCATGAAATTCTTAGACAAATGGATGGAGCTGGAAAACATCATACTAAGTGAGGTAACCCAGTCTCAGAAGATCAATCATGGTATGCACTCACTGATAAGTGGATATTAGCCTAGAAACTTTGAATACCCAAGACATAATCCACATATTAAATGATGTCCAAGAGGAACAGAGGAGTGGCCCCTGGTTCTGAAATGACTCAGTGCAGCAGTATAGGGGAATTCCAGAACAGGGAAGCGGGAAGGGGTAGATGGGGGAACAAGGGGAGAGAAGAGGGCTTATGGGACTTTCGGGGAGTGGGGAGCCAGAAAAGGGGAAATCATTTGAAATGTAAATAAAGAATATATCGAATATATATATATAAAAGTGGCAAAGTTCAGTACAGCAGTGTAGGGGAATAGCAGAACAGGGAAGTGGTAAGGGGTGGATGGGGGAACATGGGGAGGGAAGAGGGCTTATGGGAGTTTCGGGGAAGGGGGATCAAGGAAAGGGGAAATCATTTGAAATGTAAATAAAGAATATATCGAATAAAAAACTGAAAAAAAGAGTGGCAAAGTTGTTCATCAAATAAAAGAACACAAAGCAGTTTATAAGCAACAGGATTCTGTGAGTGGCTTTGAGTTCAGGAGACAACTGGGAGGAGAGGCTTGAGTTGCAGAGATGCTGGGCTTGCTTGTGGTGCCTGTAGAGGAGGGTCACCATGTAGAGGCTGGTCCATACCATGATGATAATACTCAGGAATAATCCTAGGTTTGGGTACTTGAGTGGAAGACTTCCACAGTAAACATGAGAATATCCATAATCAACATCAGTGTAATTGGTTTTTGCTATCATGGTCTCAATGAGGTGCACATAATATGACCATGTTGACAAGCCAAGAAAACAGGAAGGAGCAAAAAGTCCACTTAGAGAGTTTAGTCTTAAGCCACGCCCACTTAGGATTACTGAGAGTAATGGTGATGTAACCCCAGACAGCAGGCCCAGCATAGCTACATGCAATCACTGCTGTCTTGTTGATCCAGGGTCCTAACCACTAACACTGCAATTTGCTTTGAGACCTTCCCTCTCCTGGGTACTAGGTGCTATGAAGTCAGCTGACAGAAGCATCACATGTCTTGGACTGATGCCACTACTCAGTTTATTTATATGCAATTCGAGCCATTTAAAGACCAATAAAATTCCTTTTCTATTAAATAAAAAAAGAAGTGATAGAGATGGACATAATCCGGGTGACTCTGTAGATATACTCAACTGCCTTACAGCCAGCATCATCCAGAAAATTGGGCACTCCAAAGGATGACATGATAAATGGTATCATAGCAAATATGATTGTGGACATATTAACTATCATCAGGTGCATACAAATGGGATCAATGGGTCTGTTAATGCAAGCTTTGAGCAATAATTTGTACACATACAGCATGAAGAGCAATGAGTTCCCTATGACACCTACACAGAACTCAGATAAGAAGAAAACCCCTAAGAGGATGTTGCTTGGAAATGACATCTCAGGCCTTCAGTGAAAATGAATCAGATTGATGTATAAAGCTAGCTACATACTGAGGTTTGTGGGAAAATTTACTGAATGACACTTCAGGAGGAGGGGTTTAGAGAAATGTCCAACTCCCTGGTATTTCAGACCCAGATGCTGTACCACTGGGAACTGCATTCCAGGGAGCCTTGGGAACTTCAGAAGATAGAAAGTATTGAAGCAGGTGGATTCAAAGCAAAACTCTTCTAAGTGCTATTATATTAAGAAGAAGAATGTTAATGACCTGAAAGGCAAACTTGCATGTTATAAAGAGCTTTTATTCACTAGGTCACAGCATATAATTTTTTAAAGAATCATGTTTGTCTTTTATGTATAGAGTATACTGTAGCTGTCCTCAGACACACCAGAAGAGGGCATCAGTTCCCATTACAGATGGTTGTGAGCCACCAAGTGTTTGCTGGTTTTGAACTCAGGACCTCTGAAAGAACATCTAGTGCTCTTAATTTCTGAGCCATCTCTCTAGCCCACACTATATATTTTTAAAGTCCCATTTACATATCTGAACACTTTTGGAGAGTTCTAGTCTTAAACACTTCCAAGGTATTTATGTTTTATTTCACAACAGGGATGAGAGATGGTTCTGTGGTTAAGAGCACCAGCTGCTCTTCCAGAGAGCCCAGAGCAGAGTCCAGCACTCACGTGGAAGCTAACCACTGTGAGCACATTTCCAGGGGATCTGGAGCCTTCCTCCTGTGTCTGTGGCACCAACGTGCACACACTGCACAGACATACAAGCAAAACACTGTACGTGTGAGAGAAAAGAATGAATTAAAAACAATTCTCAATAAAGGATTGTTTCACTTGGGATTTGTTCCTGAGTCCAACCCTTGGGTTATTCTGGGGTCCCAATCCATGTATAGAGCTTCTGTTACTAAGAACACAAAGAGACAAGTTGCTACTATGCAAGGCCCAGTGTTCAGCACATTCTAGGAGAAATATATTTTTCTGTCACTCTTTTATTATTTGTACGAAAATTAACAGAATTGCAGATCATTGTATTATCTGAAATAAAGCAGTCTCACACAGATAAACATGATACATATATGGAATCTGGAGGAGAAATTCACAAACCCAATGGGGAGACTTAGCCATGTGTGAGAAATGGAAGTGGTAGAGTGCTACAGTAGGGAAATATGGGCAAATGTCATGAAAGTCATGCTTGTGCGTGCAATCAAATTCATAATACAATGTACAGATAGGATGTGTACCTGTCAATAAGACCTCATAAAGATTCAATGAATCAACAACAACGACAATAACAACAACAGCAAACCCGAAATTGGACTAAATACACTAAATGCATATGGTTTTCTATTATTATTTCAAATATGTCATAAATCATGACCAAAACATTACATTTCAGTTACCTAATAGTATGTCCATAATTTAACAAAAACACAAACATAACAGTGGTAATTGATGGGTAAAGTGTAAACACTAACGAGCATGTAGCTCCAGTGTTCAAAGGAACATTACAGATGTACTTTACTACACTGCATATGCCAAACGAGATTTAACTCTAATGAAAGTGGAGGTAGTTTAGGTGGAAACACAAGGACAAAGGGCATGGGGAGATGTCTTCAACAGATGCAAGTCAATTAACCAATCAATAAGCAAATAAAAGTAGGAAAATAGTGAGAATATTGTGAACTAAACACAAGGATTGGTAAGAAACACAAGAATGATATAATTTAGTTACTTGGAAAGAAAAATAGAAAAAAAAAGTAATCTGAAGGAAAAAAATGTCCAAAACCTAAGACAGGACAGATGTGGGAAGAGGATCAGTGTGGAACTTTCTCTGGCTCTGAGTGCTGAGCACTGGGAGCCCTTCAGGGCTGTGTGAATCCCACTGATAGGATGTCTTAGAAAGGCTGCCTAGCAAGAGGCACAGCTATACCAAGGACAGGATGACAGGACTCTTCCTTCCAGTGGAACAGCTTGTCACCCATGGGGGTCAATGAACTTGTTTACTGCACATTACTTAGATGTACCCAGAGGAAAACATCTCTCTCCCAGATAACTTTAACATGTTGAGTGTAAAATCTATTTCTGAAGCTGTGCGTTTTCCCAGGATGAACCATATCAAAAAGTAAACTTGAGGAGTGAGGAAGTCATTAAAAGTTTTAAGACAGTGGTGAGATGTATCACAGCTGTTAAAACAAAAGATGAACTCCAAGCAGGACCACAAGGAACACTCAAACTGTTCCATTGGAGACCACTGTGCCTTCCTCTCTTAAGGTTTTAAGGTTCCACAGAGAATACAACACCGTACTTGGAGTTTTAATTTGGTCACGTAGTACATGGATTAGTTATGGTTGTATTACATCTTGAGCTACATCTCTACTCACCAATAGAGTTTGACTCTAAGATTGCTCAGTTTTGCGAAACACACACTAGTCAATCTGCCTTCCAAGTATTTATGCTTATACCCACAGGCAAGTCTCAGTCCAGCCCAGATCACAGAAACTTCTTATTAGATGCCAATGTTTGATACAGAGATTTACAAGTGTTAAGTGCTTGAAATAACTTTAAGTCTGGATCCTAAACATGACATCTATTATATCTTCTTCCAGACCCAGGAACACTGGGAGGAGAGGGCAAAGATTGTAAGGTCCAAAGGAACAATGTCATGAAATACTGTCTCCTGGTTATGACATGGCTGTGACAACCATGAACACTCCATAGTGGTGTTCAACTACTCAAGACCTGAATACAAAAACAGAAAGCAAAAAAGTAGAAGTGGCTGGGTGTAATGGGTCACCTTATTCCCAGTACTTAGGAGGCCGATGCTGAGGCAAGGGCAGGGACATGCAGGGATGGGACAGGGGCAGAAACAGAGAGCTAAGTTCAAAGTCATACTGTTCTATATCAGCAAGTTGAAGGCCAGCCAATGCTGCAGTGAGACTCTGATTCAGAAAAAAAGGAATGGAAATAGGGGTCAATGCGGATGAGAAGAAAATTAGAGAAGGCAATAGGAAGTATACAAACACAATAATGATATATATGACAGAAAGACAGAAAAAACAAAAACACAAAATTTTAGCTGGGTGGTGGTGGCTCACACCTTTAATCCCAGTACTCCAGGGGCAGTGGCAGGTGGATCGCTGAAGCCAGGCTGGTCTACAGTGTGTGCCAGGGCTACCAGGGCTACACAGAAAAACCTTGTCATGAAAAGACAAAACAAAAAACAATGATCCCCAATTCATAAAAGTTTACCTGATTCAGGTGAATCACCAAGCTTTTGTTTTTTTAGTCAGTTTCTCTGTGGAGTCCTGGATGTCCATCCTTGATCTCACTCTGTAGACCAGGCTGGACTCCGACTCACAGGGATCTTGCTGCCTCTCTGCCTCTTCCTCCAAAGTCCTGGAATTAAAGTTGTATACCATCACACCTGGCTGCACCATTAAATTATTAATTTGATATTTCTCAAAATAGTTTTTGAACAAAGATAGGACACATTCTCAAACAATGTCAGAAAAGGTTCACTCAGACAGATTTGGTGGAGATCACTCTGTTCTCACACCCGTTTTCTCTTGAGTAATCACCTAGGTCAGCTTTGAGCACCTCACACAGGTGCCTTCTCCAAGTACCCACACCCCATCAAGGACGGTCTTTTTCTTTTATGGCAAGGTCAGTTTTGACTCTCAGCAGGATCCCAACCTCCATCCCGATTAATACTGATCTCTGCTGAGTTTCAGGGATCACAGAAATGCTTTTCTGGGTGAGGGAGTGGGTATAGGACACTGGGGGACTATGTGAGGATGTCTTGAACCTGGTGCACCACAGCTCCATACAATCCTCCACTCCTTTGACTGTGGTTCCATTTTTGCCTCTTCCCCTTGGGTTTCCGGGTACTCGCTGCTGCACACCAAGTGGGGAAAGATGGAGAGGAGCTGAGTTCTGGGGTCTGAGTCTTTTTTACACATCAGGAAGGAAAGGGTGAAAGTCTGGAATAAATGCTGGGGGTCAGATGGGGATGGAAGGTGGAGGCAATGTGTGTGGTTTGGGGATGTCCATGTTACAGCTTTCAGAAAACAGCTCTCTTAGACCGTAGTCAGCAAAACAGCTTGTGCTCTTTATTAGGGGTGAACAAGGACTACATAATCCTTGGAAAGTGGGAAGGGGTCCTTTTTAGGGTGGAGATTCATTAGCTAAGGTTGACGGTTCTGTGGATTCCTCATTTTCATGGAGAGGCTTTCCAGGAGGTTGAACTTGTAATTTTGCCAAGGATTATATGACATTCCTTAGGTAGAGTGTGAGGGTTGGGATTCCCTGTAAGGCAGAGAAGAGGAAGCCCTGCAGGGAAAGGCTGAGCTCAGGGGAGCTATCTGGACAGGATAGCTTCAACCTTAACTAGCAACACTTGATCTGTTGCAAATGAAGCATTCAAAGCTGCACGTGAAGGTCATATGAACCCACTTCTCTACCTCATCTATCCTGTCTCTCCCCAGGCCACTGGGAGAGCCTTCACCACCAGCAACCCCACCTTGTTCCCGGTGACATTAGCACTCTTTGCAATTCCTTCCAAAGAGAATGTTCATGTTCATCCATTTACCTGCATCTTTAAAAAAAAAAAATTCACTCATCAGTGTGTGGAAAACTAGTTTGATTCTATTTCATAGCTTTTGTGAATAAAGTGTATTGTTAAAATTGCATTAAATTTCCCCTAATCTTGGCTTTTTCTCAGTTGTATAAAACCAGTAACTAGTGACAATTCAATTCAAATGTTAAAAGAATCCAGCAACAGCCTGCTGGGTGTGGCTTCTGTCCAGTAGACAGCTGGAGGAGAGGCCTGAGAGAGACTTCTCATCAGTATTTTAAGAGATAATCCTCATGGTGGGACAAGTGGCTCAGCAGTTAAGAGCACTTGTCGCCTGTGCATTGGATATGATTCAACACTTAGCACTCACAAGGTAGTTCACAATCATCTGTAATTCCAGTTACAGGAGGACCTTGAGCCCTCTTCTGGCTTCTGTAGGTACAGCACAAAGTGGTAAAGGTAAACCGCTAATACAAGTTATGTCTAAAAATGGATATGCTGGATTGCTGTAAAATCAGTCTTCCTGGTTTCACAATAAACATGAGAACGTCCATGACCAGCACCAGTGGAGTTGCTTTTGGGTCTGTGTGTTCATATGCACATTCATGCATGGGCATGGGGGAGCCAGAAATCAATCTTGAATCCCGATTTTTTAAAAAAAATAACATTTGGCCTTCTGTCTCCAGCTCAGGACCATCCTCTGACACAGTGCACCATATCCAAGTGGCACAGGGAGGTAGCTGATCACCAGGAGTGCAGAGAGGCCTTACAGCACAGATAGAACCACCCCTGCTGTTCAGAGGATTACATCCAGAACCCTCAGCCTTGTGGTTTCTGTCTCCAGCTTGGTAACATCCTCTGCCATCCAGGTGGTACAGGGAGATAGCTAACCACCCAGAAGTGCACAGAGTTCAGACAGCACAGGCAGAACATCCCCTGCTGCTCAGAGCAAACAGCTGGAAACCCTGAGGTCACAAGAGCCTAGGAGCAGCCTGGAACAGGAGTCTTCTGATTTCCCTCCACAACCAGAGCTGACCGAGGGCCACAGAGCTACATACAAAAATACCACCATAAGAGAGCTGTTCTTCCAGGAGTACCTACATATCCGTGTACACAGAGAGAACAGGTCTCCTAGGAGCACAGAAAAAAAAGCTTGCAGGATAGTTAAGCCACGGTCAGAGACAGCAACACCAGCTAATACCAGAGATAAACAGATGGCAAAACGCAAATGCAAGTATATTACCAACAGAAACCAAGGCAACATGGCACCATCTGAACCAAGTTCTCCAACAACAGCAAGTTGTGGATACCCTAACACACCAGAAAAGCAAGATCTGGATTTAAAATCACACCTCATAATGCTGATAGAGGACTTCAAGAAAAACATAAATAACTCCCTTAAAGAAATACAGGAGAGGGCTGGAGAGATTTACTCAGTAGTTAAGAGCATGCACTGGGACAAAGCAGCCAGCTCAGCCAGGTATGCAGAGAACACCAGAGTGAAGGATTGCTCAGGACACAGCCCACCTGGGTTCCTTCTGCTCGAGGGAGCTGGACAGCTCTACAGCTGTCTGGGCACGTATCCTGCTGGGGAGCATCTGACCTGCAGGAAGTTCCATGGTTAAAGGGAGCCCTGCTGTCTGAGGTTGCCACCATCTTGGCTCCTGTGGCCGGGCAGCCAGCTGGGCTGGGTGCGCAGGAAACACCAGAGTGAGAGATCGCTTGGGACACAGTCTGCCTGGGTTCCTTCTGCATTCAGGAGCTGAGCAGCTCTACAGCTGTCTGGGCTCCTGTCCTGCAGGGGAGCACCTGACCTGCAGGGAGTCCTGCAGTTAGAGGGAACCCTGTGGTCTGAACTCTCCGCCATCTTGGCTCCTGTGACCAAGCAGCCAGCTCAGCCAGAGACCTGTGGCACATCTGACACAGGGAGGATACCACTTCCTGATACTCCCTGGAGAACCAGCAGGAGCAGGTTAATCACCACTTCCCCTTTCCATCAGATATGGTAGACCTGTGCCACATCTGACATGGGGAAGATTCTACTTCCTGATACTCTCTAGAGAATGGATGGGAGCAGGTTATTTGGTAGAAGCTGAGCATTCGAGAACCAGCATTAGCAGATCATTTGAAATCCAGAAGCAAACCCTATCCTGGGCTGTTTGCCATGCAGAGTGATCGGCACTTGGAGGGGGACCTCAAGGTGTCCACCATCTTTGCTATCGGGTGGACCAGACAGGCAACAAAAGGTACACAGAAACAACTCGAGTATAGCATTGCTTGGGACAAGGCATATCAGGGCTCCAATGGCACCCAAGAGTAGAGCAGCACATCAGCAATCTGTGCCAGGGGAAACACAGTCATCCAGTGGTGCGGAAATAGCCTTATAGGCTCACAGGAGGTTCAAGCACCACCCAGTGACAGCAGGACTGACTAACACCAGAGATAACCAGATGGCAAAAGGCAAATGTAGGAATGTTACTAACAGAAATCAAGGCAATATGGCAGCAACTGAACCGAATTCTCCAGCAACAAGTACTGGATACCCCAACACACCAGAAAAACAAGATTTGGATTTTAAATCACACCTCATAATGCTGATAGAGGAAAACAAAAGGACATAAATAAATCTCTTAAAGAAATACAGGGGAACATGAATAAGTTAGAAGCCCTTACAATGGAAACACAAAAATCACTTAAAGAAATTCAGGAGAATATGGGTGAACAGATAGAAGCCAATAAAGAGGAAATGCAAAAAAACACATAAAGAAATGCAAGAGAAATTGAGTCAACAGGCAGAAGTCATGAAAGAGGAAACACAAAAATCTCCTAAAGAAATACAGGAAAACACAAACAAGTGAAGGAACTGAGAAAAACCATTCAGGATCTAAAAACAGAAGTAGAAACAACTAAGAAATCACAAAGGGAGACAAATTTGGAGATAGAAAACCTTGGGAAATCAGGGGACATAGATGCAAATATCAACAACAGAATACAAGAGATAGAAGAAAGAATCTTAGATCTGAAGATTCCATAGAAACCATTGAATCAATAGTCAAAGAAAATACAAAAAGTAATAAGCTTGTAACCCAAAATATCCAGGAAATCCAGGACACAATGAGAAGACCAAACCTAAGGATTATAGGTATAGATGAGAGTGAAGATTTATGACTTAAAGGGCCAGCAAATATCCTCAACAAAATTATGGAGGAAAACTTCCATAACCTAAAGAGAGAGATGCCCATGAATATACAAGAAGCCTACAGAACTCCAAATAGACTGGACCAGAACAGAAATACTTCCCGTCACATAATAATCAAACCCCCAAATGTACAAAACAAAGAAAGAATATTAAAGGCAGTAAGAGAAAAAGGCCAAGAAACATGTAAAGGGAGACCTATTAGAATCACACCAGACTTCTCACCAGAGACGATGAAAGCTAGAAGATCCTGGGCAGATCTCATACAGACTCTAAGAGAACACAAATGCCCACCAAAACCAACAAAACTCTCAATCACCATAGACGGAGAAACCAAGATATTCAATGATAAAACCAAATTTAAACAATATCTTTCCAGAAACCCATCCCTACAAAGGATAATAGGTGGACAACACCAATACAAGGAGGGAAACTACACCCTGGAAAAATCAATATAGTAAACTTCTTTCATCAAACCCAAAAGATAACCATTCAAATATAAAAATAACATCAAAAATGACAGGAAGTAATAATCACTATTCCTTAATATCTCTTAACATCAATTGACTCAATTCCCCAATAAAAACACATAGACTAACAGACTGGATACATAAACAGGACCCTACATTTTGCTACATATAGGAAACACACCTCAGTATCAAAGACAAACAGTACCTCAGAGTGAAAGGCTGAAAAACAATTTTACAAGCAAATGCTCTCAGGAAACAAGCCAGAGTAGCCATTCTAATATCAGATAAAATTGACTTTCAACCTAAAGTCATCAAAAGAGACACGGAAGGACACTTCTTACTGGTCAAGGGAAAAATGTACCAAGAAGAACTCTCCATTCTGAACATCTATGCTCCAAATGCAAGGGCACCCTCATTCATAAAAGAAACTTTACTATAGCTCAAAGCACACATTGCACCTAACACAAAAATTGTGGGTGACTTCAACACTCCACTCTCCTCAATGGACCAATAAGGAAAACAGAAACTAAACAGGGACACAGTGAAACTAATTGAAGCTTGGGACCAATGTGGGAAGCTGTCCTGAGCTATTCAGATTTAATGCTTACTCACCGCCCTAAGGTGGTGGCTGCTAAAATATGAGAACAATTAACTAGAGCCTTCCCCATGAGCTGTCGGTGCGAGAAGATTCCAAGAATACCACAAGATGTTCCTGCCCTAACCGCGGAATGTTCCTGCCAGTGTTAACTCCAGGTGTCCCCACCGGATGACTTCTTCTCTTCCTGCTTCAATCGCCAGGGGTGTCTCCGCCCTTCTCTCCTTTGTTCTTTTGTGAAGGTTGTTTCTTCTCTGTAAGCCTTAAAACCTGTTAGCCTCCCCCACATTAAATGAGACCTTGACATAAAGACACCCCATTGCTTGGTCTCCCTTTCTTTCTCCCCCCCTTTTGACCCTCAGGTAGCACCTCTTCGGGATCCTGGAATAACTGGACCTGCCGGATGGGTCAAACCAATTGGATTTAAGATATATATATATATATATATATATATATATATATATATATATATATATATATATATATATATATAGAGAGAGAGAGAGAGAGAGAGAGAGAGAGAGAGAGAGAGAACCTTTCATCTCAAAGCAAAAGGATATACCTTTTTCTCAGCACCGCATGGTACCTAATCCAAAATCGACCATATAATTGGTCACAAGACAGACCTCAACAAATATAAGTAGATAGAACTAACCCCATGCCTCCTATCAGATCACTATGGATGGAGTAAGAGTGGTCTTCAATAGCAACAAAAACAACGGAAAAACCCACATACACATGGAGGCTAAACAACACTCTACTCAATGATACCTTTGCTAAAGAAAAAATAAAGAAAGAATTCAAAGGCTTTTTAGAATTTAATGAAAATGAAGGCACAACATACCCAAATCTAAGGGACACAATGAAAGCAGTGCTAAGAGGAAAACTCATAGCCCTGAGTGCCTCCAAAAAGAAACGGGAGAGAGCATATACTAGCATCTTAACAGCACACCTGAAAGCCCTGGAATAAAAAAGAAGCTAATTCACCCAGGAGGAGAAGTCAGGAAATCATCAAACTCAGTGCTGAAATCAATCAAGTAGAAACAAAGAGAACCATACAAAGAATCCAAAAAAAAAAAAAAAAAAAAAAAAAAAAACCAAAAAAACAGGAGCTGTTTCTTTAAGAAAATCAACAAAACAGATAAACCCTTAGCCAGACTAACCAAAGTGCACAGAGACAGTGTCCAAATTAACAAAATCAGAAATGAAAAGGGAGATATAACAACAGAAACTGAGGAAATTCAAAAAATCATCAGATCCTACTACAAAAGCCTACACTCAACACAACTGGAAAATCCAGACGAAATGTACAATTTCCTAGACAGATACCAAATGCCAAAATTAAATCAGGATCAAATAGATCATTTAAACAGTCCCATAACCCCTAAAGAAAGAGAAGGGGTCATAGAAAGCCTTCCAATGAAAAAAAGCACAGGACCAGATAGTTTTCATGCAGAATTCTGTCAGACCTTCAATGAAGACCTAACACCAATGCTCTTCACATTATTCCACAAAATAGAAACAGAAGGAACTCTACCAAACTCGTTCTACAAAGCCACAATTACACTGACACCAAAACCACACAAAGATCCAACAAAGAAAGAGAACTACAGGCCAATTTCCCTTATGAATATCGAGGCAAAAATATTCAATAAAATTGTTGCCAATCGAATTCAAGAACACATCAAAACGATCATTCACCATGATCAAGTAGGCTTCATCCCAGGGATGCAGGGATGGTTCAATGTACGGAAATCCATCAATGCAATCCACTATATAAACAAACTCAAAGAAAAAACCCACATGATCATTTCATTAGATGCTGAAAAAGCATTTGACAAAATTCAGCATCCTTTCATGCTAAAAGTCTTGGAAAGAACAGGAATTCAAGGCCCCTACCTAAACTTAGTAAAAGCAATATACAGCAAACCGGTAGCCAACATCAAACTAAATGGACAGAAACTTGAAGCAATCCCACTAAAATCAGGGACTAGACAGGGCTGCCCCCTCTCTCCATATCTTTTTAATATAGTACTTGAAGTTCTAGCTGGAGCAATTAGACAACATAAGGAGGTCAAAGGGATACAAATTGGAAAGGAAGAAGTCAAACTATCACTATTTGCAGTTGATATGATAGTCTACTTAAGTGACCAAAAAACTCCACCAGAGAACTCCTAAAGCAGATAAACAACTTCACCAAAGTGACTGGTTATAGAATCAACTCAAGCAAATCAGTACCCTTCCTATACTCAAAGGATAAACAGGCTAAGAAAGAAATTAGGGAAATGACATCCTTCACAATAGCCACAAACGATATAAAGTATCTTGGTGTGACTTTAACCAAACAAGTGAAAGATCTGTATGACCACAACTTCAGGTCTCTGCAGAAGGAAATCGAAGAAGACCTCAGAAAATGTGTAAAATTCTTTTTGTCATGGAATACCTTGGTTTCTCCATCTATGGTAATTGAGAGATTTGCTGAATATAGCAATGTTTGGGCTGGCATTTGTGCTCCATTAGGGTCTGCATGACATCTGCCCAGGCTCTTCTGGCTTTCATAGTTTCTGGTGAGAAGTCTGGTGTAGTTCTGATAGGTCTGCCTTTATATGTTCCTTGACCTTTTCCCCTTACTGCTTTTAATATTTTTCTTTGTTTTTACATTTTGTTTTACATTTATTATTACTTAATTAATTAATATACATTAATTATTATGTGATGGGAGGAATTTCTTTTCTGGTCAAATCTATTTGGAGTTCTGTAGGCTTCTTGTATGTTCAAGGGCATCTCTTTCTTTAGGTTAGGGAAGTTTTCTCCTATAATTTTGTTGAAGACATTTATTGGTCCATTCTCTTCTTTACCTGTAATCCTTACGTTTGGTCTTCTCATTTTGGCCTGGATTTCCTAGATATCTGGGGTCAGGAGCTTTTTGTATTTTTCATTTTTCTTTTACTGTTGTATCAATGCTTTCTATGGTATCTTCTGCACCTAAGATTCTCTCTCTTTTTTTTTTTCTTGTATTCGGTTGTTGATGCTTGGATCCATGACTACTGACTTCTTTCCTAGGTTTTCTGTGTCCTGAGTTGTTTCCCTTTGTAATTTCATTATTGTTTCAACCTCCATCTTTAGATCCTGGATGGCTTTGTTTAATTCCTTCACCTGTTTTGTTGTGTTTTCCCTTAGTTCTTCAAGGGCTTCTCCCTGTTTACTTGTGTTCTCTTGTATTTCTTTAAGAAAGTTATTTATGTCCTTCTTGAAGCCCTCCATGAAGCCCTCCATCAACATCATGACCTGTGATTTTAAATCCAAATCTCCTGCCCCTCCTGTTTGCCTGCAAGCCTATCTAAGCAACCTTGGGTGACCTGCTTTCCCCTGGCACAGATTTCTGTGGTGCTGCCAAGCTCCTGGGTACAGGCGGAGTCCTGGTGGGGGTGGGGTCCCATGTGATCCTCTACTCTGGTGATCCCTGCCTACCAGTCTGCCCCTCCACACTGTCATAGGAGCAAAGATGGTGGCACCTCGCCTCAAAGTGCAGGACTCCCTCTGACTGCCTCCCTGCAGAGCAGACAACCCACGGCAGGTTAGGTGCCCAGCTGGCTGACTGTGAATCTGCCGAGCTCCTGGGTGCAGGGGGAGTCCTGGTGGGCTGTGTCCAGAGCAAATTTTCACTCTGGTGTTCCCTGGGTACCTGGCTGAGCTGGCTGCTTGGTCACAGGAGCAAAGATGGTGGCAGCCTCACCTCTGAATGCAGGACTCCCTCTGACCATGGGACTCCCTGCAGGTCAGATGCTCCCTAGCAGGATAGGTGCCCAGACCGCTGTGGCGCTGCCAAGATCCTGGGTGCAGGTGGAGTCCTGGCAGGCAGTGTTTGAAGCGATCTTTCACTCTGGTGTTCCCTGCGTACCTGTCTGACCTGTCTGCTTGGTCACAGGAGCAAAGATGGCCAACACATTTCTTTCTTAACTTCATGTGCTTTCTTTTTTAAAACTTATAACTCATTTCACCTCTTCAGTGTGGTCATGTGCTCATGGGTCTGAAGCCATTCTCTGGGGCTTGAGCAGTCTGCTGGGGGCCAGAGGTCTAAACAAAATGACTCTCCTCTCATAGTAGCCATCAACTGCCAATGTACAACTGGGTCTTCAGGAGCCTCTCTCTCATCCCTGCTTGGGTTTTAAACATAATAATAATAATAATAATTAATAATAATATCATAATCATCATTATTTGGTTTATTGAGACAGAGTTTCTCTATGTAGCCTTTTTTCATACAATATGTATTCATTATTTTTTTCCTTTCCACCAACTCCAAGATTCTTCCTACATCCCTACCCACTCACCTTGATGCATACTTGCTCTTGCTCTCTCTTTCTGTCTCTGTCTCTGTCTGTCTCTGTCTGTCTCTGTCTCTGTCTCTGTCTCTGTCTCTCTCTCTCTCTCTCTCTCTCTCTCTCTCTCTCTCTCTCTCTCTCTCTCTCCAAAACAAAAACAAAGAACCAGAAGCAAACGTGGCTGCTGTGAGCCCGCACGTGGGTTCTGGGAACTGAACCTGCATCCTCTGAAGAGAGAAGGTGCTCTTAAAGGATGAGCCATCTATTGAGCCCCTTGGAACTCTTTTCTTTTCTTTTTTTGTGGAGGAAAGCGTTTATTTGGCTAACACTTCCACATCACTGTTGATCATCGAAGGAAGTCAGGACAGGAACTCAAGCGGGGCTGGAACCTGGAGGCAGAAGCTGATACAGAGGCCGTGGAATGTTTGCTACTCGTGACTTGCTCAGAGTGCTTTCTCCCAGAACTCAGGACCACCAGTCCAGGGATGCTTCTACTCACAGTGTGATGGGCCCTTCCCCATCACTCACTAAATAAGAAAATGCCTTAAAACTGGATCTTATAGAGATATTTTCTCTTGTTATTATTGAAAAAGGAAGTAAAAACATTTTATGATAAAATTTAAGATTTACATGGAAAATATTTGACAAAATTGAAAAAATATAAAGAAAAACATTTTAAAATTGACAATTTTCATGGAAAATTAAATAGTAAAATGATAGACATAAGTAGAAACATTTTATGATACAATTGAAGATTTATGTGGAAAATATTTCTGATAAAATTGCAGAAAAACATAAAATAATATGTTAAAATTGAAGATTATCATGGAGAATTACACAGATAAAATGGTAGGCATAAAAATATTTCTAAGTTGATTGAAAGTGGAAAAAACATTTTTCTGATAAAATTGAAGATCTACATGGAAAATATCCCTGATGAAATTCAAGAATATGTAGAAAAATGTTGAAATTGACTATTTCATGGAAATTATACAGATAAAATAGTAGGCATAAAAATATTTCTATGTTGATTGAAAGTGGAATTATAAACATTTTCTAATAAAATTGACAATTTGCATAGAAAATATTTCTGATAAAATTGAAGAATATATAGAAAACATGTTAAAATTGAAGATTATCATGGAAAATAATACAGATAAAATGGTAGACATAAAAACATTACTATATTAATTGGAAGAGGAATTACAAATATTTTTGATAAAATTGAAGATTTACATGAAAAATACTACTGTTAGTCTATGCCTTTTTATTGGTTAACTGAGTCAATTGATGTTAAGAGATATTAAGGAATAGTGATTGTTACTTCCTGTTATTTTTGGTGATATATTTGTGTGGTTACTTTATTTTGGGTTTTTTGGAAGAAGATTACTTTCTTGCTTTTTCTAGGAGGTAGTTTCCCTACTTGTGTTGGAATTTTCCATCCATTATCCTTTGTAGGGCTGGATTTGTGGAAAGATACTGTGTAAATTTGGTTTTATAGTGGAATAACTTGGTTTCTCCATATATGGTGATTGAGAGTTTTGCTGGGTATAGTAGTCTGGGTTGGCATTTGTGTTCTCTTAGGGTCTGTATGAGATCTGCCCAGGATCTTCTAGCTTTCATTGTCTTCGTTGAGAAGTCTGGTGTAATTCTGATAAGTTTGCCTTTATAAGTTACTTGACCTTTTTCCCTTACTGCTTTTAATATTCTTTCTTTGTTTAGTGCATTTAGTGTTTTGATTATTATGAGATGGGAAGAATTTCTGTTCTGGTCCAATCTGTTTGGAGTTCTGTAGGTTTCTTGTATGTTTGTAGGCATCTCTTTCCTTAGGTTAGGGAAGTTTTCTTCTATAATTTTTGGAAGATATTAACTGGTCCTTTAAGTTGTAAATCTTCACTCTCTTCTATACCTATAATCCTTAGATTTGGTCTTCTCATTGTGTGCGGGATTTCCTGGATGTTTTGGGTTACACGACTTTTGCATTTTGAATTTTCTTTGACTGTAGAGTCAATGTTTTCTTTGGTATCTTCAGCACCTGAGATTCTTTCTTCTGTCTCTTGTATTCTGTTATTGGTCTATGACTTCTGACTTCTTTCCAAAGCTTTCTGTCTCCACAGTTGTCTCCCTTTGTAATTTCTTCATTTTTTTCTACTTCCATTTTTAGATCCTGAATGGTTTTGTTCAGTTCCTTCACTTATTTGTTTGTGTTTTCCTATAATTCTTTTAGAGATTTTTGTGTTTCCTCTTTAAGTGCTTTTGCCTGTTTACCCATGTTCTCCTGTATTTCTTTAAGGGAGTTATTAATGTCCTTCTTGAAGTCCTCTATCAGCATCATAAGATATGATTTTAAATGTAGCTCTTGCTTTTCTAGTGTGTTGGGATATCCAGGACTTGCTGTGGTGAGAGAACTGGGTTCTGATGTTGCCAAATAGCCTTGGATTCTGTTGACAGGGTTCTTGTGCTTGCCTTTCACCATCTGGTTATCTCTGGTGTTAGTTGGTCTAGCTGCCTCTGGCTGGAGCTTGTCCCTCCTGTGGCCCTGTAAGCCTGTGTCTGTACTCCTGGGAAACCAACTCTCTTCTGACAGGGTCTGTGCACAGAAGGCTGTGGAAGTGCCTGGATCCCTACTACAAGTGGTGAATAGAAGACTCTTGTCCCAGCAACTCCACTGATCTTATGCCCTGGTATGCTCCTAGCTGTTCCCCTCCAGAGAGAAGGCGGAGATCTCATCTCTGTGCTCAGAAGTGAAAGCACTACTAGGAGATCCCTCTCTCCTGGCAGGCCTTGCACTGAAGGATGTGAAGCCACCTGGCTCCCTGGTGCAAAAGGCAGCCAGAAGAGAACTCTTTTCTTATGTTTGTTTTTTTTTTTATTTCCTGCATTTGAATATTTTGCCTGAATGAATGTATGTGTACCACATTTGTGGCTAGTGCCAGTAGAGGTGAGAAGAGAGGTCAGTAGCTTATTATTAAGGGATGGTAACACATGTGTAACCCCCATGCTGAAATTTTTCTTATTTATTTATTTATTTATTTATTTATTTATTTATTTATTGAGTTTACATTCTGATCTCAGCATCTTTGTCAGTCATACCCTCAAAAACCACTCCACCAATTATTCCTCCCCTTCTCCACAGAGAAGAAGAAACTCCCATGGATCCCAAACCACTCTGGCACATCATCTTGCACAACTTTTCCTACTGAGGTCTGACAAGCCAGTCCAGCTAAGGGAAGGGGATGGAAAGTCAGGGAACAGAGTCAGAGAGAGCCCTGCCCCAATTGTTAGGGAGCTCATGAAGACCAAGCTGCACATCTGCTACACATGTGACACAGGTCTAGATCCAGCACTTGCATGCTGCTCCCTTGGTGGTTCAGTCTCTGTGAGCCCCATGGGCTCCAGTTAGTTGACTCTGTCAGTCTTGTGGTGGCCTTGACCCCTTCCACTCCCTCAATCCTGTCCCTCACTCTTCCACAAGACTCTTAAACTCAGTCTAATGTTTACCTGTGGGTCTCTGCATTTGTTTCCATCAGCCATAGGATGCCATGCTGGGATTTTTTAGTGGCTTGATCTTGTGAAGGTCACTATAAGTACCGTGAGTTTCTGCTTGCACAGCGATGTCCTGTCCAGTAGTTCACGCTCACAGAGCTCTCCCTTGTTTTCCAGCCTTACATCCTTTATGAGCCCTCTTCCTTGTTCCCTCCCGAGACAAGATCTCCCGTGGGTCCTGAGTGTCATCAGTTAGTCTATGCTGACTGTCCTGGTAAAACCAGAAATCCTGCTGTCTTCACGTTCCTATAGCTGCAGCTAAAACACAAGCTCCAGTGGCTTGGTCTTTACCTGGGTGCTGGGGCTCACACTCAGGCTCTCCTGCGTGTGTAGAAACAACTGGAAGTTATTCTTTAAAATTCATGGCCTCTTTTTTCATTAATTGTTGCCACAATATAAAGAGTAGGAAGCATTTATGTGTTTAGGAATACCTCCACACTTGCATGCACACACACACACATACACACACACACACACACACACACACAAACACATACATAACAATTAAGGGAAAAGGCCATGAAATTGAAAGAGTGCAAGAACAAGCACACAGCAGAGTCTGCAAGAGGAAAAGGAAGAGGAAAATTATCTAACTATGCCATAATTTCAAAAATAAAAGAAATAACTAAAAATAATAAAATAGTATAAATAATTATTGATGACTCAAAGTCAGCTATGGTAAAAGGACAGCCATTGGATAACTACTATTTGTTACACATAAGAGTCCCACCCACAGCAATATTTCTGGTAGTTGGTACTTAAGAAACAGAAATTTGTTCAATGTTTAAAAGGTGTTTCATAGAACAAAAAACACCATAAAACACATAACCCAAGCTCCAAATGATATTTCCAAACTTTTATTATAAGTATTTAAATAGAAAAAAATCAGAAAAAAAATTGCTCAAAATATTTAAAATATGTTCATTTTGGACAAAGTGTCATAGTTGGAGTGAGTAATGAATATTAAAATTACTAAAATTATGCACATGGATATTCAAGAAAAATGTTAATTACCTGAATTTGTAATAGTGTACAGAATATCTGAATTATAACTAAGATCTGTTCGGGTATTCAAGGTCCACATTCAAATTTTTTATTCCATGAAAAATCATTAAGACAGTGTTTAAACGCCAAAAAAGTGTGGTGTTCAGTTCAGCCATGGGATGAACTTTGAAAACAGGTCATTCTCAGTACAGAAAATGAAGAAGTGAATTGCAAAATAACTTTGTTATTCCTCATGAGTAAAAAAGGGCAGATGGTTGGGTAGCATGTTGTAAAAATCGCATTAATCGACTCCAGTCTTGGAATTTTTTCTTTTGTATAAAACCCATAAAGGGTGATGGAGTTGTTCAACCAATAAATTAACACAAAGCAGCTCACCAGAGATAGGATGCTGTGAGTGGCCTTGCGCTCAGGAGATGGCTGGGAGGAAAGGCTTTGGCTGTGGAGATGCTGGGCTCTCTTGCGGTGTCTGTAGAGGAAAATCACCATGTAGAGGCTGGCCCACATCATGATGGCCACAAAGAAGAGATCGTGAGTGATAATAATGGTATTAAATGACCCTGAGTTTTGGTTCCCAAAGTGCTTGTTTTGACAGTAACCATCTGAATATCCATAGCCAACTTGAGTTTTATTGGTTTTGGCTATTACCATTTTAACCATATACCCATAGATAAGTAGGTTAATAAGCCAGGAACAAAGTAAGGAAGAAAGAATCCATGTGGAGAGTCGAGGCTTCAGCCAGGAGGCCCACTTAGAACTGCTGGGAGTGATGGTGATGACTTGGAATGTGCTTAGAACAGAGGTGGTGCAGATGGACAGACCCCGGCTGACTCTGAATGAAAACAAAACTGCCTTACAACCAATATCGTCCAGAAAATTGGGTACTCCAAAGGATAACATGATATCTTTAATCAATGTGAACATGATCGTTGACATATTAACTATTGTCAGGTGCATGAAAACTGAATCTATCAACTTTTTGGAATGAGGCCTGAGGAAGAAACTGTATATATATAACATTAACAGTAATGAGTTCCCTATGACACCAAGACAAAACTGGAATATCAGAAAGATCTGGAAGACGGTGTCATTTGGAACCATGATGTAAAAGTGGCTCAGGTTTGTTAGGTCTAGAGTACCAAATGAATGGTCTGTATTTTAAAACAATTTTAAAACGGCGTTTGTAGAAAAATATACTGAATGACAGCTCAGGAGCAAAGAGAAGTGATGAAATGTCCAACTCTTTTCTTTCCTTTCTTCCTCCTCCTCCTCTTCCTCTTCCTCCTCCTCTTATTTCTCTTTGCTTCTTCTTTTTGAAGTCAGGGATTCTCTGTGTTGCTCTGTACAGAACTTGCTCTGTAGTCCAGGCTGGCATTGAACTCACAGAGATCCAACTACCTCTACCTCCCAAGTACTGGGATCTAAGTTGTGCACCACAACTGACTGAAGAAATATACAATTCCTTTCTTTGTTAGGTCCAGAGATGACACTTTAGCAACTACAATCCTAGGATTCTTGAGCATCTTAGAAGTTAGAATTAGGTGTTGAGAGTAGTAAAGAGTCAAATCTACCCAAACATCCTTATTTCTGTTATGTCAGGCAGAAGGATGCATTGACCTATGTGAAAGTCAAATTTGCATGTTATGAGGAATTTAAAAATTATGTATTCTATGTGTATGACTGTTTTGTCTGCATGTCTACATTATATACATGCCTCTGAATCAGACCGTGAATCTCTGGAAGAGCAGCTATTGGTCTTTAACTGTTGAGCCATCCCTCCAGCTCCAATAAATTTCTATTCATCAGTCAATACTATTTCTTTAACCTAAGTATCAATGTTTTCATGTTTACAACATTTGCTTCTAACACATACAGAGTAATGTGTGTACTTGATTTTAGTATTTGGGCTGCACATACATTTCTATCAACTTAGTGATGACTAAATTCTTAGACTTTCCATATTGGACTCTTTGCCTCTCATTCTACTCTACATGCTGACTAGCAATGTTCTGAGGCATATCAATTCATTTTATCTATTTATTTTGCTCACAACTTAGAGTTGGGAACTCTAAGGCAGAACACAAAGGCCAGGGCAAGACTACATATCCCATTTTATTGGGCACATCTTCGCAAAAATGTGTTTTCTGTGATATTTGGTGACCAAATGAATCAAGCTGGTTTTGATTGATAAACCCACTCTAACAAAGCTTTGAATATTTTATTGTTACAAAGTCAGGATGCTATTTCTGCTTGAAGGTTCTTTTGTATTTGTGTTATAGAGGCAGAGTTCTCAAAGCCACAGTTACACAGAGAATGACAATGACACAAGATTCATGAACGCTGATCTTGAACTTCACAGTATTGTTATGCCACCCATGTTGTGTGGATTTGGGTGTATGTGTGTGAACTTGCTATATATTAACTTTAGACACATTCCTCCACTTATCTAATTATTTTTGTTACCTGAAATACAAACCTTTGTTCTTTGCTGGATATTTATGGATTCCCCAACAGTCTCTCTTATACTGACAAGGTCTGTTGGACTTTTTCCAATGTGCTGGTCTCAATTCTTGTTACATACCAATAATCACTATGAGTACCTAGTACAGTGTCAGGGAACAACATTTGAATTACTTAAGGAATGTGATGTATAGACACAATGCTTATCTAAGTAACAAAATTAATTTCAAATTTTGCATCGATATACAAAGATATATACCAGTGATATTTTAAACTTGTATCAATATATAAATTTTGCACCGATTTAAGAAAATATAACTTCAATTTTATGTCAAAATTTAGATATTTTCATTAATGTAAGATGATGGTTATAAAATGTTTTCTTTAAGTGTAAATTTAGTAATAGTAATACATTCCCACAAGTCATTCAAGAACACAAGGCTTAAACGCAGTCCTTCTAAAATTTACTATTACAAACTGTTTAATATGATTACATAATACAGGTCAGATAATAAATCATGGTGGTATAAGACTCTGATTTAATTACAATAAAGTGTTTTCAATATTATTCAAGGAGTAAATACATAGGAGTAATCATTATTTGACAATTCAGTTATGCTATATATGTAGATAGATGGCTTTCAAAAATGTCAGTGATCCACACAATGTAAGACTTACAATCATTTCTTTATTGATAAACCTTTTGACTAGGAGACAGGTCTGCTCTTCTGAGTACACCCATCCTACTTCAGAGGAGATATTGAACATCATTATTTCCATATAGAGTTACTCCGATTGTGACAAGCCAGCCACTGGGCAAAAATTGCTATAATTCATCTACAGACAAAAAATACTGTCCAGGAAAGGACATATAATGCGGGATAATCAACAGCTTAGCTCTGCAAAGACAGGATAAAATAGTTCTTCATAATTCCTACTTTGCATAAGGTCTGTTATATGTTTCTGGGCCAGAAGGCTAAGCACAGATGATGCAATGTTATGAGGAAATGGGAGACTGTCAAGGCAGTCAGCTATTTAAGTTGGAAGCTATGTCTTTGTGCTTCATACATAGTCAGGTAATATGTACTCTCAGATTTCTGGAGGGTTTGAAGACTAGGTATAGTATAGTCTCATAATCAAGCTTAACTTGTTTAGAATTAAAATAGATGTTCTAGATTTGAAAGAATGGTTTTCAGATGGTAATACAAGTTAAAAATCAACTTAACTCAGACACAAAATTATAATCTCACTAAGTTAGGATAGATAATAGAATACTATATTTAAATGGACAAAATTGATGGACGAGGTGTTAAGTGTATATCATAAGTTATAATTTACATAATTGTCATAGTTATGTTCAATTTATATCTGAGAGAAAAGAGTCTTTTAAAGTGGGCAAGACGGAGGGCTTCATACCCAGGTGGCACAGGGAGATAGCCAGATGGTTTTAGTGCAGAATTCTATCAGATCTTCAAAGAAGATTTAACATCAATACTCTTCAAACTATTCCACAAAATAGAAACAGAAGGAACACTACCCAACTTGTTCTACAAAGCCACAATTACGCTGATACCAAAACCACACAAAGATCCAACAAACAAAGAGAATTTCAGACCAATTTCCCTTATGAATATTGATGCAAAAATACTAAATAAAATTTTTGCCAACCGAATCCAAGAACACATCAAAATGATCATTCATCACACTAAAGTAGGCTTCATCCCAGGGATGCAGAGATGATTCAATACAAGGAAATCCATCAATCTAATCCACTACATAAACAAGCTCAAAAAACACATGGTCATTTTATTAGATGCTGAAAAAGCCTTTGACAAAATTCAGCATCCATTCACATTAAAAGTCTTGGAAAGATCAAGAATTCAAGGTTCATACATAAATATAGAAAAAGAAATATACAGTAAACAAGTACCCAACATCAAATGAAATGGAGAGAAACTTGAAACAATCCCACTAAAATAAGTGACTAGACAAGGCTGCCCTCTCTCTTCCTATCCATTCAGTATAATATTTGAAGTTCTAGCTAGAGAAATTAGACAACAAAAGGAGGTCAAAAGGATACAAATTGAAAAGGTAGAAATCAAAGTATCACTATTAGGAGATGATATGATAGTATACTTAAATAACCCCCCCCCCAAAAAAAAACTCCATCAGAGAACTCCTACAGCTAATAAACAACTTCAGCAAAGTGGCTGGATATAAAATTAGCTCAAAAAAAATAAGTAACCTTCCTTTATTCGAAGGATAAACAGGATAATAATGAGAGAAATGACACCCTTCACAATTGTCATGAACAATATAAAGTATCTCAGTGTTACCCTGACAAAACAAGTGAAAGATCTGTATGACAAGAACTTCAAGTCTTTGAAAAAAGAAATTAAAGAAGGCCTCAGAAGATGGAAAGATCTCCCATGTTCATGGATTGGTGGGATTAATATTATAAAAATGGCCATTTTGACAAAAGCAATCTACAGATTCAATGCAATCCCCATGAAAATTCCAACTCAATTCTTCACAGAGTTAGAAAGAGCAATTCCCATATTCATCTGGACTAACAAAAAACAGGATAGCTAAAACTATTCTCAACAATAAAAGAACTTCGGGAGGAATCAACATCCTGGCCCTCAAGAAATACTACAGAGCAATGGTAATAAAAACAGCATGATATTGGTACAATGACAGGCAGGTAGATCAATGGTCACACCTATGATCACTTGATCATTGACAAACGGGAGCTAAAAACATACCGTTGAAAAAAGATAACCTTTTCAACAAATAGCGCTTGTTGAACTGGTGGTTAGCATGCAGAAGAATGCAAATAGATACATTCTTATCTCCTCGTACAAAGCTCAAGCCCAAATGGATCAAGGACCTCCACATAAAACCAGACACACTGACACTAATAGAAGAGAAACTGGGGAAGAGCCTTGAGCACATGGGCACAGGGGGAAATTTCCTGAACAGAACACCAAGATTACTCTAAGATTAAGAATTGACAAATGGGACCTCATAAAATTACAAAGTTTCTGTAAGGCAAAGGACACTGTCAATAGGACAAAATGGCAACCAACAAATTGGGAAAAGATCTTTACCAACCCTACATCCAACAGAGGGCTAATATCCAATATACACAAAGAACTCAAGAAAGTAGACTACAGAGAACCAAATAACCCTATTAAAATGGGGTACAGAGCTAAACAAATAATTCTCAACTGAGGAATACTGAATGGCTGAGAAGCACCTAAAGAACTGTTCAACATTCTTAGTCACCAGGGAAATACAAACCAAAACAAGCCTGAGATTCCACCTCACACCAGTCAGAATGGCTAAGATCAAAAATTCATGGAACAGCAGATATTGGAGAGGATGTGGAGAAAGAGTAACAATCCTCTATTGCTGGTGGAATTGCACATGGTACAACCACTCTGGAAATCAGTTTGGAATTTTCTCAGAAAATTGGACATAGTACTGTACATAGTACATAGTACTACCTGAGGAGCCAGCTATACCATTCCTGGGAGTATACCCAGAATATTCTCCAACCTGTAAAAATGGCATATGCTCCACTATGTTCATAGAAGCCTTATTTATAACAGACAGAAGCTTTCAAGAATCCAGATGTCCCTCAACAGAAGAATGGATACAAAAAAATGTGGTACATTTACAAAATGTAGTACTACTTATGAAATGCTTAGGGAAATGGGTGGACTAGAAAAGATCATTCTGAGTGAGGTAACCCAATCACAAAGGAACACGCATGTTATGCACTCACTGGTAAGTGTACATTAGCCGAGAAGCTTGGAATACCCAAGATACAATTCACAGACTAAACAAAACTCAAGAAAATCGACCAGAGTATGGATACTGTGTGAGTTAGGGTTTTACTGCTGAGAACAGACACCATGACCAACAAGTTTTATAAAAGACATTTAATTGGGGGTGGCTAACAGTCTCAGAGATTCAGTCCATTGTCATTGAGCAGAAACATGGCAGCATCCAGACAGATATGGTGCAAGAGGAGCTGAGAGTTCTACATCTTCATCTAAATGCTGCTAGTGGAAGACTGACTTCCAGGCAACTAGGAGGAGGGTCTTAAGCCCACTCCCACAGTGACACACCTACTCTACCAAGGCCATACCTACTAATAGGGTCATTCTCTGGGTCAATCATATGTGAACCATCACAGATAGTTTGGTCCTTCTTAGAAGGAGGAACAAAACATTCATGGGAGGAGGTACATAAACAAGTGTGGAGCATATCCTGAAGAGAAGACCACCAAGAGACTTCCCCAACTGGGGATCCATCCCATATACAGTCACCAAACTCAGACAATATTGTGGATTCTAACAAGTGCTTCCTGACAGGAGCCTGATATAGCTGTCTCCTGAGATGCTCTGCCAGTACCTGGCAAATACAGAGGTGGATGCTTTCAGTCAACCATTGGACTGAGCACAGGGTCTCAAATGGAGGAGCTAGAGAAAGGACGGAAGGAGCTGAAGGAGCTGAAGGAGCTGAAGGAGCTTGCTGCTCCATAGGAGGAACAACAAAATGAACCAACCACTACCCCCCAGAGCTCCCAGGATCTAAACTACCAACCAAAGAGTACTCATGGAAGGACCCAGGTGCATATGTAGCAGACATCAAAGGGAGGAGAGGCCCATGGTCCTGAGAAGGCTCGATTCCCCAGTGTAGGGGAATGCCAGGGCCCAGAAGCAGGAGTGGGTGGGTTGGTGGACAGGGGTTTGGGGAATGGGATAGGGTGTTTTCAGAGGGAAAGCCAGGAAAAGTGATGACATTTGAAATGTAAATAAAGAAAATAATCTAATAAAAAAGAGTGGAAAATGGGCAAGACGTGGGAAATGTAGTAGGTTTGGCCTAATGCTCTTTATATTGTATTTATTTTGGTACCCAACTTTGTTTGCACAGAATCTGCAGGTCCCTACCTAAGACACTGAGGGACCCTGCCCCCAGTTAGTTGTGATTGATAAGTTAACGTGCTGGCAACCAGTGGCTGGGCAGGGCAGGCAGAGGCAAGACTGCTAGAATTCCCAGACTAGGGAGAGAGGGGAAGGGGGAAGGAGACCCACTATGCGTGGAGAAGGAATTTAAAGGAATCATGCCTGAGAATATGCAGGACAAAGAGCATAGCTACCATATCGGACCAGGAAGAGAGCAGCCCCCAAGAGGGGCTCAACTGGGTGCAGGGCAGCAAAGATGGAATAGAGAATTTAGTATGTAATAACTTGGGAATATCAGAGGGAGGCGGAGTAGCCATGTGGAGGTTAGGAAGTAGCACAGGCGTTGAGCTTTTGAGGCATATTAAAATAAAAAGGCTAACTGTCTTTCATTTGAGAACCTAGAACTTTGGGGCAGGTTGTGAGGAGTATGCCACCAGAGGGCCTGATTTGAGTGATTACTTGGGTACTGCTAATATACCTTATACAGTCAAACAGTGCCCACCGTCCTCTAAGCTTGGAAAACTCATCTCAGCTCTCCGTGCCTTATGGGGTTCTTAGACACACATTGATTTCTTTGGATTCACTCACAGCTTCCCAAGTTTTATCCCAGATTGATGTTTCCCTCCTCAGTGTTCAGCAGAAATTTGTTTTCACTCATCCTTTCTCCTTGTTCTGTATCTACCCTCAGATGTCCCAACTTTGCATTTGTTTGTCTTCTAGCACAATCCTGAAAATTCCCTCCACTAGCCATGTCTTTAGCATTTGCTTCTGCTAAGAATAAGAAGTATTGGATAGAATGCCAGACTATCATCTGAACAGAAATGGAACACACTCACTCTATGACCAGCACAGAAGATACCATCAAAGGACAATGAAATCACAGAAAATTAACATGCACTATTTTTGACAAGAAAATGGAATTTAAATACAGATAAACAGATAAAGAAAAAGAAAAAAGAAAAGAAAAAAAAGGAACTGACTTTCCACATGGCAAAAAAGTGATGAATTCAAATTAATATTATCATATTGTCATATTTAATTGTATGAATGTGTGAAATCCTCAAGCATAAAGAAAAATCACAAAAAAATTAAACCATAGCAAATATACAGATGTGGTCCAAAAAGTGAGTGATGAGCTATCCAGTTGTACAAAAACACATGTAGGTGTGGAAAATAAGGGTGAGAATTTCAATTCACTCACACTCGCAGTCCACAAAATACAGATGACACATATGATTTACAACAGGCTATTTAAAGTTTACTGAGAGCAAAATTGGAAATGTTCTTTTTTTCTGTAAATGAAACTTTCTGCATGTTGGCATGTTGGACAAAGAAGGAAAAAGATCCACATATTAGCTAAGTGCTGAAAGATTCACTGCTTGAGACCACTGCAAATACATCAAGATAAATTAAGAGGGGAAAGGTCCCTTTTGTATATGATCAGCAGCTGGAGTGTCCCAATGAATATCAGAAAAATTAGTCTATAACATCGCATACACTGTCTGTTATGAGATTCAACTCTCAGGAAAATGTAGAAA
The DNA here is from genome assembly GCF_947179515.1 of Apodemus sylvaticus. Lineage (NCBI taxonomy): Eukaryota > Metazoa > Chordata > Mammalia > Rodentia > Muridae > Apodemus > Apodemus sylvaticus. The sequence continues at coordinate 199,579,195 of NC_067472.1, forward strand.
GATTCAAAATAAAAAAATGGAGGAAGAATTTTAACTTAAGTAACAGGAAATTTTCACCATAAATGAATTATATTTCACAAAACAAAGGTTAGAGAAACACATTTCCTGCATGTTAACAACCCTTTTTCTGCAGCAAGATAAAACTTAAATTTGAGCATAGAAATATGTGTAATATCATCTATACATAATCAATCTTAGAATATTATAGGAGGTATAACAATCATAACCAATATGACAGAATTTTTTGAGACAGGGTTTCACTATGTATGTAGCTTTAGCTGTCATGGAACTCACTATATAAACCAGGCTGTCCTTGAACTCACAGACATCTGCCCACCTCTGCATCCCTGGTGTTACAAGTGAAGGTATGTGCTGAAATGGTCACCTTGATGGAAAATCTTAAAGTCATCTAGCATCAAGATAAAAGAAACAATGGGGTGTAAAAACTTGAGCTAGAGAAAGCCCCAGTCACAGTAAAGCAGAAATCATTTGCCATCAGGCACGTATGCATTAAGGAATAAATGTGGCCATGAAACCAACATTAAAGAAAGGATCATCAATGGTTTAGTTTGTTGTAGACAAAATTCTATGACCACAATATTGTGTTATAAAAAACATCACAGGACTGGAAAGCCAACTCTGAGAATAAAGTGCTTCTCATGTAAGTTGCAGAAAGTGAGTTCAGCTATCAATCCCCAATGTAAGGTTGAATGTGTTGGGCTGGGCAGGATGGTGACAGGTGCAGCCCTGAAGGCCACTGACCAGCTAGTCTAGACAACTGATGTACTCCAGGTTGAGCAAGAGGTCCTGTCTCAAACAATTTGGAGGAGACAGAAGAAGACACATGATGCCAATGTCTATCCTTACACATGCATGAACAAGTGAGCACACACATACATGCACATGCCTCACACAAAAGAAAGTGAAAACCCTCCTGATTCCCAGCAAGGTAAAAATGAATGCAAATCTTGGCAATCACATAATGAAAATAATCCATTACTAAAATAACCTGCAGTGTGTCTCCTATAGGAATGTGTGTGTAAAATAGATACGAGATGTGAGAAAATAATAGCATATTTAAGAGGAAATTTAAAATGAAGTCTAAGGTGAAGGAGTTAAATAAATAAAAGTAGAACAATAGCAAGCAACAGACATACAGTAAAAACAAAACTGCAATAGCGTAGAGAATAAACTAACATTCCTCCGTGAGACTGCACTGTTGTCCCTAAGGAAAGACACAGCTCCAGGATCTAATGTTGTATACAGCAGCTGGGAAACTCCAAATGCCTGTTAAAAGATTACACTATGACCACCTGTGGCAATGTGGGGCTTTAAGAGAAATGTGCAAAATTCTATAAGAAAAAAATTCTTAAAAGATTTTTAGAATTGTAAAACTCCAGATGGGCGTTGTTCTCATGAGACTGAATCATTGGATCAGATGCAAAATTATTAACAAAGGAAAACATGGGGGTGTGAGATGGATCAGTGGTTAAGAGCACTGGCCGGTCTTCCAGAGAGCCTGGGCTCCATTCCCATCACCATAGGGAGGCTCTTACCTGTCTGTACGACCAATTCTAGAGGATCAGACACCTTCTGCTGGTCCTGGAGCACTGCACTCATGTGCTTCACAGACATACATGTAGGCAAACCAACATACACCTAAAATACATGAATCAAAACATTAAAGAAGAAAATACATTTATGGAGTCCAAGAGAAGTAGTGTACAAAAAAGTAAGAAAGGGACAGAAAATAGGAGAAAAGCATATCTGAAAAACAAAACCAAACCCCGAAAGTGTAAGGTACTGAAAGGTGTAGGAAATGGAATGGTAGACTAGAGGAGAAGAGAGACACAGTGGGAAGGTTGCCATACCTCCTCTCGCTCTGAGTGTGGAGTGCTACAAACCCTTGAACAGGGCAGGGTGAATCCCAGACATGAAGCGTCACAGGCACGAAGTGTCTTGGAAAGGCTGCCCAACAGGAGCCATGACTAAATAAGGGACGGGTAGGAGGACTCTCCCTCCCATGGCGTCAATGACCTTGTTTACTGTGCATCATTTTAATGCACTCCAAGGAAAACATTACTCTCCCAGATACAATGTGATTCTCACGGTAATTGATTAAGCCAAGTAAATAAGAGCTCATTCTCTGCCTGAAGATGTGCGTTTTCCCAAGTTGAACTACATCAGAAAGGAAACTTTACTATCTGGAAAATCATTAAAAGTTTTCAAGCAGATGTGGACATTATCACAGCCATTATCATCTGACACCAGAAATTTCTACATTTCCCTCTTGATTTCTGCAATGATGCACACTGTTCGTTCAAAATTGTATAATTCGATCTTCAGATCTTTGTGCAATTTCTCTTGCTATTTATTTCTACTTTTATTATACGATTATCTGAAAGGGTACAAGTGATTACACTGGTTCTTTAGTCTTCCTTTATATTATTAGAAGTAGTAATACTAGCATCATTACTATTAATATTGTGTGTGTCTGTTTAAATGCTGCCAGCATGTTATCTGTGCACCACATGCATGCAGTGCGCATGGATTCAGAAGAGGGCTTTGGATTCCCTGGAACTGGTTTCAGATGATTGGGAGCCACCATGTAGGTTCTGGGGATCAATCAAACCAAGGTCCTCTGGAAGAGCAGCCAGTGTTGTGAATCATTGGGCCATGTCTCCAGCACCCTTATATCTAATTTTATTAATTTGGATCTTCTCTTTACACGTTTTCATTGCTTTTTGTAAAAGTTGCAATGGTGAAACACACCTTTAACCCCAACACTCAGGAGGCAGAGGCAGGTGGATCTGAGTTTGAGACGAGCCTGGTCTGCAAAGCTACTTTTAGGAAAGCAAAGGCTAGGCCCGAGAAACCTATCTTCAAACAACAACAACACAAACAAACCAAAAACCAAAAAACGAAACAAAATAATTGTCAATGTTGATTGTTCTTAAAGAACTGACTCTTCATTTCAGTGATTCTTTGTATTCTTGCTCTTGTTCCTAGTTCATCATTTCAGCTCTGGGTTTGTTTTTTTCTTGCAGTATTCTCTTTTCTGGTGTTATTTCTTCTTTTTGTTCTAGAACTTTGAAGAGTGCTACTAAGTTACTTGTATGAGAAGACTCCAGGTTTTTTATTTAGGTACTTAGTGCTATGATCTTGTTTCTTAGAACTGCCTCCATTGTATCCCATAAGTTTGTGTTTGCTGAGTATTCATTTTTATTCAATTTTGAAACCTTTCAAATGTCTTGATTCCTGTATTGAGTCAGTTTTCATCTAGTTGTTCAGTTTCCCTCATCACCACCACCATCATCATCATCATTATTTTATTATTATTATTGTATTTTGAGACAAGACATTTTATATCATACTGTCTGCCCTGGAATTCATTCTGTAGACCAGGCTGACCTTGAACTCAAAGAGATCACCTTGCTTCTGCCTTCCAAGGTCTAGAATTAAAAGTGTGTACCACCATGGCTTGGCCCTAGTTTTCACTACTTTGTATTCTTTCTCTTGTTTATAGTTGTTCAGACAATATGGTAGTCAGATAGGATGCAGGGTATTATTTTGATTTTCTTATATCTGTTGTTTAGACTTGCTTTGTGTCCAGTCGATTTGTGTACGCAGTAAATTTTGGGGCATGTTCCATGAGCTGCTGAGAAGAATGTGTATTCTTTTGTGTTTGTGTAAAATGTTCTGTATGTTTCTGCTAGGTTTATTTGATTTATGACATTACTTCACTAATTTGTCTGGGTGACCATTTGCTTGGTATATCCTGTTCTATCTTTTTACTCTGAGGAGATGTCTATCTTTGACTGTGAGGTTCATGTCTTAAAAGTACCTGAAGGATGAATTCTGTTTCCTAATCTAGTTTGTTAATCTGAGTCTTTTTTAATTGAGGAATAATTGAGATCATTAATATTGACAGTTATCAATGAACAGTGCAAATTGATTACTGTTTTTTGGTGTTGTGGTGTGCCCCCTCCTTTGATGTGGTGAACAGGTATAATGTGTGCCCCCACTTTGATGTCCTGAACAAGTATTATTTATTTCTTGTGTCTTCTTGGGTGTGACTAAACTTGTCAGGTTAAAGCTTAATTTGTAGGTAGAAAATGTTTAAATTTTTATTGTGAATTGTTTTTCCTTTTTTCTATTGTACCTGAGAGTTTTTCTCAGTAAAGTAGTCTAAGCCAACATCTGTGGTCTCTTACAGTTTGTAGAACATCCATTTAAGCCCTTCTGGTTTTGAGAGTGTCCATTGAGAAGTCAGGTGTTATTCTAATAGGCAGTATTCATATGTTACTTGGTCTTTCCCCCTTACAACTTAAAGAACTTAATATTCTTTATTTGTTTTGCACACTTAGTGTTTTGAATATATCCTGTGGGGAATTTCTTTTCTGGTGCTGCATTTTTGGATTTTGTGATTCTTGTATCTTGAAAGGAACTTCCTTCTTTAGACTTGAAATTTTTATGATTTTGTTAAAAATATTTTCTGTAATGCTGAGCTGGGTTTCTTCTCCATCCCTATCCCTATCATTCACAGATTTGGTCTTTTCATAGTGTCCTGGATTCCTGGATATTTTATGCCTGCACGTTTTTCTTTTTTTTTTTTAAATTAAAGATTTACATGGAAAATATTTCAGATAAACATGTTAAAATTAACAATTTTCATGTAAAATTAAGGAGTAAAGTGGTAGACATGTATAACATTGCAAAATGAATTGAAATATGGGATAAAAACATTTTATGATAGAATTGAAAATTTGCGTGCAAAGTATGTCTGATAAAATTGTAGAAAATGTAGAAAAACATTAGAATTGAAGATTATCATGGAATTATATATATATAATTATATGTATAATTATATATTATATAATATATTGTATAATATTATATATTATATATAAAAATATTATATATAACATATATAATATTTTTATGCCTACCATATATATATGGTAGGCATAAAAATATTCCTAAATTGATTAAAAGTGGAATTATAAACATTTTCTGAAAAACTTGAAGATTTACATGGAAAATATTTCTGATAAAATTGTAGAAATATATAGAAAAACATGCTAAAATTAAAGATTATCATGGAAATTATATAGATAAAATGGTAGGCATAAAGATAATTCTAAGTTGATTGAAGGTGGAATTATAAACTTTTTCAGATAACATTGAAGATTTACAAGGAAAATATTTCTGGTAAAATTCAAGAAATAAACAGACAAACACATTAAAATTGACTATTTCATGAAAAGAATTTACATAAAAATGGTTGATGTAAAAACTCTTTCTAAATTAATTGAAGGTGGAATTAGAAACATTTGTGATAAAATCAAAGATTTACATTGGAAACATTTCTGATAAAATGTAGAAAGTATATAGAAAGACATTAAAATTGAAGATTATGATGAAAAATAATGCAGATAAAATGGTAGACATAAAAGAAATTACTAAATTAATTAAAGGGGGAATTAGAAACATTTTCTGATAAAATTGAAGATTTACATGAGAAATATTTCGTTAGTCTATATCTTTTTATTGGGGAGTTGAGTCCGTTGTTGTTAAGAGATATTAAGGAATAGTGATTGTTGCTCTTGTTATTTTTAATGTTATTTTTATGTTTGTGTGGGTATCTTCTTTTGGGTTTGTTGAAAGAAGATTGCTTTCTTGTTTTTTCTAGGGTGTAGTTTCCCTCCTTGTGTTGGCATTTTTTATCAATTATCCTTTGTAGGGCTGGATTTGTGGACAGATATTGTACAAATTTGGTTTTATCATGGAATATCTTGGTTTCTCCGCCTATGATGAAGGAGACTTTTGCTGAGCATAGTAGCCCAGCCTGGCATTTGTGTTCTCTTAGGGTCTGTATGAGGTCTGCCCAGGATCTTCTAGCTTTCATCATCTCTGGTGAGAAGTCTGGTGTGATTCTGATAGGTCTGCCTTTATAAGTTACTTGACCTTTTTTCCTTACTGCTTTTAATATTCTTTCTTTGTTTAGTGAATTTGGTGTTTTGATTATTATGTGTCGAAAGATTTTCTGTTCTGTTCCAGTCTGTTTGGAGTTCTGAAGGCTTCTTGTATGTTCATGGGCATCTCTTTCTCTAGGTTAGGGACGTTTTCTTCTACAATTTTTTTGAAGATATTTACTGGGTCTTTAAGATGTAAATCCTCACTCTTGTCTATACCTATAATCCTTAGGTTTGGTCTTCTCATTGTGTCCTGGAGTTCCTGGATGTTTTGGGTTACTAGCTTTATGCATTTTGCATTTTCTTTGACTGTTGATTCAATGTTTTCTATGGTATCTTCAGCACCTGAGGTTCTTTCTTCTATCTCTCATATTCTGTTGTTGACTCCTGGATTCTTTCCAAGGTTTTATTTTATTTTATTTTATTTTTATTGAGTATCTTCTTTATTTACATTGCCAATGGTAAAACCTTTCCCAATTTCTCCCTCCCAAAAGCCCTCCTCCCCAAAGATTCCCTACCCCTCCTCCCACCCCCTGCCTCTGTGTATATGCTCCTCTACCTGACACACTCCCACTTCCTCCCCCTCTCCCCATCCTTATGAAATATTATTTGGGACTATTGTGAAGGGTGTCATTTCCCTAATTTCTTTCTCATCTTGTTTATCCTTTGAGTAGAGGAAGGCTACTGATTTGCTTGAGTTAATTTTTTATTCAGCCACTTTGCTGAAGTTGTTTATCAGCTTTAGGAGTTCTCTGGTGGAAGTCTTGGGGTCGCTTAAGTATACTATCATATCATCTCCAAATAGTGATAGCTTGACTTCTTCCTTTCCAATTTGTATACAGTTTCCCTTTGTTGGGGCCTCTATTGAGCCTTTACCTGACCAAAGACCACTCCTCCTCCCACTAATGCCCAACAAGGCATTCCTCTGCCACATTTTTGGCTAGAACCATGTGTACCCCTTGGTTAATGGTTCAATCCCTGGGAGTCTTGGGGTGTCTGGGTGTCCAAAAACATTGCTCTTCCCATGGGGCTGAAAACCCCTTCAGCTCCTCCAGGCCACCCTCCAGATCCCCCATTGGGGACCCCAAACCCAGTCCAATAGTTGGTTGCTAGTTTCTGTCTCTGTATTTGTAGGGTTCTGGTAGGGCCCCTTTGGAGACAGCCATGGCATGCTCCTTTTGGTACATGCTTTTTGTCATAGTGTTGGGTTTTGGTGACTGTTAATAGGATGAATCCGCAGGTAGGGCAGTCTCTGGGTGGCCTTTACTTCAGTCCCACTTTGTGATTTCTTTATTGTTTCTACTTCCACTTTTAGATCCTGGATGGTTTTGTTCAGTTCCTTCACTTGATTGTATTTTCCTGTAATTTTTTAAGGGATCTTTGTGTTTCTTCTTTAAGGGCTTCTGCCTGTTGACCCATGACCTCCTGTATTTCTTTAAGGGATTTTTGTGTTTCCTCTTTAAGGGCTTTTACCTGTTGACCGATGTTCTTCTGTATTTCTTTAAGGGAGTTATTTAAGTCTTTCTTAAAGCCCTCTATCAGCATCATGTGATATGATTTTAAATCCAAATCTTGCTTTTTCTGTGTGTTGGGGTATCTGTGACTTGCTGTGGTGGGAGAACTGGGTTCTGATGTTGCCATGTGGCCTTGGTTTCTGGTGGTAGGGTTCTTGTGCTTGCCTTTCACCATCTGGTGCTAGTGGGTATTGTTGCCTCTGGCTGGCGTTTGTTCCTCCTGTGCGCCTGTAAGCATGTGTCCTTACTCCTCTGAACTCAAAAGTGAAAGCACTGCTGGGGGAATCTCTCTCTCTCCTGGTGGGCTATGCACAGAAGACTGTGGAGTTTCCCGGCTCCCCAGTGTAAATGGCGGCAGGCAGAAAGACTTCCTTCCCAGCTGCTCCACTGATCTTAGGCCCTGTGTGCTCCTAGATGGGTCCCCTCCAGAGAGAAGGTGGAGATCTCACCTCTGTTCTCTAAAGTGAAAGCCTGCTTGGAGATCACTCGCTCCTAGCGGGCTAAGCACAAAAGGCTGTGGAGTTTCCTGGCTCTCCCTGGTGCAAATGGCGGCAGGAAGACTTCTGTCCCAGCTGCTCCACTGTTCACAGAAGGTTGTGGAGTCTACCAGATTTCTGGTGCAAATGGCAGCAGAAAGACTGACCTGCACGTTTTTCATTAACTAATTTATTTATTCATAAATCAGGTACCCTAATCACTGCCTCCTCCTGACCCCTTCTCACACAATCCTTTCCCCTTCCACTCCCCTTCTCTGCTGTGAATGTGAGGACTCCACTGCATATCTCCCTGTTCTAGTCCATCAAGTCTCTGCAGGGTTAATGCCTGTGTTTTTAAAGGACTTAATATAGTTTTTGACTGAGCTATCCATTTCTTCTGTCTTCAACTCCCAAGATTCTATCTTCTCTGCCTTGTACTCTGTTGGTGAGGTTAATGTGTGAGATTTTTCCTTGAAATCCTTAATTTTTCATTTGCACTTTTACTTCAGTTTGGATTTTCTTTAGTGATTCCATTTCTACCTTTATATCTTGAATTGTTTTCATTATTTTATTCAACTATTTCTTTGTGTTTTCACGGACTTAATTAAGGGAATTATTTATATTCTCTTCAAATTCCTTGAACATATCCATCATAGTTATTTTGAATTCCTTGTCTACTGCTTACACTATATTGCAAATCTCAGGCCTACTATACTGGGTCATAGTGGGAACGTATTGTTTTGTTAATTCATGTTTGTATTTTGAGCATGTGGATTTATGATGTTTGAGGTCTTTCTTGATGTTGACATCTGGTCTTGTCTTTGTTGGGAGGGTTTTCTGCTCTTTGATTTCTATTGCCCTCTCTAGATCCTAGGCAGCTATAGAGGCTGTGGAGGCCTTGCTAGAGAATGCTTCTGTAGGTCAGTGTGAGGCAGAAAGAGAGTGAGATGAGTTAGGAGGAAATGCTAAGAAGTGCTGTGGAAAAGAGGCATGGGTATCAAGTCTGCACCAAGAAGTGGAGTACACAGGGAGTGGGCCTGTGGTGGGAAGAGGGGATCCTGCAAGCAGCCTGCTACAGGATCGGGACACAGTGTGATGGAGAATGGAGAGAATAGTGAGAATCTCCTTTCTGAATCCCAGTCCAGTGTGGCCCTGAGTTTTCCTGAAAGTGTTTCTGCAGATCAGTGGCTGACAGAAAGAAATGAAGATGGCAGGAAGGCAAGGCTGAGAGGCTCAGCAGGAAAGAGCTAAGGTGGGACTGACAGGTATTTTACTCTCAGGTTACCATGATTGGGAGTTTTCTCCTAGCTTGATTCTGAGCATGCTCGTTACTATTGCATATAAAGGTTACTAACTTTTGTTTCTTGATATTGTACCTTATTACCTTAAAGTTATCAAAAACAAGGAGTTTTCTAGTAACCTCATTAAGGCATTTTAATTATAAAGTCATGTCATCTGTAAACAGGGATCATTTGCCTTCTTTTTCTATTTGTGTTTCTTATTTTTTCCTCATTTCTTATTACTTTGTCAAAGACTTCAAACACGACATCCTGTAAGAGCTAAATGGTCACTCTTGACTCACTCCTGATATTATTTTTTTTAATTTTATTTCTATTTTATATATTAATCATTCCATTTGTATTCCTCACAAATGATATCCCACTTCCCAGTTACCCCTCCACAAAATGCACATCAAATATCTGCTGTCTGCTCCCCTCCCCTTTGCCTCTATGAGTGTGCTATTCCAGACACCCACCCTCTCCAGCCCCATCACTACAACATCCCCTTACACTGGAGCAGAAACCTCCACAGGAGCAATGGCCTCCACACTCATTGCTGTCAGGCAAGGCCATCTTCTGCTACTACATATCTGGAGTCATGGATCCCTCACTGCACACTTCTTGGTTGATGGTCTAGTCTCTGGGAGCACTGGGTGGTCCTGCCAGACATTGTTCTTCCTATAAGTTTGCAATCCTCCTCCACTCCTACAGTCCTTCTGCTAGCTTCCTGACTGGGGTCCTTGAGCTCAGTCTTATGGTTGGTGACATGCATCCACATCTGCATTGGTCAGTGGCTGGCTGGACTTCCCAAGGAATAGCCATGCCAGGTTCTTGTCAGAAAGTGCCTCTTGGCAAAGGCAACAGTATAAGGTTTGGTGTCTGCAGACAGGATAGATATCCAGGTGGTGCAGTCCCTGGATGGTCCTCCCTTCAGCCTCCATTTTTTTGTCCCTGGTCTTCCTTCGGACAGAAACATTTCTGGGTTTAAAACTTTGAAATGGGTGGGTGGGCCCATCCCACCACTGGGGTCCATGCCTATCTATTGGAGGTGGTCTTTATAGGTTCTATCTCACACTTTCTGTGCATTTTGACAAAAGTCATCCCCTTTGGGTCCTGGGAGTCTCTCATTTCCCTGGTGTCTGGGATCCTCCAGTGCCCATCTCCAATGTGACAGAGGATTGCCTTGTCAGGCATCAGAGGGAGGAGAGGTCCTTGGTCCTGTGAATGCTCAATAGATGTCCCAACAAAGGAAAAGGGGGGAGAAATGGGAGTGGGTAGTGGAGAGGGGTATATACTTGGAGGCAGGGAGTGGGAGGAAGGTTTGAGAGTTTCAGGGAGGGGGAAAACTGGGAAAGGTTTTAGCATTTGAACTGTTAATGAAGATTATATTCAATAAAAAAGAAAGACCTCAAACATCATAATTCCATATGCTCAGAAATACAAACATGAATTAGCAAAACATATGTTTCCACCACAACTCAGTTATAGTAGGCCCTGAAATTTGTAATATAGTAGAAGTAGACAAGGACTTCAAAATATCTATTATGGATATGTTCAATGAAGAGAATATGAATGAAGTCTGTGAAAACACAAAGAAATAGTTGAGTAAAATAATGAAAGTAATTCAGGGTATAAAGGTAGAAATAGAATCACTGAAGAAATCCAAACTGAAATAGAAGTGTAAATGAAAAATCTAGGATTTCAAACAAATAATCTTCAAAGTTAACGTCATCAACAGAGTATAAGGCAGAGTACAAGAAAGAATCTTGGGGGCTGAGGACAGAAAAAATGGATAGCTTAGTCAAAGAAATTGTTAAGTCTTTTAAAAATACAGACATTAACCCTGTGTTGACTTGATATGCTTGGATAGGGAGATAGACAGTGGATGCCCCAAACTCATAGAAGTGAAGGGGAAAGGATTGTGTGAGGAGGAGCCAGGAGGAAGCTGTGATCAGGGTGTAAAATGAATAAATAAATTAGTTAATGGAAAACATTCAGGCATAAAATATCCAGGACACCATGAAAAGACCACCTCTGTGAATAATAGGGATAGGGAAGGAAAAGAAACACAACTCAACATTACAGAAAATATTTTTAACAAAACCATAAAAAAATTCCAAGTCTAAAGAAGGAGGTTCCTATCAAGATACAAGAAGCACAAAACTTGAAATATGTAGCACCAGAAAAGAAATTCCCCACAGGACATAATCAAAACACTAAGTGTGCAAAACAAATAAAGAATATTAAAAGTTGTAAGGGGAAAGACTGCAAAACATATGAGAACAACCTATTAGAATAACACCTGACTTCTCAATGGACACTCTAAAAACCAGAAGAGCTTAAATGGATGTTCTACAAACTGTAAGAAACCACACATGTTGGCCTAGACTACTTTACTCAGAAAACTGTGAGTTACAATAGACAGAGAAAGAAAAACAATACACAATAAAAACAAATTAAGCAATTTCTAGCTTTAACCTGACAAGTTTAGTCACACCCAAGAAGACACAAGAAGTAAATAATACTAGTTCAGGACCTCGAAGGGGAGCACACAACATATCCACTCACCACATCAAAGGAAGGGGCACACCACCACAGCGGAAAAACAGGAATCAATGCACAGTGATCATTGATAACTGTTAATGTTAATGATCTCAATTCCCCAATTAAAAAAAGATTAATAAACTAGATTAGGAAACAGAATTCATCCTTCAGCTACTTTCAAGAAATGAAACTCACCACCAGGAATAGTCATCACCTCAGAGTAAAAAGATAGAAAAGGATATACCAAGCAAATGGACCCTAAAAGCAAGCAGGTATAGCCATTTTAATACCTGACAAAATTGACTTCAAACCAAAATTAATCAGGAGAGATAGGGAAGGATACTACAAGCTCATCCTAGAAAAGTCCACCAAAAGGACAATTATAAACATTAATGCATCAAGCACAAAGGCACCCAAGGCCATAAAAGAAAAAATAAACTGACAGCTTAAATCACATATTACAGGTTTCCGCCTATGGATCGGGAACACCCTTGACAACAGCACATCATCTCCAAGCAGTGAAGGAATCCAGCTATACACCCACAGTCAGGGAGGAAAAGGTAGCCTGCACAGGTGAGTCCAGCCCTGCAGAGCAGAGGATCCAGTCCAGAGGCCTCTGGCAAGAGCCTTCCAGTCTCCGACTCTAGATCGGGAACAGCCCAGGCCACAGCATGGCCCCTCTAAGCAGTGCAGGAAGCCAGCTATACACCCAGCAGACAGTGAGGAGGAGACAGCCAGCACAGCCTGCATCCAGAGCTGATCATGGCCCAAACACAACTACAAGAGAGTGGATCTTAACTGCCATCTTTGCTTCTGTGACTGTGCAACAGATTGGTAGGCAGGTTTCACTAGAGTAGAGGATCATTTGGGACACACCGCACCAGGACTCCACCTGCACCCAGGAACTCTGCAGCACCATAGCAATTTGTGTCAGGAGAAAGCAGCTCACCCAGGGTTGCTGAGATAGGCCTGCAGGCACACACACAGGAGGGGCAAACACCAGCCAGTAACAGCAGGCCCAACTAACACCAGAGATAACTAGATGGCAAAAGGCAAATGTAGGAACATTGCTAACAGAAATCAAAGCAATATGGCACCATCTGAACCCAATTCTCCCACAACAGCAAGTCCTGGATATCCCAACACACCAGGAAAGCAAGATTTGGATGTAAAATCACAGGTCATGATGCTGATGGAGGGCATCATGGAGGGCTTCAAGAAGGACATAAATAACTCCCTTAAAGAAATACAAGAGAATACAAGGAAACATAGAGAAGCCCTTGAAGAACTAAGGGAAAACACAACAAAACAGGTGAAGGAATTAAACAAAGCCATCCAGGATCTAAAGAAGGAGGTAGAAACAATAATGAAATCACAAAGGGAGACAACTCGGGACATAGAAAACCTAGGAAAGATGTCAGGAGTGATGGATCCAAGCATCAACAACAGAATACAAGAGAATGCCAGAGGCCTCCAGACTGGATCCTTGATCTGCAGGGCAAGTCGCCTGTGCAGGCTGCCTCCTCCTCGCTGGCTTCTGGGTCAAAGAGCTAGTTCTTGAGAACAATCAACAATATTGTCAATATTGTTTGGTTTGGTTTGGTTTTTGGTTTTGGTTTGTTTGTGTTGTTGTTGTTGTTGTTGTTGATGATGATGATGATGATGATGATGATGATGATGATGTTTCAAGACATTCTCTGGTTGGTCCTTGCTCTCCTAGAACTAGCTCTGTTGACCAGGTCAGTCTCAAACTCAGATCCACCTGCCTCTGACTTTCTCAGTGGTGGGGTTAAAGGCATATTTCACTACTACCAGGGTAAGATGGACAAACTTTTACCCAAAGTAATAAAAAGATGTGAAGAGAAGATCCAAATTAATAATTAGAGATGAGGGGGCTGAGACATAGCCCAATAGTTCCCAACACTGGCTGCTCTTCCAGAGGACCCTGGTTTGATTATTTTCCAGAACATACATGGTGGCTTACAACCATCTGTTACATCTTCTAGGGAATCTAAAACCCTCTTCTGAACTCCATAAGCACTGCATGCACGTGGTGCACATATAGCATGCTGGCAACATTTAAGCAGACACACACAATATTAATAATAATAATGCTAGTAATACTGCTAATAATAATATAAAGGGAGACAAAAGATCCAATGTAATCACTTGTACCTTTTCAGATAAAGATTTGAAGACTAAACAATACAATTTTGAATGAACAGTGTGGATCATTGCACAAATCAAGAGGGAAATGTAGAAATTTCTGGTGTCAGATGATAATGGCTGTGATAATTTCCACATCTGCGTGAAAACTTTTAATGATTTTCTAGATAGTAAAGTTTCCTTTCTGATGTAGTTCAACTTGGGAAAACGCACATCTTCAGGCAGAGAATGAGCTCTTATTTACTTGGCTTAATCAATTACCGTGAGAATCACATTGTATCTGGTAGAGTAATGTTTTCCTTGGAGTGCATTAAAATGATGCACAGTAAACAAGGTCATTGACGCCATGGGAGGGAGAGTCCTCCTACCCCGTCCCTTATTTAGTCATGGCTCCTGTTGGGCAGCCTTTCCAAGACACTTCGTGCCTGTGACGCTTCATGTCTGGGATTCACCCTGCCCTGTACAAGGGTTTGTAGCACTCCACACTCAGAGCGAGAGGAGGTATGGCAACCTTCCCACTGTGTCTCTCTTCTCCTCTAGTCTACCATTCCATTTCCTACACCTTTCAGTACCTTACACTTTCAGGGTTTGGTTTTGTATTTCAGATATGCTTTTCTCCTATTTTTTTGTTCCTTTCTTACTTTTTTGTACACTACTTCTCTTGGACTCCATAAATGTATTTTCTTCTTTAATGTTTTTATTCATGTATTTTATGTGTATGTTGGTTTGCCTACATGTATGTCTGTGAATCACATGAGTGCAGTGCTCCAGGACCAGCAGAAGTTGTCTGATCCTCGAGAATTGGTTTTACAGAGTGGTAAGAGGCTCCCTATGGTGATGGGAATGGAGCCCAGGCTCTCTGGAAGACCGGCCAGTGCTCTTAGCCACTGATCCACTTCATGCTTTTCTTTGTTAATAATTTTGCATCTTATCCAATGATTCAGTCTCATGAGAACAATGCCCATCTGGAGTTTTACAGTTCTAAACTCCTTTGAAGGGTGTTTTATCTTATAAAATTTTGCACATTTCTAATGTAATCTTCTAACAGACATTAACTCCAAGAGTTTCCCAGCTGTTGTAAACAACATTAAATCCTGGTGCTGTGTTTTTCCTTCTGGACAACAGTGCAGTCTCTACTGTTAGCATATTCTATACATGATAGTGGCTTTGGCTTTATTGTTACTGTATATGTCTGTTGCTTGCTATTGTTCTACTTTTATTTAACTCCTTCATCTTAGACTTCATTTTAAATTTCCTCTTAAATATGCTGTGATTTTCTCACATCTCTTATCTATTTTACACGCACATTCCTATAGGAGACACACTGCAGTTTATTTCAGTAATGGATTTTTTCATTATGTGATTGCCAAGATTTGCATTCATTTTTAACTTGCTGGGAATCAGGAGGGTTTTCACTTTCTTTTGTGTGAGGCATGTGCATGTATGTGTGTGCTCACTTGTTCATGCATGTGTAAGGATAGACATTGGCATCATGTGTCTTCTTCTGTCTCCTCCAAATTGTTTGAGACAGGACCTCTCACTCAACCTGAAGTACATCAGTTGGCTACACTAGCTGGTCAGTGGGCTTCAGGGCTGCACCTGTCACCACCCTGCCCAGCCCAACACATTCAACCTTACATTGGGGATTGATAGCTTAACTCACTTTCTGCAACTTACATGACAAGCACTTTATTCTCAGAGTTGGCTTTCCAGTCCTGTGATGTTTTGTTATAACACAATATTATGGTCATAGAATTTTATTGAAAAGCAAACTGAACCATTGGTGGTAATTTCTTTAATGTTAGTTACATGGCCACATTTATTACCTAATGCACAGGTGCCTGATGGCAAATGATTGTTGCTTTACTGTGACTGTCCATGATTTCCTTGCACTGGGCCTATCTCTAACTCAAATTTTTCCAATCTGGAAATCCTATCCTACACACAAGCCAAAATCCATGTAACAACTATTTATGACTCTCAAACTAGTTCCAGTAGCATTTTTAGGATTTTGTTTATTCCTTGAAAATTTTACACATGTATACAATGTATGTCGGGCATATCTAACCCAAGTAACCACTCCCACTGCTATTCCCAGACCCCTACCAAGACATCTGTTTTCCAACCTCATGTCTTTTGTGTTTTTTATTTGAATAAATTCATTGTATATATTTCAAATGTTATTCCCTTTTCCAGTTTCCTCCCACTCCCAGAAAACCCCTAATGCATCTTCCCTACCCCTACTTATATGAGGATATTCGTCCACCCAGCCCACACCCACCTACCCCTCCTCGCTTTCTCTATGCTGGGTAGAGTAGCCTGTGCTAGCATTTGTGTTCTCTTAGGGTCTGTATGACATCTACCCAGGATCTTCTAGCTTCATAGTCTCGGGCAAGAAGTCTGGTGTAATTCTGATAGAAAAGCATTTATATGTTATTTGACCTTTTTCTGTTACTGCTTTTAATATTCTTTCTTTCTTTAATGCATTTGCTGTTTTGATTATTATGTGACAGGAGGTCTCTGAAGAAGGAAATCAAAGAAGACTTCAGAAAATGGGAAAATCTTTCATGTTTTTTGCATTTTCATTGACTATTATTTCAATGGTCTCTATGGTATCTTTTGCACCTGAGATTCTTTCTTCTGTCTCTTGTATTCTGTTGTTGTTTCTTGCATCTATGACCCCTGACATCTTTCCTAGGTTTTCTAGCTCCAGTATTAGTCTCGTTTTGTGATTTCTTTATTGTTTCGGTTCCATTTTTAAATCCTGGATGGTTTTGTTCATTTCCTTCACCTGTTTATGTTTCCCTGTAATTCTTTAGGGATTTTTGTCTTTCCTCTTTAAGTGTTTCTAGCTGCTTACCTGTGTTCTCCTATATTTCTTTAAGGGAGTTATTTGTTTCTTTCTTAAAGTCCTCTATCATTCTCATTAGAAGGGATGTTAGATCTGAATCTTGCTTTTCCAATGTGATGGTATATCCAGGACTTGCTGTGGTGGAAGAATTGGGTTCTGATGATGCCAAGTAACCTTGCTTTCTGTTGCTTGTGTTCTTATGCTTGCCTCCCACCATCTGGTTCTCTCTAGTGCTACCTGCCCTTGCTATATCTGACTGAAGCCTCCTGTTATGCTGGCTGTGTCAAAACTCCTCAAAGTCAAGCTGTCTCTGTGATTCTGTGATTCTGTGATCCTGAGATCCTGGGTGTGTCTGAGCTCCTGGGAGTCAAGCTGCCTTTGGGACCCTGATAACCTGGTGTGACCAAGCTCCTGGAATCCTGTGATCTTGTGAGCCTGGGCATATAAAAGTGCCTGGGAGTAGAGATTCCTCTGGATGTTGGGGGATTGGCTGAGGAGTTTGCACCCAAAGTCTGCTCAGGGCACCAGCCCAGACAGACCGGATTGAACCCATGCCACTGGTCTGGCTAAGTTCCTGCTTGCCTGGGTCCAGCTCTTCCCAACTACTCCCAGTGTGGGACAGATGATGCATCCTCCTCACCTCTGGTCCTATGATTCTGCTAAATTTACTCTTGAACAAAACACTTTATAGACATAATCTTACATTGGTAAAAATCTCTAAATTTTGATACAAAACTGAATTATGTGTTCATACATTTGTGCAAAATTTATATATTGGTATAAGTTTAAACCTTGCATTGGTGTAAATCTTTATATATTGATACAAAATTAACAATTAATTTTATTACTCGTAGGTAGCCATTGTGCCAACACAGCTCATTCTTTAAGTAACTCAAATGTTGGTCCCCTGCATTAGAATATCTTGCCTTTACTAGGGAATGGTGCTGAAGCAGAGATTCATGGTGTGAAATAAGAATTTCAGACTGGCACACTGGAATAAGTCTAATAGACCTTGTCACGATAAAAAAAAAAAAAAACTGTTGAATCCATAGATGTCCTACAAAGAATAAAGGTTTGTATTTCAGGTCACAAAATAATAATATAAGTAGAAGAATGAGTTTGAAGTTAATATCCAGCAGCTTCACACACATACACCCAAATCCACAGAACATGGGTGACATAACAATGTTGTGAGGTTCAAAGTCAAAGTTCATGAATCTTGTGTCATTGTCATTCTCTGTGTAACTGTGGCCCTGAGAACTCTACCTCTATAACACAAATACAAAAGCACCTTCAAGTGGAAATAGCATCCAGATATTGCAAGAACAAAATATACAAATCTTTGTTAGAGTGGGTTTATCAATCAAAACCAGCCTGATTGATCTGGTCACCAAATACCACAGAAAACACATGTTTGTGAAGATGTGCTCAGTACTGTGGGATATGTAGTCTCACCCTGGCCTTGGTGTTCTGCCTGTTGGCTGCTCAGCTCTAAGTGGTGAGCAAAATAAATAGGTAAAATTAAATGAAATGCCTCAGAACATTGCTGGTCAGCCTGCAGAGTAGAATGAGGGGCAAAGAGTCCCACATGGAAAGTCTAAGAATTTAGTCATCACTGAGCTAACAGAAATGTGTGTGCAGGCCAAACACTAAAGTCAAGTACACACATTACTACATATGTGATAGAAGCAAATGTTGTGGTAAACATGAAACCATTGATACTTAGGTTAAAGAAATAGTATTGACTGATTAATGGAAATTCATTGGGGCTGGAGGGATGGCTCAACAGTTAAAGACTGTTTAAGTAAAAACTGCTCTTCCAGACATCTAGGGTCTGATTCCAAGGTATGTATATAATGCTCAGACATTGCAGGCAAAGCACTCATAGACATAGAATAAATACTTTTTAAATCCCTCATAACATGAAATTTTTGCTTTCACATAGGTCGACATATCCTCCTGCCTGACATAACAGAATTCACAGAGTTTGGGTGGATTTAATCCTTTCTTATTCTCAACACTTTATTCTATCCTCTAAGATGATCAAGAATCACAGGAATGAAGTGGCTAACATGTCAGTTCTGTACCTAACATTGAAAGGAGTTATACATTTCTCCAGTCAGTCATGGTGCATACCTTTGATACCAACACTTGGGAAATAGAAGTAGATGGATCGTTGTGAGTTCGAGGCCAGCATGGTCTACAGAGCAAGTTCCATACATGGTTATATAGAGAATCTCTGACTTGAAAAACCAAAAGAAGAAGCAAAAAGAAAGAGGAGGAGGAAAAGGAGGAGGAGGAGGAAGAAGAGGAGGAAGAGGTGGAGGTGGGGAGAAAAGGAAAGAAAAGTGTTGGAAATTTCATCATTTCTCTCTGCTCCTAAGCTGTCAATCAGTATATTTTCCTACAAACGTCATTTTTAAAATACAGTCCATTTATTTGGTACTCCAGAACTAACCTGACCCACATTATCATAATGCTTCCGAGTGACACCATCGTCCAGATCTTTCTCATATTCCAGTTTTGTCTTGGTGTCATAGGGAACTCATCACTGTTAATGTTATATATATACACTTTCTTCTTCAGACCTCATGTTAAGAAGTTAATAGATTCAGTTTTCATGCATCTGACAATAGTTAATATGTCAACAATCATGTTCACAATGATTAAAGATATCATGTTTTCCTTTGGAGTACCCAATTTTCTGGACGATGTTGGTTGTAAGGCAGTTTTGTTTTCATTCAGAGTCAGCCGGGGTCTGTCCATCTGCACCACCTCTGTTCTAAGCACATTCCAAGTCATCACCATCACTCCCAGCAGTTCTAAGTGGGCCTCCTGGCTGAAGCCTAGACTCTCCACATGGATTCTTTCTTCCTTACTTTGCTCCTGGCTTATTAACCTAGTCATCTACGGGTATATGCTTGACTTGGTAATAGCCAAAACCAATTATACTTTCGTTGGCCATGGATATTCACATGGTTACTGTCAAAACAAGAGATTTGGGAGCCACGATTCAGGATCATTTTTTAGCCTAATTATCACTCACGATCTTTTCTATGTGGCCATCATGATGTGGGCCAGTCTCTACATGGTGATTTTCCTATACAGACACCGCAAGAAAGCACAGCATCTCCACAGCCCAAGCCTTTCCTCCCAGTCATCTCCTGAGCGCAATGCCACTCACAGCATCCTGTCTCTGGTGAGCTGCTTTGTGTTAACATATTGGTTGAACAACTCCATCACCCTTTATGGCTTTTATACAAAAGAAAAAATTCCAAGATTGGAAGTAATTGATACAATTTTAACAACAAGCTATCCAACCATCTGCCCTTTTTTACTCATGAAGAATAATAAAGTTATTTTGCAATTCACTTTTTCATTTTCTGTACTGAGAATGACCTGTTTTCAAAGTTCACTCCATGGCTGAACTGAAACCCACACATTCTTCACATTAAAACAGTGTCTTTTTTTATATTTTTATTTTCTATATTCTTTGTTTACATTCCAAATGATTTCCCCTTTCCCGTATCCCCCCTCCCCATATGTCCCATAAACCTTCTTCTCTCCATCCATTCTACAATCACCTCCCTCCTTTTTTTCTCTGTCCTTATATTCCCCTCCAATGCTAGATCAATCCTTTCCAGGATCAGGACCCTCTCCATACTTCTTCATGGGAGTCATTTGTTATGCAATTTGTGCCTTGGGTATTCAGGGCTTCTGGGCTAATTAATATCCACTTATCAGAGATTGCATTCCATGTGTATTCTTTTGTGACTGGGTTACCTGACTTAGGATGATATTTTCCAGATCAAACCATTTGCCTAAAAGTTTTGTGAATTCATTGTTTCTAATTGCTGAGTAGTATTCCATTGTGTAAATATACCACATTTTCTGTATCTATTCCTCCTTTGAGGGGCATCTGGGTTCTTTCCAGCTTCTGGCTATTATAAATAAGGCTGCTATGAACATAATGGAGCATGTGTCTTTATTGCATGCGGGGGAATCCTTTGGGTATATGCCCAGGAGAGGTATAGTGGGGTCCTCTGGAAGTGTCATGTCCAGTTTTCTGAAGAACCGCCAGACTGATTTCCAAAGTGGTTGTACCATCTTACAGCCCCACCAGCAGTGAGGGCTAATATCCAATATATACAAGGAACTCAAGAAGTTAGACCCCAGGGAACCAAATAACCCTATTAAAAAATGGGGCACAGATCTAAACAAAGAATTTTCACCTGAAGAAATTCAGATGGCCGAGAGGCACCTTAAGAAGTGCTCAACATCATTAGTCATTAGGGAAATGCAAATCAAAACAACCCTGAGATTTCACCTTACACCAGTCAGAATGGCTAAGGTCAAAAACTCAGGAGACAGCAGGTGTTGGCGAGGATGTGGAGAAAGAGGAAAACAGTGTCTTGATGATTTTCATGGGATAAAGAATTTGAATGTGGACTTGAATACCTAAAATGATATTAGTTATAATTCAAACACTCTGTACACTATTAAAAATTTAGGTAGTTAACATTTTTCTTGAATACAACTCCATATACCTAAATTTAATAATTTTAATATTTATTACCTACTCAAACTATGACATTTTGTCCAAAATGAATATATATTAAATATTTTTTTTTACTTTTTTCATTGGATATATTTTTTATTTACATTTCAAATGATTTCCCCTTTTCTGGTCCCCCACTCCCCAAAAGTCACATAAGCCCACTTCCTTCCCCCTATTCTCCCACCCACCACTTCCCACTTCCCTGTTCTGGTTTTGCCTTATACTGCTACACTGAGTCCAGTACCAGGGGCCACTCCTCCGTTCTTCCTGTACCTCATTTGATGTGTGGATTATGTTTTGGGAAGTCCAGTTTTCCAGGCTAATATCCACTTATTAGTGAGTGTATACCATGATTGATCTTTTGAGACTGGCTTACCTCACTTAGTGTATGATGTTATCCAGCTCCATTCATTTGCCTAAGAATTTCATGTATTCATTGTTTCTAATGGCTGAATAGTACTCCATTGTGTATATATACCACATTTTTTGCATCCATTCTTCTGTTGAGGGATACCTGGGTTCTTTCCAGCTCCTGGCTATTATAAAAAGGGCTGCTATAAACATAGTGGAGCATATATCCTTATTACATGCTGGGGAATCCTCTGGGTATATGCCCAGGAGTGGTATAGTAGGATCTTTCAGAAGTGGCATGCCCAGTTTTCTGATGAACCACCAGACTGATTTGTTAAATATTTTGAACAATATTTTCTTTCATAATTTTTCTTCCTCTCAGTACCTCACGGTACCTTCTCCAAAACTGACTACACACTCAGTCACAAAACAGACCTCAGCAGATATAGGAAGATTTTTCTCAATTAACAATCTTCTAGATCTTCACTCCTAGGTGGACAGGACAAGCAGCCCCAGGTACCGAGAAAACCTGAGTCTAAGATCTCTGGGGACACAGACCGGCAAACTGCAATCTGCCACCTGCGCCCAAGACCTGGGTAGATCGGCGATTTGTCTGTATACCAGCCAGGCGTGGGTCCTGTGCTCTGAGGGGTGCCTGTGAGATTCCCCACACACACACCATCTTCTCTTCCTGACAGAACAGACAGGCAGCACCAGGTTCGGTTCACACAGACAACCCAAGTGTAACATTGCTTGGGGCAGGACACACCAGGGCTCCAACAGCACCCAAGAGGAGGGCATCACATTACCAATCTGTGCCAGGGGAAACCCAGTGATCCAGTGGTGCAGAAATAGCCTTATAGGCTAACAGGAGGTTCAGACACCAGCCAGTGACAAGAGAACCAACTAACACCAGAGATAACCAGATGGCAAAAGGCAAATGTAGGAATGTTACCAACAGAAATCAAGGCAATATGGCAGCATCTTAACCCAATTATCCAACAACAGCAAGTCCTAGATACCCCAATACACCAGAAAAACAATGTTTGGATTTAAAATCACTAGTCATGATGCTGTTAGAGGAACACAAGAAGGACTTAAATAAATCTCTTAAAGAAATGCAGGAGAAAATGGATCAAAAGTTAGAAGCCCTTAAAAGGGAAACACAAAAATCATTTTGAGAAATTCAGGAGAATATGAGCCAAAAGATAGAAGCCAATAAGGAGAAAATGCAAAAATTACTTAAAGAAATGCAGGAGAACTTGAGTCAACAGGCAGAAGTCATGAAAGAGGGAACACAAAAATCTCTTAAAGAATTACAGGAAAACACAAACAAGCACGTGAAGGAACTGAGAGAAACCATCTAGGATCTAAAAACAGGAGTAGAAACAACTAAGAAATCACAAAGGGAGACAACTTTGGAGGTAGGAAACCTTGGGAAGAAATCAGGGACCATAGATGCAAATATCAACAGAATACAAGAGATAGAAGAAAGAATCTCAGATGCCAAAGAGACCATAGAAACCATGGACTCAACAGTCAAAGAAAATGCAAAATGTAAAAAGTTTGTAACCCAAAACATCTAGGAAATCCAGAACACAATGAGAAGGCCAAACCTAAGGATTATAGGCATAGATGGGAGTGAAGATTTAAAATTTAAAGGGCCAGCAAACATCTTCAACAAAATTATGGAAGAAAAATTCCCTAACCTAGAGAGAGAGATAGATGCCCATGAATATACAAGAAGCCTACAGAACTTCAAACAGACTGGACCAGAACAGAAATACCTCCTGTCACATAAAAATCAAAACCCCAAATGTAATAAACAAAAAAAAGAATATTAAAGGCAGTAAGAGAAAAAGGCCAAGTAACATATAAAGGAAGACCTATCAGAATCACAGCAGACTTTTCACCAGAGACAATGAAAGCTAGAAGATCCTGGGCAGATCTCATGCAGACTCTAAGAGAACACAAATGCCAGCCAAGACTACTATACCCAGCAAAACTCTCAATCACCATAGATGGGGAAACCAAGATATTCCATGATGAAACCAAATTTAAACAATATCTTTCCAGAAACCCAGCCCTACAAAAGATAATAGAGAGAAAATACAAATACAAGGAGGGAATGTACACCCTGAAAAAGAAAGATAATAACCTTCTTTCATCAAAACCAAAAGATAACCAATCAAATATAAAAAAATAACACCAAAAATGACAGGAAGTAATAATCCCTACTCCTTAATATCTCTTAACATCAGTTGACTCAATTCCCCAATAAAAAGACATAGACTAACAGACTGGATATGTAAACAGGAACCTACATTTTGCTGCATATAGGAAACACACCTCAGTGTCAAAGACAAACACTACCTTAGAGTAAAAGGCTGGAAGACAATTTTACAAGCAAATGGTCTCAGGAAACAAGTCAGAGTTGCCACTCTAATATCAGATAAAATTTACTTTGAACCTAGAGTCATCAAAAGAGACATGAAAAGACACTACTTGCTGATCAAAGGAAAAATCCACCAAAAAGAACTCTCAATCCTGAACATCTATGCACCAAATGCAAGGGCTCCCTCATTCGTAAAAGAAACTTTACTAAAGCTCAAAGCACAAATTGCACCTAACACAATAATTGTGAGTGACTTCAACACCCCACTCTCCTGAATTGACTGAATAGGAAAAAAGAAACTAAACAGGGATACAGTGAAACTAATTGAAGCTTTGGACCAATTGGATTTAATAGTTACATATAGAACATTTCATCCTAAAGTAAAAGAATATACCTTTTTCTCAGGACCTCATGGTACCTTCTCCAAAATCAATCATATAATTGGTCACAAGACAGCCCTCAACAAATATAAGAAGATCAAAATAATCCCATGCCTACTATCAGATCACTATAAAGTAAAAATGATTCAATAGCAACAAAAATAACACAAAGGCCAAATACACAGGGAAACTGAACAATACTTTTCTCAATGATACCTGGGTCAAGGAAGAAATAAAGAAAGAAATCAAAGACATTTTAGAAGTCAATGAAAATGAAGATACAACATACCCAAATCTATGGTACACAATGAAAGCAGTGCTAATAACAAAACTCATAGCCCTGAGTGCCTCCAAAAAGAAAATGGAGAGAGCATACACTAGCAGCTTAATGACACACCTGAAAGCCCTGGAACAAAAAGAAGCTAATTCACCCAGGAGGAGTAGAAGGCAGGAAATCATCAAACTCAGGGCTGAAATCAATCAAGTAGAAACAAAGAGAACCATACAAAGAATCAACAAAACCAGGAGCCGGTTCTTTGAGAAAATCAACAAGATAGATAAACCCTTAGCCCGACTAACCAAAGGGCACAGAGACAGTATTCAAATTAACAAAATTAGAAATGGGAAGTGAGATATAACAACAGAAACTGAGGAAATTCAAAAAATCATCAGGTCCTACTACAAAAATCTATACTCAACACAACTGGAGAATCTGAAGAAAATGGACAGTTTCCTAGACAGAGATCCAACACCAAAATTAAATCAGAAACATATAGATCATCTAAACAGTCCCATAACCCCTAAAGAAATACAAGAGGTCATAGAAAGTTTCCCAACCAAGAAAAGCACAGGATCAGATGGTTTTAGTGCAAAATTCTATCACACCTTCAAAGAAGACCTAACATCAATACTCTTCAAACTATTCCACAAAATAGAAACAGAAGGAACACAACCGAACTCCTTCTACGAAGCCACAATTACACTGATAACAAAACCACACAAAGATCCAACTAAGAAAGAGAACTTCAGGCCAATTTCCCTTATGAATATCGATGCAAAAATACTCAACAAGATTCTTGCCCACTGAATCCAAGAACACATCAAAATGATCATCCACCCTGATCAAGTAGGCTTCATCCCAGGGATGCAGGGATGGTTCAATATAAGGAAATCCATCAATGCTATCCTCTATGTAAAAAAACAAAAAGAATAAAACCACATGATCATTTCATTAGATGCTGAAAAATCATTCAACAAAATTCAGCATCCTTTCATGCTAAAAGACTTGGAAAGAACAGGAATTCAGGGCTCATATCTAAACATAGTTAAAGTAATATACAGCAAACCAGTAGCCAACATCAAACTAAATAAAGAGAAACTTGAAGTGATCTCACTAAAATCAGAGACTAGACAATCTACCCTATCTCTCCATATCTTTTCAATATAGTACTTGAAGTCCTAGATAGGGCAATTAGACAACATAAGGAGGTCAAAGTGATACAAATTGAAAAAGAAGAACTCAAACTATCGCTATTTTCAGATGATATGTTAGTATACTTAAGTGACCCGAAAACCTCCACCAGAGAACTCCTACAGATGATAAACAACTTCAGCAAAGTGGCTGGTTATAAAATCAACACAAACAAATCAGTTGCCTTCCTACACTCAAGGATAAGCAGACTGAGAAAGAAGTTAGGGAAATGACACCCTTCACAATAGCCACAAACAATATAAAATATCTTGATGTGACTCTAACCAAACAAATAAAAGATCTGTATGAGAAGAACTTCAGGTCTCTGAAGAAGAAAAACCAAGAAGACCTCAGAAAAAAGGAAAAATCTTCCATGCTCGAGGGTTGGTAGGATTAATATAGTAAAAATGGCCATCTTGCCAAAAGCAAAATATAGACTCAATGCAATCCCCATCAAAATCCCAACTCAGTTCTTCATAGAGTTAGAAAAAGCAATTCTCAAATTCATCTGGAATAACAAAAAACCCAGGATAGCTAAAACTATTCTCAACAGTAAAAGAACTTCTGGCGGAATCAGTATCCTGGACCTCAAGCAATACTACAGAGCAATAGTGTTAAAACCTGCATGGTATTGGTACAGTGACAGGCAAGTGGACCAATGGAATAGGATTGAAAACCCAGAAATGAACTCACACACCTATGATCACTTGACAAAGGAGCAGAAAACATCCGGTGGAAAAAGATAGCCTTTTCAACAAATGGTGCTGGTTCAACTGGAGGGCAGCATGCAGAAGAATGCGAATGGATCCATTCTTATCTCCTTGTACTAAGCTCACCTCTAAGTGGATCAACGACCTCCACATAAAACCTGATACACTGAAACTAATAGAAAAGAAACTGGGGAAGACCCTTGAGGACATGGGCACAGGGGAAAAGTTCCTGAACATATCACCAATAGCTTATGCTCTAAGATCAAGAATTGACAAATGGGACCTCATAAAATTACAAAGCTTCTGTAAGGCAACTGACACCATCAAAAGGACAAAAGTGGCAACCAACAAATTGGGAAAAGATCTTCACAACCCTAAATCCGACAGAGGGCTAATATCGAATATATACAAAGAACTCAAGAAGTTAGACCTCAGAGACCCAAATAACCCTAATAAAAAAGGAGTACAGAGCTAAACAAAGAATTTTCACCTGAAGAAATTCAGATGGTCCAGAAGCACCTTAAGAAATGTTCAACATCATAAGTCATTAGGGAAATGCAAATCAAAACAACCCTGAGATTTCACCTCACACTAGTCAGAATGGCTAAGGTTAAAAACTCAGGAGACAGCAGGTATTGGCCAGGAGGTGGAGAAAGTAGAACACTCCTCCACTGCTGGTGGGATTGTAAGATGGTACAACCACTCTGGAAATCAGTCTGGTGATTCCTCAGAAAACTGGGCATAACACTTCTGGAGGACCCTGCTATACCTCTCCTGGGCATATACCCAGAGGATTCCCCGGCATGCAATAAAGACACATGTTCCACTATGTTCATAGCAGCCCTATTTATAATAGCCAGAAGCTGGAAAGAACCCGGATGTCCCTCAATGGAGGAATGGATAACAGAAAATATGGTGTGTTTGCACAATGGAAGACTACTCATCAATTAAAAACAATGAATTCATGAAAATTTTAGGCAAAAGGTTGAAACTGGAAAATATCATCCTAAGTGAGGTAACCCAATCACAAAAGAATATACATGGAATGTAGTCACTGATAAGTGGATATTAATTAGCCCAGAAGTTCTGAATACTCAAGACACAAGTAGCGTAACAGATGACTCCCATGAAGAAATAATGAGATGGACCTGATCCTGGAAAGGCTTGATCCAGCATTGTAGGGGAGTACCAGGACAGAGAAAACAGAGGGGGGTCATTGGAGAATGGGTGGAGATGAGAGGACTTATGGAACATATGGGGAAACAGGGAAAGGGGAAAGCATTTGGAATGTAAACAAAGAATATAGAAAATAAAAAATTAAATTAAATTAAAAAATAATAAAAAATTCTGATTGAGAGAAAATCTAGTATAAAATGCTAAGATAAAGGGCCAAAGTGAAAAACTGCAAGGCGGAGGTGTGTATGTAACAGGAAGAGTGAGACTTGCCATGTGCATGGATTCTCTCCCTTTCCAGTAGGCAGATGACCATTGTTAAACTACCCAGCCTCTGTCAACCTAAAAAATATCCATTTTATAATAAATATACTCTGTTGGTTATGTTACTCTAGAGAACCCATGAACATGAATGAACTACATATATAGCATATTTATATTGTGTTTCTAAGTAAGCTGAAGTTCATTAAAGTTTACAGAAGAAAAACATACTTCAATCAAATTTTTGAAATACCATTTGGAATTTGGGTTATGCACTTTATAGTGGTTTCTGTTCTAAGGAACACCTTTTAAATACTGAATAAATGAATTTCCTTTTCTTAACTTCCAACTGCCACAAATACTGCTGTGGATGGGATTCTTATGTGAAAAAATTGGCAGTTATCCTTGTACCATAGCTAACTTTGAGTCACCAATAATTATTTTTACTATTTTAGTATGGTTTTAGTTATTTCTTCAATATCTGAAATTATGGCATAGTTAGATCATCTCCCCTTCCTTTTCCTCCCTCCAGACCCTGCTCTGTATGGTTCCTCTTGCTATCTTTCAAATTCATGGCTTCTTCTCTCATTAATTGTTGTTATACATATGGGGGGCAGGTATTCCTAAATTCATAAATGCTGTCCACTCTTTATGACGTGACTCATTATTGGTACTGGTATTGAATAACCAATTGTAACTGAAACAATTGGTATGCTCTTCCCTGGGATAGATCATTTCTCCTACTCTCAATATTCCTTAATTACCCATAGTTCTATGTGTAGGGTTGAAGCCCCCTTAAGGGTCCACGCTGCATAAAGAAAACTTCTCTTTGCAATAGATGGAGACCATACCCAAAAAAGACACGACCAAACAAAATGCAGAATAGTGAATCCCAATCCCAACAGATGTACCAACAACACAAATCCTGCACCTAAAGCTCAAGGAAGGAAAACAGAAAGATTTTAAGAGTCAGAGGATCAGAGAATTTGCTGTGCAATTCATCTGGTAATGTCAGAAGTTACACCCATAGATTATCCCCCAACATAGCTGTTTTTGTTTGGTTTAGTTTGGTTTGGTTTAGTTTGGTTTTTTAAGATAGAGTTTTTCTGTGTGGCCATGGGTGTCCTGAAACTCACTTTATAGACTAGGCTTGCCTTGAACTTACAGAGATCTATCTGCCTCCTTCTCCCACATCCTGGGATAAAGGCATGAGCCACCAATAGAATTACATCATATTACCAACTCCTTTTCCTTCCTCTAGACCCTCCCAACAACATTCCCTCAAACCCCTCTATCTCATATCCCCCACATTCACTCACAAGTTGATAGCACTTTTTCTCTCATTATGATTGTTACATACACACATATATGTGTCTGTATGTATGTATATGCACCAATATATAGAAATACAATCTGCTGAATCTGTTTATGTTGTGTATATAATGACCACTCTGCATTGGACAACCAATAATCAAGTTCATTCCTGGAAGATGGTAATTCTCCTTCTTCAAGCAGTCCTTAGTTGCTTGTAAGTTTTTGGGTAGGAGGGTACCCCGTGAGAATGCCCCCCATGTTACTGTGTCCATTGATATTTTCATTGTGTCCATCTTGATTATATAGACATATATAGATGAGTCTCTTTCACAGCAGACTTACTGGTATTCTGGCTCTTACAATCTTTTACCTCCTCTTCTGCAATGTTCCCTAAACCATAAATGCAGGAGCTATGATGTAATTGTAGCCATTGGAGCAGGGCTCCCCACAATCTGTTGATTTCTACACTGTGATCAGTTGTGGCTTTCTGTGATGGTCTCTATTTGATCTGAGGATTTGGAACTAGGAACATGCATTTGTCTTTCTGGGTCTGCTCACCCATACTTTTGCAATGAATCCAAATAAAACATTTTCAACAATCTCTTCTTGGCTGAAATCCTTTGACCTCTTATAGCCTCCTTATTTAGCTGAATGTTTCCTTACATAACCCAAATTAAGGTTATCTGCAACCACTGGCAACTAAACACAACTTTAGGTATTCAAACTTGAATTGGGGTACAGTGTCTGCCAAGAAAATCCTAGTAATACATTTACAGCATTCCCACCTCCCCCTTGGGCCCTCACAGTCTCCTATTCAACCTACTCTTTCTCAAATTCGTGACCTCTTCCTTTATAATTATCACTAATATATAAATATATTTATACATACATATTACACATTGCATTTATATGTAAACTACTAAATCCAGTTAGTGTTGCTTGTCTGTATATGTTTCTAAGACTGATTAGTTAAGATTGGATAAAGTATTAGGAGCCTTATACTGATTCCTCTTTTCTCAGTAGCCATTGATTACCTGTAGCTCTTCATTTGGGAGTGAGGTCTTGTCCAACTGCCCCCACTGTGTTGTCATTTCAACTGGTGTTGGCATTATACAGGTCTCATTAGGATAATCATATTGTTGAGATTTCATAGGTGCAGCTTCTCTGTCATACATTGCAATAACTATTCCAGTCTTCTGGCTCTTACAATCTTTCAGATCCCTCTTCCAAAGTGATCTCTGAGACTTAGAAGTAAGGACTTTTGTAGATGTTTAAATTGATAATGGATATCCTAAGGTCAATTGCTCTCTGCATTTTGACATGTTGTAGATCTCTTCAGTAGCCTCCATCTACTGCAAAACAATCTTCTTTGATAAGGCATGAGAATTTTACTGTAGCTGTAAATATAGTATTTAGAATACAGTTAAAACTATAGAGTTTGTGGAAAAATAGCAATGGTATTAAAAAATGAAGTGTGGCTCTGAAAACAGAGGTTTCAAAACATGAGATGAAATGGCTAAGAAATATGTTTAAAAGGTTTGTCATCCATATACTGGTGAGATGACTCATTGGTTAAGAGCATTGGCTGCTCTTCCAGAGGTCCTGAGTTTAATTGCCAGAAACTGCATGGTGGCTCATGGCCATCCACAAAAGGATTTGATGCTGATATCAAAACCACACAAAGATCCAACAAAGAAAGAGAACTTCAGGCCAGTTTCCCTTATGAATATCAATGTAAAAAATACTCAATAAAAATCTTGCAAACCAAATCCAAGAACACATCAAAATTATCATTCACCATGATCAAGTAGGCTTCATCCCAGGGATGCAGGGATGGTTCAATATATAGAAACCCATCAATGTAATCCACTCCATAAACAATCTCAAAGAAAAAACACATTGTCACTTCATTAGATGCTGATAAAGCATTTGACAAATTTCAGCATACTTTCATGTTAAAAGTCTTGGAAAGAACAGAAATTCAAGGCCCATACCTAAAAATAGTAAAAAGCAATATACAGTATACTGGTAGCCAACATCAAACTAAATGGAGAAAAACTTGAAGCAATCCCACTGAAATCACCAACTAGACAAGGCTGACCACTCTCTCCATATTTATTTAATATAATACTTAAAGTTGTAGCTAGAGCATTTAGACAACAAAAGGAGGTCAAAGGGATACAAAATGGAAAGGAAGAAATTTAATTATCACTATTTTCAGATGATGATAGTATACGTAAGGGACCCCAAAAACTCCACCAGAGAACTCCTACACCTGATAAACAACTTCAGCAAAGTGACTGGTTATAAAATTAACACAAGCAAATCAGTAACCTTCCTATACTCAAAGGATAAACAGGTTGAGAAAGAAATTAGGGAAATGACGCCCTTCACAATAGCCACAAGCAATATAAAGTATCTTGGTGTGACTCTAACCAAACAAGTGAAAGATATGCATGATAGGAACTTCAAATCTTTGAAGAAAGAATTCAAAGAAGACCT
The DNA here is from genome assembly GCF_947179515.1 of Apodemus sylvaticus. Classification (NCBI taxonomy): domain Eukaryota; kingdom Metazoa; phylum Chordata; class Mammalia; order Rodentia; family Muridae; genus Apodemus; species Apodemus sylvaticus. Next base: position 199,611,116 of record NC_067472.1, read on the forward strand.
CAGAATATGGAAAAATCTTCCATGCTCTTGGATTGGCAGGATTAATATAGTAAAAATGACCATCTTGCCAAAAGCAATCTACAGATTCAATGCAATCCCCATCAAAATCCCAACTCAGTTCTTCATAGAAGTAGAAGGAGCAATTCTCAAATTTATCTGGAATAACAAAAAACCCAGGATAACTAAAACTATTCTCAACAATAAAAGAACTTCTGGGGGAATCAGCATCCTGGACCTCAAATAGTACTACAGAGCAATAGTGTTAAAAACTGCATGGTATTGGTACAGTGACGTGCAATAGATCAATGGAATAGAATTGAAGACCCAAACATGAACCCACACACCTATGGTCACTTGATCTTTGACAAAGAACCTGAAAGCATCCAGTGGAAAAAGATAGCCTTTTCAATACCTGGTGCTACTTCAACTGGCAGCTAGCATGCAGAAGAAAAACACAAATGGATCCATTCTTATCTCCTTGTACTAAGCTCAAGTCCAAGTGGATCAAGGACCTCTACATAAAACCAGACACACTGAAACTAATAGAAATGAAACTGGAGAAGAGCCTTGAGCACATGGGCACAGGGGGAAATTTCCTGAACAGAGCATCAATAGCTTATGCTCTAAGATAAAGAATTGAAGAATGGGACCTCATAAAATTGCAACATTTCTGTAAGGCAAAGGACACTGTCAAAAGGACAAAACACCAACCAACAAAAGATCTTGGGAAAAGATCTTTACCAACCCTACATCCTATAGAGGGATAATATCCTATATATATATATATATAAAGAACTCAAGAAGTTACACTCCAGAGAGCTAAATAACCCTATTAAAAATGGGGTACAGAACTAAACAAAGAATTTTCACCTGAGGAATATCGAATGGCTGAGAAGTACCTAAAAAAATGTTCAACACCCTTAGTAATCAGGGAAATGCAAAGCAAAACAACCCTGAGATTTCACCTCACACAAGTCACAATGGCTACGATCAAAAACTCAGGAGAGAGCAGGTGCTGGTGAGGGTATGGAGAAAGAGGAACACTCCTCCACTGCTGGTGGGATTGTAAGATGGTACAACCACTCTGGGAGTCAGTCTTGTGGTTCCTCAGAAAACTGGGCATAATACTGCCCGAAGACCCTTATTATACCACTCCTGGGCATATACCCAGAGGATTCCTCAGCATGTAATAAGGACACATGCTCCACTATGTTCATAGCAGCCCTATTTATAATAGCCAGAAACTGCAAACAACCCAGATGTCCCTCAACAGAGGAACAGATACAGAAATTATGGTATATTTACACATTGTAATACTACTCACCTCTTAAAAACAATGAATTCATGAAATTCTTAGGCAAATGGGTGGAATTGGAAAATGTCATCCTAAGTGAGGTAGCCAAATCACAAAAGAACACACTAGGTATGCACTCACTGATACGTGGATATTAGCCCAGAAGCTTGGAATATCCAAGACACAATTCACAGATCAAATGATGCCCAAGAAGGAGGAAGAACAAAGTATGAGTACACTGGTCCTTCTTAGAAAGAGAAAAAAACTCCCACAGAAGGAGATACAGAGACAAAGTGTGGAGCAGAATCTGAGGAAAAGGCCATCCAGAGACTGCCCCACCTAGTGATCCATCCCATATACAGTTACAAAACCCAGACACTATTATCAATTTCCACAAGTTCTTGCTGACTGGAGCCAGATATAGCTGTCACCTGAGAGGCTCTGCTAGTGCATGGCAAATACAGAGGGGGGCAGTCTCAACCAGCCATTGAACTAAGCACAGAGTCTCCAATGGGGGAGCTAAAGGACCCAAGGAGCTGAAGGGCTTTGCAGTGCCATAGGAGGAACAATAATATGAGCTACCCAGTACTCCCAGAGCTCCCAGGGACAAAACCATCAACCAGAGAGTACACAAGGAGTTACCCATGGCTCCAAATGCATAGGCAGCAAAGGGTGGCCTTGTTAGACATCAAAAGGAGGAGAGGCCCTTGATTCTGGAAAGGCTTGATGTGGCAGTGTAGGGGAATACAAGGACAGGGAAGCAGGAGAGGGTTGACTGGGGAACAGGGGGAGGGGAGATGGCTTATGATATTTTAGAGGTAGGGGGGAACCAGGAAAGGGGAAATCATTTGAAATGTAAATAAAAATATATCTAATAAGAATAATAAAAACAAAAAAGATATCTGACACTCTCTTCTGGCATGCCGGTGCAGGTGTACATGCAGACAAATCACTCATATTTCAAAAAAAAAAAAAAGGTGTTTACCATCCTTTATGATGAGAGAAATGCCAATAAAACTACATTCAGAATTTCTTTTGTTGTTGAGAATAGTTTTAGCTATCCTGGGTTTTTTGTTATTCCTGATGAATTTGAAAATTGCTCTTTCTAACTCTATGAAGAACTGAGTTGGGATTTTGATGAGTATTGCCTTGAATCTGTTTATTGCTTTTGGCAAAATGGCCATTTTAACTATATTAATCCTGCCGATCCATGAGCATGGGAGGTTTTTCCATTTTTTGAGGTCTTCTTCCATTTCCTTCTTCAGAGTCTTGAAGTTATTGTCATACAGATCTTTCACATATTTGGTAAGAGTCACCCCAAGGTACTTTATACTGTTTGTGGCTATTGTGAAGGGGGTCATTTCCCTAATTTCTTTCTCAGCCTGTTTATCCTTTGAGTATAGGAAGGCTACTGATTTGCTTAAGTTGATTTTATAACCAGCCACTTTGCTGAAGCTGTTTATCAGCTGTAGGAGTTCTCTAGTGGAGTTTTTTGTGTCACTTAGGTAGACTATCATATCATCTGCAAATAATGATAGTTTGACTTTTTCCTTTCCAATTTGTATCCCTTTGACCTCCTTATGTTGTCGAATTGCCCAAGCTAGTACCTCAAATACAATATTGAAAAGATAAGGAGAAAGGGAGAAGCCCTGTCTAGTCCCTGATTTTAGTGGGATTGCTTCAAGTTTCTCTCCATTTAGTTTGATGCTGGCTACTGGTTTGCTGTATATTCCTTTTACTGTGTTTAGGTATGGACCTTGAATTCCTGTTCTTTCCAAGACTTTAAGCATGAAAGGATGCTGAATTTTATCAAATGATTTTTCAGCATCCAATGAAATGACCATGTGGTTTTTTTCTTTGAGTTTGTTTATGTAGTGGATTGCATTGATGGATTTCCGTATATTCAACCATCCCTGCATCCCTGGGATGAAGCCTACTTGCTCATGGTGGATGATCATTTTTGATGTGTTCTTGGATTGGGTGGGCAAGAATTTTATTGAGTATTTTTGCATCAGTGTTCATAAGGGAAATTGCTACAGGGGGAAAGTTCCAGAACAGAACACCAATAGCTTATGCTCTAAGATCAAGAATTGACAAATGGGATCTCATAAAATTACAAAGTTTCTGTAAGGCAAAGGACACCATCAAAAGGACAAATCGGCAACCAACAAATTGGGAAAAGATCTTCACCAACCCTACATCAGATAGAGGGCTAATATCCAATATATACAAAGAACTCAAGAAGTTAGACCCCAGAAAACCAGATAACCCTATTAAAAATGGGGTACAGAGGGCTGGAGAGATGACTCAGTGGTTAAGAGCACTGACTGCTCTTCCAAAGGTCCTGAGTTCAAATCCCGGCAACCACATGGTGGCTCACAACCACCTGTAACTAGATCTTTCTGGTGCATCTGAAGACAGCTACAGTGTACTTGCATATAATAAATACATAAATCTTTTAAAAAATGGGGTACAGAGCTAAACAAAGAATTTTCACCTGAAGAACTTCGGATGGCTGAGAAGCATCTTAAAAAATGCTCAACTTCATTAGTCATTAGGGAAATGCAAATCAAAACAACCCTAAGATTTCACCTTACACCAGTCAGAATGGCTAAGATTAAAAATTCAGGAGGCAGCAGGTGTTGGCAAGGATGTGGAAAAGAGGAACACTCCTCCACTGCTGGTGGGGTTTCAAATTGGTACAACCACTCTGGAAATCAGTCTAGTGGTTCTTCAGAAAACTTGGCATATCACTTCTGGAGGATCCTGCTATACCACTCCTGAGCATATAACCAGAGGATTCCCCAGCATGTAATAAGGATACCTGCTCCACTATGTTCATAGCAGCCCTATTTATAATAGCCAGAAGCTGGAAAGGGCCCAGGTATCCCTCAACGGAAGAATGGATGCAAAATGTGGTATATATACAATGGCATACTATTCAGCCATAAGAAACAATGAATTCATGAAATTCTTAGACAAATGGATAAAGCTGGAGAACATCATACTAAGTGAGGCAACCCAGTCTCAAAAGATCAATTATGGTATGCACTCACTAATAAGTGGATATTAGCCTAGAAAACTGGAATACCCAAAACATAATCCACACATCAAATGAGGTACAAGAAAAACAGAGGAGAGGCCCCTAGTTCTGAAAAGACTCAGTGTAGCAGTATAGGGCAAAACCAGAACAGGGAATTGGGAAGAAATGGATGGGAGAACAGGGTGAGGGAAGGGGGCTCATGTAACTTTTGGGGAGTGGAGGGCCAGAAAAGGGGAAATCATTTGAAATGTAAATAAAAAATATATCTAATAAAAAATAAATAAAATAAAAACTACATTCAGCTGTTAAAAACCAGTGACATCTTTAAATTTGCAAGAAAATGAACAGAACTAGAAAAAATCATTCTGCATGATGTAATCCAGATCTTAAAAAACAAACATGGTGTGTACTTACTTACTTTCTTACTTATAAGTAGATATTAGCCATAAATAAAGGATAACCATGCTACAGTCCACAGACCCAAAGATGCTAAGTTACAGGAGGGCTCAAGGGGGAGGATAATGTATGGATCTTCCTGGGTAAGGGGAGTAGAATAGAAATAAAGATGGATGGGCAAAGGGACAGGGAGTGGAGTTGGGGATGGGAACAGGAGGGATCCGGCATGGGAGAAGGAAGGAGAGAGTCCTGAGAAAGACTACTGGAGTAGAGGACCCTCTCTGTGATAGTGGAAACTCCCAGGTGACCAAACCTAAGACTTCTAGAATTAGGGAATATAGTGCCTGAAATGACCATCTCATGTAACCCAGCAAGACTTCCAATGAGGGATTGGGATATCAGCCAAGACACAAAACCTTTGACTTACAATTTGTATGGCTTACAAGATGTGCAGGAGCAGACAATAAGGGCATAGCCCACCAATGACTGGTGCAGCTTGAGACCTATGCCATGAGAGGAAGCCCACCTTGACACTGTTGCTAATATTCTACTGTCTAGCAGATAGAAGCTGAGCATAACCATCATAAAAGAAGCCTTACCTAGCAACTGAAGGAAACAGATGCAGAGACCTACAGTCAAACATTAGGAGGAGCTTGGGGAATCCTGAGGAAGAGGGGGAGGAAGGATCATAGGAGCAGGAGAGGTTAAGAACACCAAAAGAAAACCTACAGAATCAGAACTAATCTGGGCCCATAGGAGCTCCCAGAGACTGAACCACCAATCAGGGAATATGCATCGGACTGACCTAGGCCTTATACACATATGTAACAAATGTGCAGTTCAGTCATCATGTGGGACTCCTAACAGGAGAAGCATGGCATGTCTCTCACTCTTTTGCCTGCCTTTGTAACCCTTTCCCCTAACTGGGCTGCCTCATTTAGCCTCAGTAAGAGATGTCCCTAGTCTTGCTGCAACTTGATATATCAAGGTCAGTAGATATCCATGGGAGACCTCCCCTTTCCTGAAGAGAAAGAAAGAAGGAGTGTATAGTGGGGGGAAGATGAGGATGGGAAATTGGTCTGGATGTAAAGTAAATAGATAAATTAATTACTAAAAAACAAAACAAAAAGCTAAAAAATAAACCTACCACATGACCTACCTAACCACTTTCTGGCATATACCCAAAGGACTCAATATCCTATTACAGAGTTACTGAGCCATGTTCAGCGTTGCTGTATTCAAAATAAGTAGAAAATGGAAGCAACCAATATGTCCTTTAACTGATGAGTGGATACTGAAAATGTGGTACATACATAATAGAATTCTAATCAGCTGACTTTTAAAAAACCTTGACAATGGGGATTAAGTGGGTAGACCTAGAAAATATTATATTGAGTTAATCTAGACCCAGAAACACAAATGTTGTGTGTTCTCTCTTACTTGTGGAATTTTGTGCAGATATTTAGATGTGAATACCTAACCAGAGGAAAGTGAACAATCCAGGATAGAATGTTGCCAAGTCCTGAAGGAAGGAGGAGAAGATCATGAGGGAGAAATGGTGGGACACAGGTACTGAGGAGGAAAATGGATGGAGTGGAGGGGGAGACTAACTTAGAGGAGAAGGAGAGTAATGTAAGGAGAGGAGGACTGATAAATAAGTAATGCTAAGAATGTTTGAAAAAAGCAGGGGGATTATATTCTTCCCCAGAAACAAAAGAATGGGGAAGACTCTAGTCTTATTCAACAAAGACTCTAGTTCCAGACTGGGAAAACTTCCTTCCAGTTGTTGGCCAAGGAACATGCAAAAAAAGTTCCCAAACAACAAAGGCTTTTCAAAGAGCGTATTCCCAGCAAAGGCTCTGTTGCTTTTCAAAACTTGAAGGTAAGACCCTATTGCTGAAGGCACAATACAATTCAGACCAAGGACCTAGGCTGGGACTAGCTTGGACGCCTCTTCCCAGAAGACTGGTTTTCATAGTATCAGAAGATGCCATGCAAACTGACAAGAGAGAAAAGTAATCAAAGTCCTACCCAACTGTAATGTGTACAGGCCACAGCAAAAGGTCAGGCCCAAGCATAGATGTATTTGAACTTTCATGGCTTTGAAACAGATCCAAGAAGAACTGACTGACTTACAGAAGGACCTTCTTCTTCTTCTTCTTCTTCTTCTTCTTCTTCTTCTTCTTCTTCTTCTTCTTCTTCTTCTTCTTCTTCTTCTTCTTCTTCTTCTTCTGCAGTGCTTTTTTCCTGACCAGCCACTTCTCCACAGATTATCCTTTCAAACCCCCAAAGGTTGCTTTCACTACCAAAATTTATCACCCTAATATCAACAGCAATGATTCCATTTGCCTGGAATCCTGAGTTCCAGGATTCCACTGGTTCCAGGCATTGACTGTGAACAAACACAGAGACACTCAGCGTGCTTGTCTCACATACCTCCCTGCTGACTAATGGACATGGAAGCTCAGGAAATACAGACAGCTTCCCAAGGACATGGAGCCCTGCCCAGCCCTGTGACTACCTCATTCTCCACACTATATGGCAAAGCATAGTACCTATGACCTAGTAATCCTCAGTAGTCAGTTGCTATGTGATGCCTCAAGTGGGTACAGAAGGCAGTACCAACTTTACTCACGTTTTTGACTGAAGGTCAGAAGGCAAATATTAAACTTTGGTCATCCGTCATTCACTCCTCTGAAGAGGACCAGCACAGACTGTGAATCGTCTCTGAAAGGTCAGATACACAGCCTGCTCTCCATAGTCTGTAAAGAAACTTTCCTTTTCCAAAAGAAGAAATAATGAGCATATCCATGGGTGATATCAGTTCAGCTGGCCATGGTGGCACACACCTCTGATCACAGCACTCAGGAGACTGAGGAGGGAAGATCAGGGACAGCCTAGGAGAGACCTCTGTCTCAAAAACTCCAATGTAAACATGCTATAGGACTATAGGTCCTCTGGAACTAAGACTGAGTATGGGTAAGGGCTAGGGGGACAACAAGCCACCCACTCCCAGCTGAGTGAACCATAAGACTTTGGGCATTGGGACAATGGCAGGACAGGCTTTGGAATGCTTAAAAAGGTCTGCAGAGGAGGATATGGTAAATCCAGAAAGACAGAACACCTGTACTGTACAGGGTCACAGTGTTCTCTATCAGGGTTACGCATCTAGGAAACAGGTCAATAATCTGCCAAGCTGGCTCTTTTCTGGGCTATACCTTAGGTAGGCAGCCTTATCCCACTGCCCAGGAAAGGCAGGTGTAGCCATCAGAAACTGCCAGTCTCCAGGACCAGTAGCGTCTTAGGCAAGGAAAAGATGGAGGAAATGGGAATAGCAGCAAGAGCACTTGAGAAAGGACAGGCAGCCCTGAGTGGTGTGGAGGGATGTCCACAGCCCTGGAGCTTCAGGCTTCAGAACATCAGAAGAGTTGAGTGCCTTTGTTAATAGAACCCGCACATGCCATGGGTAGTTTTACCTGTAGGAAACTATGGTCAGGACTTTGGGCTACTAGAGCCAGTTCTTTTTTGAGTCATGGTGGATTTATGGAAAAGCACAAATACAGTTTCAATGTTTCATCTGTTGCTCAGCAAGTCCTGGTAAATCACTTCCTTTGTCCAAGTCCTCTGACATTGTCCTGAACACAGGAGATCACAGAAGCATGGTGTAGGAGGATGTACTGGCCATGCAGTCCTGGTTCAGAGTCTCTAACTTCAGCATTCTGAATTCTTGCCAGTAAACAAACTCTTCCAGGCCATGAAAGATGTGTGCTGTGGGCACAGACTGGGACTTTGGAAAAGTGTGAAAGCTAAGACCACAGAGGTTTCAGTGAAGGAGAGAAGTAAAGTTCAGAACCACATAGAGGAAGGAGGAGTCTTAGAAGAGTATGCTAAGAAAACATTGTAATGTGTGTCCAGCTGGTATTGAAAAAATCAAATATTACCATGACTTGAACAGAATCCTTAAAGTGGAGAGTTAAAGGAAGCAGAAATTGTACTTCAGGAGATTCACTGGAACCGCAAGTAACCCGCAGCCTCAGGGCCTCCTCTGACTGACCCTTTCTTTTCTTCCTAGGTTGGTCTCTTGTCCATCTGCTCTCTGCTCTGCAAACCCCAACCATGATGACCCACTCATGCCAGAAATAGCCCATATTGGCAAGGCCAACAGAGAGAAATGTAACCGATTAGCAAGGGAGTGAACGCAGAAACATGCTGTGTAACTGCCTCGAAGGCTCCATGGGAGAGCCTGTCCCAAAAGAAGCTGGACAGACACGGTGGCCTTCCTGTGAAGCACTGACCTCTTGGCTAAGACATTCATAGATCATCCTCTGTTCACACACATGTTGGCACTCACTTCTCTGGCCACAGCATGATGGTGCCACTTTCAGCCACTGTGGCCTTGACAGAGTACCACACTATTGATGCCAAATCAGCAACCATCGCTATGATCCTCCTGGTTACACTAGAATCAGTGTGCGCCCCAGTCTGTCTGCTTGTCTCTGTAGAACCAAGCCATGCTTGCCTCCCGTACTAGTTCTCAACTGGTTCCACTTCTCACTGTGGCACTCACTATACAGGAGCCCAGTCTGCTCCAGGATCACATGCCCTTTGCCTTTAGAGTGTGGTGTTTTCCTGACAGCCAAGGTCAGAGTGGGCTCTCTTCATACCTTGTCTGCCACAGGGGCAGCCACAGAACCATGGCATCGGGAGTCAGGCTGCATCCTGGAGGCTCCTAGAAATTGAAAGAGAATCACCCGAAAGAGCCTCTGCCATCCCCCGGTGCCTTCCTCTGTAGTGCTGTGTGCTGTGTTTCTCTCCTCAGCAAACAGCACGTGAGGAGCATCAGGACATATAAATCATGAAACACCCCGTGGAAGAGGATGGAATTCTCACCCATTAACAGATTCGGGTTATGTTTTTGTATATTACGAGGCTTTCTCTACCCCTCTCCCACTGGAAACATACCATGAAATTCAAGCATTAGACATTCACAAACTGGAATCCAAGGAAGGAGAGGGATATAAACGGAAATAAAAAGGAAATTCCTTCACAAGTCACAAAAATATATACCCAATGGTACAATAGTGAGATGTCTGCTCTAAAGGTAACCAGTCCAGCTGGACTTAAGTTCTGTTCAATAGAGGAATTCACACCAGATACTCTACACCTAGCAGCTGTTAACCACTTACCTCTAAGAGTACAGCAAACATCCAGTTTTTATATTGTTCTAGAGGGTTCTTTTGTTTTGCTTTGCTTTGTTTGGTCTTGTTTATCTTTATTTTGCATGCATTGATGCTTTGCCTACATATATGTCTGTGTGAGAGTGTCAGATTCCTTGGAATTGGAATTACAGGCAGTTGAGAGTACTGTTGTGTGGGTACTGGGTATTGAACCCTGGTCCTCTAGAGAGTGGCCAATTCTCTTAACCACTAAGCCATCTCTCTGGCCTCAGGGTTGTTTTATTTTTTAACATACTTTATATAACCAGGTATCAGGTTCAACAAGTACCATGAGTACACTCCTCACATCTTGGCCAGTTTCTATCCTCAATGCTCTCTGCACACTAAGCTGAAAACATATATGACCCTGATGGGCATTAGCTCTTGACTATACATTCCACAAAATCTCTCTTAAACAGAATCTGTATTTTCCTTCCCTATTTCTCCCTCTAATATGATATCTTAAATGTAATCTAAACATTTTGTTCAATAAGATGTATGACCCCTGAGAAAAACGTATCAGATCCCAAGCCCTTGAAGTGTAGCAGTGCCTGGACATCCAAAAGGAAGAAGCAAAAAACAGAACCACAACCAAGGGAGTGGAGGACGATAAGTGCTAGGGTGCACTAGGTTCAAGACATCCTCTCCTAGTCCCCCACTGTCCTACAACCTCTCCCTCGCCCAAAAAAGGCATTTCTGTGATTCCTGAAACTCACCAGAGATCTGTATAAAGTGGAATGGAGGTTGGGATTCTGCTGAGAATCAATACGGCTATAAAAGCAACAGACTGCCCATGATGGGTGTGGTTACTTAGAGAAGGCACCTGTGTGAGGTGTGCAGAGCTGACCTAGGTGATTAATCAGAGAAACTGGATATGGAAACAGCGCTGTCTCCACCAACTCAGCCTGAGTGAACCTTTTCCGATTTCTTTTCACATTGTTTGAGAATGTGTCTGTAACAAAGGCCTTTGCTTTGTTCAAAAGATATTTTGAGAAATATCAAATTAATAATTTAATGATGAGGAAGGTATGATGGTATGCAACTGTAATTCCAGCACTTTGGAGACAGAGACAGAGGCAGGAAGATCTCTGTGAGTTGGAGTCCAGCCTGGTATAAAGAGTAACCGCAAGGACAGACAGACAGAATTCCATAGAGAAACTCTGGTTGAAAAAAAAATGGTGATGTACCTGAAGCATGTAAGCTTTTATAATTTGTGATTTGTTGTTCTTGGTTAGTTGATTGGTTATTTTGTCTGTTCAAGACAGGGTTTCACTGTGTAGCCCTGGCAGTCCAGGATCTGATATTGTAGACCAGGCTAGTTTCTGAGATCCGCCTGCCTCTGCCTTCAGAGTACTGGGATTAAAAGTGTGAGCCACCACCACTCAGCTGTAATTTTGATTTTTTTCTGTCTTTCCATCATATATATAATCACCATGTGTATGTACTTACCACTGACTTCTCTAATTTCCTTCTCATCCTCATTGACCCCTATTTCCATTCCTTTTTTTTTTCTGAAACAGAGTCTCTCTGCAGAATTAGCTGGCCTTCAACTTGCTATGTAGTGCAGGATGGCTTTGAATTTAGAGAGCTCTCTGCCTCTGCCCCTACCCCTGCCCCTGCCAAGACCCCTGCCCCAGCCTCAGCCTCCTAAGTACTGGGAATAAAGTGACCTACTACACCCAGTCACTCCTACTTTTTTGATGTACTTTTTTGTATTCAGGTCGTGAGTAGTGAAACACCACTATGGAGTGTTCATGGTTGTCACAGCCATGTCATAAGCAGGAGACAGTATTTCATTGTTATTGTTCCTTTGAACCTTACAATCTTTGCCTTCTCCTCCCAGTGTTCCTGGGTCTGGAAGAAGATATAATAGATGCCATGCTTAGGATCCAGACTTAAAGTTATTTCAAACACTTAACACTTGTAAATCTCTGTATCAAACATTGGCATCTAACAAGAAGTTTCTGTGATCTGGGCTGGACTGAGACTTGCCTGTGGGTATAAGCATAAATACTCAGAAGGCAGATTGACTAGTGTGTGTTTCGCAAAACTCAACAATCTTAGAGTCAAACTCTATTGATGAGTAGAGATGTATCTCAAGATGTAATATATCCATGTACTATGTGACCAAATTAAAACTCCAAGTACGGTGTTGTATTCTCTGTGGAACCTTAAAAACTTAAGAAAGGAAGGCACAATGGTCTCCAGTGGAACAGTTAGAGCATTCCTTGTGGCCCTGCTTGGAGTTCAGCTTTTGTTTTAACACCTGTGATAAATCTCACCACTGTATTAAAACTTTTAATGACTTCCTCACTCCTCAAGTTTACTTTTTGATATGGTTCATCTTGGGACAATGCACAGCTTCAGAAATAGATTTTACACTCAACATGTTAAAGTTATCTGGGAGAGAGATGTTTTCCTCTGGGTACATCTAAGTAATGTGCGGTAAACAAGTTCATTGACCCCCATGGGTGACAAGATGGTCCAGGTCCACTGGGAGGAAGAGTCCTGTCATCCTGTCCTTGATTTAGCTGTGTCTCCTTCTAGCCAGGCTTTCTGAGACACATCCTATCAGTGGGATTTGCACTGCCCTGAAGGGCTCCCAGTGCTCAGAACTCAGAGCCAGAGAAAGTTCCACACTGATCCTCTTCCCCAGTCTGTCCTGCCTTAGGCATTGGACTTTTTTTTCCTTCCGATTTCTTTTTCTTCTATTTTTCTTTCCAGGAAAATAAATTGTACCTTTCTTGTGTTTCTTACCAATCCTTGTCTTTAGTTCACAATATTCTCACTATTTTCCTACTTTTATTTGCTTATTGATTGGTTAATTGACTTGCATCTGTTGAAGACATCTCCCCATGCCCTTTGTCCTTGTGCTTCCACCTAAACTACCTCCACTTTCATTAGAGTTAAATCTCGTTTGGCATATGCAGTGTAGTAAAGTACATCGGTAATGTTCCTTTGAACACTGGAGCTACTCATTAGTGTTTACACTTTACCCATCAATTACCACTGTTATGTTTGTGTTTTTGTTAAATTATGGACATGTTAACAGGTAACTGAAATGTAATGTTTTGGCCATGATTTAGGACATACTCGAAATATAATAGAAAACATGATACATTTAGTGTATTTAGTCCAATTTGGGGGTTGTTGTTGTTTTTGTTGTTGTTCTCATTGTTGTTGTTGATTCATTGAATCTTTATGAGGTCTTATTCACAGATACACATCCTATCTGTACATTGTATTATGAATGTGATTACATGCACAAGCATGACTTTCACGACATTTGCCCATAATTCCCTACTGTATCACTCTACCACTTCCATTTCTCACACATGGCTAAGTCTCCCCATTGGGTTTGTGAATTTCTCCTCCAGATTCCATATATGTGTCATGCTTATCTGTGTGAGACTGCTTTATTCCACAGAACACAATGATCTGCAATTCTGTTAATTTCCCTACAAATAATATATTTCTTTGAGAATGTGCTCAACATGGGACCATTATTGTAGCAATTGTCTCTTTGTGTGCTGAATAACAGAAGCTCTACACAGGGATTGAGACTCCAAAATGGCTCAAGGGTTGGACTTAGAGACAAATTCCAAGTGTAAATTTTTTTCATTGCAAACTGTTTTTTAATTTGCTCTTTTATTTTATGTGTACAATGTTTTACTTTCATGTACATTTGTGAAGAGTGTGCACATGTACGTCTGTGCAGTGTGTGTATGTATGGTGCCACAGAGGTAGGAAGAAGGTACCAGATCTACTGGAACTGGAGTTACAGTTGTAAGTTTCCAAGTGAGTGCTGGACTCTGTTCTGGGTCTCTGAAAGAGCAGCTGGTGCTCTTATCCTCAGAGCCATCTCTCACCTCTGTTGTGAATTTAAAGTTAAATACCTTGGAAGAGTTTAAGAGTGCAACTGAAGCTCCAAAAGTGTTCGGATTTGTAGGTTACTGTCTCCTTGGGAAACATTAGAACTTTCTCTTTTTTTCCTTTTTTTTATCTTCTATATTCTTTGCTTACATTTCAAATGATTTCCCTTTTCCCAGTTCCCCCCCCTCCCCATACATCCCATAAGCCCTCTTCTCTCCACCCATTCTCCAATCACCCCCCTTCATTTTCTGAGTCCTGGTACTCCCCTACAATGCTGAATCAAGCCTTTACAGGATCAGGGCCCTCTCCTTACTTCATCATGGGAATCATTAGATATGCTAATTCTGTCTTGGGTATTCAGGGCTTCTGGGCTAATTAATATCAACTTATCAGAGATTGCATTCCATGTGTATTCTTTTGGAATTGGTTTACCTCACTTAGGATGATATTTTCCAGTTCCAACCATTTGCCTAAAAATTTCATGAATTCATTGTTTTTAATTGATGACTAGTATTCCATTGTTTAAATATACCACATTTTCTGTATCCATTCCTCCATTGAGGGACATCTGGGTTCTTTCCAGCTTCTGGCTATTATAAATAAGACTGCTATGAACATAGTGGAGCATATGTCCTTATTGCATGCCGGGGAATCCTCTGGGTATATGCCCAGGAGAGGTATAGCAGGGTCTTCCGGAAGTATCATGTCCAGTTTTTTGAGGAACCGCCATACTGATTTCCAGAGTGGTTGTACCATCTTGCAATCCCACCAGCAGTGGAGGAGTGTTCCTCTTTCCCCACATCCCTGCCAACACCTGCTGTCTCCTGAGTTTTTGACCTTAACCATTCTGACTGGTGTGAGGTGAAATCTCAGGGTTGTTTTGATTTGCATTTTCCTAATTACTAATGATGTTGAACATTTTTTAAGGTGCTTTTCAACCATCTGAATTTCTTCTGGTGAAAATTCTTTCTTTAGCTCTGTACCCCTTTTTATTAGGGTTATTTGGTTCTTTGAGGTCTAACTTCTTGAGTTCTTTGTATATATTGGATATGAGCCCTCTATCGGATGTAGGGTTGGTGAAGATCTTTTCCCAATTTGTTAGTTGAGGTTTTTTTTCCTTTTGACGGTGTCCTTTGCCTTACAGAAACTTTGTAAATTTATGAGGTCCCATTTCTCAATTCTTGATCTTAGAGCATAAGCTATTGGTGTCCTATTCAGGAACATTTCCCCTGTGCCCATGTCCTCAAGGGTCTTCCCCAGTTCCTTTTCTATTAGTTTCAGTGTATCTGGTTTTACGTGGAAGTCCTTGATCCACTTGGACTTGAGCTTAGTACAAGGAGACAAGAATGGATCCATTCACATTCGTCTGCATGCTGACCTCCAGTTGAACCAGCACCATTTGTTGAAAAGGCTATCTTTTTTCCACTGGATGTTTTCAGCTCCTTTGTCAAAGATCAAGTGGCCATAGGTGTGTGGATTCATTTCTGGGTCTTCAATTCTATTCCATTGGTCTACTTGCCTGTCACTGTGCCAACACAATGCAGTTTTTAACACTATTGCTCTGTAGTATTGCTTGAGTTCTGGGATATTGATTCCTCCAGAAGTTCTTTTACTGTTGAAAATAGTTTTAGCTATCCTGGTTTTTTTTTTTTTTTTTTGTATTCCAGATGAATTTGAGAATTGCTTTTTCTAACTCTATGAAGAACTGAGTTGGGATTTTGATGGGGTTTGTATTGAATCTGTATATTGCTTTTGGCAAGATGGCCATTTTAACTATGTTAATCCTGCCAATCCACGAGCATGGAAGATTTTTCCATTTTCTGAGGTCTTCTTCGATTTCCTTCTTCAGAGACCTGAAGTTCTTCTCATACAGATCTCTTATTTGTTTGGTTAGAGTCACACCAAGATACTTTATATTGTTTGTGGCTATTGTGAAGGGTGTCATTTCCCTAACTTCTTTCTCAGCCTCCTTATTCTTTAAGTATAGGAAGGCAACTGATTTGCTTGAGTTGATTTTATAACCAGCCACTTTGCTGAAGTTGTTTATCAGCTGTAGGAGTTCTCTGGTGGAGTTTTTTTTTTTTTTTTGGATCCCGTAAGGGGAAGGGGTGGGTGGGAGAACACGGGGAGGGAAGGGGGCTTATGTGACTTTCAGGGAGTGGGAGACCAAAAAGGGGAAATCATTTGAAATGTAAATAAAACATATATTGAATAAAATAAAAAAAGAAGAGAGAGAGAGAAGGCAGCCTTGTCTAGGCCCTAATTTTAGTGGGATTGCTTCAAGCTTCTCTCCATTTAGTTTGATGTTGGCTACCAGTTTGCTGTATGTTGCTTTAACTATGTTTAGATATGGGCCTTGAATTCCTGTCCTTTCCAAGACTTTTAGCATGAAAGGATGCTGAATTTTGTCAAATGCTTTTTCAGCATCTAATGAAATGGCTATGTGGTTTTTTTCTTTGGGTTTCTTTATGTAGTGGATTGCATTGATGGATTTCCTTATATTGAACCATCCCTGCATCCCTGGGATGAAGCCTATTTGATCATGGTGGATGATCGTTTTGATGTGTTCTTAGATTCGGTGGGCAAGAATTATATTGAGTAATTTTGCATCGATATTCATAAGGGAAATTGGCCTGAATTTCTCTTTCTTTGTTGGATCTTTGTGTGGTTTTGGTATCACCATAATTGTGGCTTTGTAGAATGAGTTTGGTAGTGTTCCTTCTCTTTCTATTTGGGGGAATAGTTTGAAGAGTATTGGTGTTAAGTCTTCTTTGAAGGTCTGATAGGATTCTGCACTACAGCCATCTGGTCCTGTGCTTTTGCTGGTTGGGAGATTGCTATGACACCTTTTATTTCTTTAGGGGTTATGGGACTATTTAGATGATCTATTTGTTTCTGATTTAATTTTGATGTTTGGTGTCTGTCTAGGAAACTGTCCATTTCCTCCAGATTCTCCTGTTGTGTTGAGTATAGGCTTTTGCTGTAGGATCTGATGATTTTTTGAATTTCCTCAGTTTCTGTTGTTATATCTCCCTTTTCATTTCTATTTTTGTTAATCTGGATACTTTCTCTGTGACCTTTGGTCAGTCTGGCTAAGGGTTTATCTATCTCGTTTATTTTCTCAAAGAACCAGATCCTGGATTTGTTGATTCTTTGTATGATTCTCTTTGTTTCTACTTGATTAATTTCAGCCCTGAGTTTGATGATTTCCTGTCTTCTACTCCTTCTGGGTGAATTAGATTCTTTTTGTTCCAGGGCTTTCAGATGTGCTGTTAAACTGCTAGTGTATGCTCTCTCCATTTTCTTTTTGGAGGCACTCATGAGTTTTGCTCTTAGCCCTGCTTTAATTGTGTCCCATAGATTTGGGTATATTGTGTCTTTGTTTTCATTAAATTCTAAAGTCTTTGATTTCTTTCTTTATTTCTTCCTAGACCAAAGTGTCACTGAGTAGAGTATTGTTCAGTTTCTATGTGTATGTGGGCTTTCTGTTGTTTTTGTTGCCATTGAAGACCACTGAGTCTTACCATTGAGTAAACTCCATAGTGATCTGATAGGGGCATGGGATTAGTTCGATCTTCTTATATTTGTTAAGGTCTGTCTTGTGACCAATTATATGGTCGATTTTGGAGAAGGTACCATGGGGTGCTGAGAAAAAGGTATATTCTTTTGCTTTAGGATGAGATGTTTTATATATATATATATACATGTGTGTGTGTTTGTGTGTGTGTGTGTGTGTGTGTGTGTTAAATCTAAAAGAGCCAAAGCTTCAATTAGTTTCACTGTATCCCTGTTTAGTTTCTGTTTTCCTGATCAGTCCTTTGAGGAGAGTGGAGTGTTGAAGTCACCCACAATTGTGTTAGGTGCAATGGGTGCTTTGAGCCTTAGTAAAGTTTCTTTTACAAATGAGGGTGCCCTTGCATTTGGAGCATAGATGTTCAGAATTGAGAGTTCTTCTTGGTGTATTTTTCCTTTGACCAGCAAGAAGTGTCCCTCCCTGTCTCTTTTGATGACTTAGTTTGAAAGTCAATTTTATCTGATATTAGCATGGCTACTCCTGCTTGTTTCCTGAGACTATTTGCTTGTAAAATTGTCTTCCAGCCTTTTAATCTAAGGTAGTGTTTCTCTTTGACACTGAGGTGTTTCCTGTGTGCAGCAAAATGTAGGGTCCTGTTTACGAATCCAGTCTGTTGGTCTATGTCTTTTTATTGGGGAATTGAGTCCATTGATGTTAAGAGATATTAAGGAATAGTGATTACCACTTCCTCTCATTATTGATGTTATTTTTTATATTTGATTGGTTATCTTCTTTTGGGTTTGATGAAAGAACATTATTATCTTGCCATTTCCAGAGTGAAGTTTCACTCCTTTTATTGGTGTTTTCCCTGCATTATCCTTTGTAGGGCTGGGTTTTTGGAAAGATATTGTATAAATTTGGTTTTGTCATGGGATATCTTGGTTTCTCCATCTATGGTGATTGAGAGTATCACTGGTTATAGTAGTTTTGGCTGGCATTTGTGTTCTCTTAGAGTCTGCATGAGATCTGCCCAGATCTTCTAGCTTTCATGGTCTCTGGCAAGAAGTCTGGTGTGATTCTGATAGGTCTTCCTTTATATGTTACTTGGCCTTTTTCTCTTTTTTTTCTTGTTATTAGTTTTTTTTATTCGATGTATTCTTTATTTACATTTGAAATGATTTCCCATTTTCTGGGTCCCCACTCCCCGCAAGTCCCATAAGCCCCCTTCCCTCCCCCTGTTCCTCCATCAGCTCCTTCCCACTTCCCTGTTCTGGTATTCCCCTATACTGTTGCATTGATTCTTTCCAGAACCAGAGGCCACTTCTCTGTTCTTTTTGGACATCATTTAATATGTGGATTATTTCTTGGGTATTCCAAGTTTCTAGGTTATTATCCACTTATCAGTGAGTGCATACCATGACTCATCTTTTGAGACTGGGTTACCTCACTTAGTATGATGTTCTCCAGCTCCATCCATTTGTCTACGAATTTCATGAATTCATTGTTTCTAATGGCTGAATAGTACTCCGTTGTGTAAATATACCACATTTTCTGTATCCATTCCTCCTTTGAAGGACATCTGGGTTCTTTCCGGCTTCTGGCTACTACAAAGAGGGCTGCTATGAACATAGTGGAGCATGTGTCCTTATTACATGCTGGGAAATCCTCTGGGTATATGCCCTGGAGTGGTATAGCAGGGTCCTCTGGAAGTGCCATGCCCAGTTTTTTGAGGAACTGCCAGACTGATTTCCATAGTGGTTGCACCATCTTACAATCCCACCAGCAGTGGAGGAGTGTTCCTCTTTCTCCACATCCTCACCAGCACCTGCTTTCTCCTGAGTTTTTGACCTTAGCCATTCTGACTGGTGTGAGGTGAAATCTCAGGGTTGTTTTGATTTGCATTTCCCTAATGATTAATGATGTTGAACATTTCTTAAGGTGTTTCTCAGCCCTCCGAAGTTCCTCATGTGACAAATCTTTGTTTAGTTCGGTACCCCACTTTTTAATGGGGTTATTTGGTTCTCTAGGTTCTACCTTCTTGAGTTCTCTGTATATATTAGATATTAGCCCTCTGTCAGATTTAGGGTTGGTGAAGATCCTTTCCCAATCTGTTGGTTGATGTTTTGTCCTTTTGACAGTGTCCTTTGCCTTACAGAAACTTTGTAGTTTTATGAGGTCCCATTTGTCAATTCTAGATCTTAGAACATAAGCTATTGGTGTTCTATTCAGGAACTTTTCCCCTGTGCCCATGTCCTCAAGGGTCTTCCCCAGTTTCTTTTCTATTTGTTTCAGTGTGTCAGGTTTTATGTGGATGTCCTTGATCCATTTGGAGTTGAGCTTAGTACAAGGAGATAAGAATGGATTGATTTGCATTCTTCTGCATGCTGACCTCCAATTGAACCAGCACCATTTGTTGAAAAGACTATCTTTTTTCCACTGGATGCTTTCAGCTCCTTTGTCAAAGATCAAGTGACCATAGGTGTATGGGTTCATTTCTGGGTCTTCAATGCTATTCCATTGATCCGCTTGCCTGACATTGTACTGATACCATTCAGTTTTTATCACTATTGCTCTGTAGTAAAGTTTGAGGTCTGGGATACTGAATCCCCCTGAAGTTCTTTTACTGTTGAGAATAGTTTTAGCTATCCTGGGTTTTTTGTTATTCCAGATGAATTTGAGCATTGCTCTTTCTAGCTCTATGAAGAACTGGGTTGGGATTTTGATGGGGATTGCATTGAATCTGTAGATTGCCTTTGGCAATATGGCCATTTTAACTATATTAATCCTGCCAGTCCATGAGCATGGAAGATTTTTCCATTTTCTGAGATCTTCTTCGATTTCCTTCTTCAGAGATCTGAAGTTCTTGTCATATAGGTCTTTCACTTGTTTGGTTAGAGTCACCCCAAGATACTTTATGCTGTTTGTGGCTATTGTGAAGAGTGTCATTTCCCCAATTTCTTTCTCAGTCTGCTTATCCTTTGAGTATATGAAGGCTACTGATTTGCTTGAGTTGATTTTGTAGCCAGTCACTTTGCTGAAGTTGTTTATCAGCTGTAGGAGTTCTCTAGTAGAGTTTTTTGGGTCACTTAAGTATACTATCACATCATCTGCAAATAGTGATAGTTTGACTTCTTCCTTTCCAATTTGTATCCCTTTGACCTCCTTATGTTGTCTAATTGCTCTAGCTAGGACTTCAAGAACTATATTGAAAAGATATGGAGAGAGGGGGCAGCCTTGTCTAGTCCCTGATTTTAGTGGGATTGCTTCAAGTTTCCCTCCATTTAGTTTGATGTTGGCTACCAGTTTGCTGTATATTGCTTTTACTATGTTTAGATATGGGCCTTGAATTCCTATCCTTTCCAAGACTTTTAGCATGAAAGGATGCTGAATTTTGTCAAATGCCTTTTCAGCATCTAATGAAATGATCATGTGGTTTTTTTCTTTAGTTTGTTTATGTAGTGGATTGCATTGATGGATTTCCTTATATTGAACCATCCCTGCATTCCTGGGATGAAGCCTACTTGATCATGGTGGATGATCGTTTTGATGTGTTCTTGGATTCGGTGGGCAAGAATTATATTGAGTAATTTTGCATCGATATTCATAAAGGAAATTGGCATGAATCTTTGTGTGGTTTTGGTATCAGCGTAATTGTGGCTTCGTAGAAGGAATTGGGTAGTGTTCCTTCTGTTTCTATTTGGTGTAATAGTTTGAAGAGTATTGGTGTTAAGTCTTCTTTGAAGGTCTGCACTTAGAATTCTGCACTGAAAACATCTGGTCCTGTGCTTTTTTTGGTCAGAAGGCTATCTATGACCCCTTCTGTTTCTTTAGGGGTTATGGGTCTGTGCCAGCAGCCATCCTCACTTAGAACTCAATGCCAAGAACTCGCCATACCAGGAGCCATCCCCACCTGGCTCTCAATGCCAGGAGACCTCGATATCAGGAGTCATTCTCACTTAGATCTCCATGCCAGGAACTATTCCTATGTAAATCTTAAAACCCCCTCCTTCTGAAGTTCATCTGTAGATAGGTTACTATAGCAACCCCTTTCCACTTCACCGCCTCATGACCCCCCCTTTTATCATGCCAGAATTCCAACAGCAATAACTAGCTTTACCAGAAATTATGAGAAACTGTTTCTTAGAAATGATATCAGCCCCCTGAGATTGTTCCCCCTTTACCCCTCCCAAACCTTGTATGCTTCCCTTTATATTGACTTGTCTGAAAATTAAAGTTTGACAGCTTGATCAGAACTAGACAGGCTGTCCGGCCTCTCTCTCTTGTCTTGTCGCCCCATCACCTTTCTTCTAGGTGGCTTAAGGAACCCTGTTGACTGTCCTGTGGGTCGGGACAGGTCTGTTTAGATGATCTATTTGATCCTGGTTTAATTTTGGTATTTGGTATCGATCTAAGAAATTGTGCATTTCCTCCAGATTCTCCAGTTGTGTTGAGTACAGGCTTTTGTAGTAGGATCTGATGATTTTTTTAATTTCCTCAGTTTCTGTTGTTATATCTCCCTTTTCATTTCTAATTTTGTTAATTTGGATACTTTCTCTGTGCTCTTTGGTTAGTCTGGCTAAGGGTTTATCTATCTTGTTTATTTTTTCAAAGAACCAGCTCCTGGTTTTGTTGATTCTTTGTATGGTTCTCTTGGTTTCTACTTGATTATTTCAGCCCTGAGTTTGATGATTTCCTGTCTTCTCCTCCTCCTGGGTGAATAAGCTTCTTTTTGTTCCAGGGATTTCAGTTGTTCCGTTAATCTTCTAGTGTATGATCTCTCAGTTTCTTTTTGGAGGCACTCAAAGCTATGAATTTAGCTGTCCTCTTAGCACTGCTTTCATTGTGTCCCATAAATGTGTGCATGTTGTGCCTCAGTTTTGTTAAATTCTAAAAAATCTTTGATCTCTTTATTTCTTCCTTTACCAAGGTATCATTGAGTAGAGTATTGTTCACTTTCCATGTATATGTGGGCTTTCTGTTGTTTTTATTGTTATTAAATACCACTTTTACTCCATAGTTATCTGATAGGCATGGGATTATTTCAATCTTCTTATATTTGTTGAGGTCTGTCTTGTGACCAACTATATGATCT
Source organism: Apodemus sylvaticus (assembly GCF_947179515.1). Classification (NCBI taxonomy): domain Eukaryota; kingdom Metazoa; phylum Chordata; class Mammalia; order Rodentia; family Muridae; genus Apodemus; species Apodemus sylvaticus. The sequence goes on from NC_067472.1 coordinate 199,633,544, forward strand.
ATTTTGGAGAAGATACCATGAGGTGCTGAGAAAAGGTATAATCTTTTGCTTTGGGATGAAAAGTTCTATATATATCTGTTAAATCCAATTGGTCCAAAGCTTCAATTAGTTTCACTGTCTCCCTGTTTAGTTCCTGTTTTCCTGATCAGTCCTTTGAGGAGAGTGGAGTGTTGAAGTCACCCACAATTATTGTGTTAGGTGCAATGTGTGCTTTGATCTTTAGTAAAGTTTCTTTTATGAATGAGGGTGCCCTTGTATTTGGAGCATAGATGTTCAGGATTGAGAGTTCTTCTTGTTGGATTTTTCCTTTGACCAGCAAGAAGTGACTTTCCATGTCTCTTTTGATGACATTAGGTTGAAAGTCAATTTTATCTGATATTAGAATGGCAACTCCGGCTTGTTTTCTGAGACCATTTGCTTGTAGAATTGTCTTCCAGCCTTTTACTCTAAGGTAATTTTTGTCTTTGACACTGAGGTGTGTTTCCTCTATGCAGCAAAATGTAGGGTCCTGTTTACATAACCAGTCTGTTAGTCTATGTCTTTTTATTGGGGAATTGAGTCCATTGATGTTAAGAGATATTAAGGAGTAGTGGTTATTGTTTCCCATCATTTTTGATGTTAATTTTATACTAGTGTGGTTATCTTCTTTAGGGTTTGATGAAAGAAGCTTAATATCCTGCTTTTTCCAGGGTATAGTTTCCCTCATTGTAATGGTGTTTTCCCTCTATTATCCTTTGTAGGGCTGGGTTTGTAGAAAGATATTGTGTAAGTTTGGTTTTGTCATGGAATATCTTGGTTTTTCCATCTATAGTGATTGAGAGTTTCGCTGGGTATAGTAGTCTTGGCTGACATTTGTGCTCTCTTAGAGTTTGCATGAGATCTGTCCAGGATCTTCTATCTTTCGTAGCCTCAGGTGAAAAGTCTGCTGTGATTCTGATAGGTCTTCCTTTATATGTTACTTGACCTTTTTCTCTTACTGCCTTTAATATTCTTTCTTTGTTTAGTACCTTTGGGGTTTTCATTATTATGTGACAGGAGGTATTTCTGTTCTGGTCCAGTCTGTTTGGAGTTCTGTAGGCTTCTTGTATATTCATGGGCATCTCTCTCTTTAGGTTAGGGAAGTTTTCTTCCATAATTTTGTTGAAGATATTTGCTGGCCCTTTAAGTTGTAAATCTTCACTCTCATCTATGCCTATAATCCTTAGGTTTGGCCTTCTCATTGTGTCCTGGATTTCCTGAATGTTTTGGGTTACAAGCTTTTTACATTTTGCATTTTCTTTGACTGTTGAGTCCATGGTTTCTATGGTATCTTTGGCATCTGAAATTCCTTATTCTATCTCTTGTATTCTGTTGTTGATATTTGTATCTATGGGCCCGGATTTCTTCCCAAGGTTTTCAATCACCAAAGTTGTCTCCCTTTGCGATTTCCTAGTTGTTTCTACTTCTGTTTTTAGATCCTGGATGGTTTTGCTCAGTTACTTCACTTGCTTGTTTATGTTTTCCTATAATTCTTTAAGAGATATTCATGTTTCCTCTTTCATGACTTCTGCCTGTTGACCCAAGTTCTCCTATATTTCTTTAAGTGATTTTTGCATTTCCTCCTTATTGGCTTCTATCTTTTGACCATATTCTCCTGCATTTCTTTCAATGATTTTTGTGTTTCCCTTGCAAGGGCTCCTAACTTTTGATCCATTTTCTCCTGAATTTCTTTAAGAGATTTATTTAAAAGAGAGAGAGAGATTTATTTATGCCCTTGATGTGTTCCTCTAACAACATCATGACCAGTGATTTTACATCCAAATCTTGTTTTTCTAGTGTGTTGGGATATCCCAGACTTGGTGATGTTGGAGAGTTTGGTTCAGACTGTTCCATATTACCTTGATTTCTGTTGGAAAGGTTCCTACATTTGCCTTTTGCCATCTAGTTATCTCTGGTGTTAGTTTGTCTTGTTGTCACTGGCTGGTGCTTGAACCTCCTGTTAAGGCTATTTCCGCACAGCTGGATGACTGAGTTACCCCTGGCACAGATTGCTTTTTTGCTGTCCTCCTCTTGGGTGCTGTTGGAGTCCTGGTGTGTTCTGCCCCAAGCAATGTTATACTTGGGTTGTCTCTGTGGACAGAACCTGGTGCTGCCTCTCTGCTCTGTCAGGGAGTGAAGATTGTGGTGGGGATCATCCAGGGCACAGAACCCAGGCCTGGCTGGCTCACAGACAAACCGCTGCTCAGCCCAGGACCTGGGCATAGGTGGCAGTCCGCAGCTCAATGGTCTTAGTCCCCAGAGGTCTTATACTTGGAATATCTTGGTACCTGGGGTTGCCTGTCCTGTCAGCCTGAGCACAAAGATGGTGCCTGCTGACTTCCTGCAGGGCACAGGACTCACTCCTGGCTGTCTCACCGTCGAACCGGGTGCCTGTTGAGCATTTCTTAAGGTGCGTCTCGGCCATCTGAATTCCTTCAGGTGAAAATTCTCTGTTTAGATCTGTACCCCATTTTTAATAGGGTTATTTGGTTCCCTGGGGTCTAACTTCTCGAGTTCTTTGTATATATTGGATATTAGCCCTCTATCTGATGTAGAGTTGGTGATGTAGGGTATCTTTTACCAATTTGTTGGTTGAGGGTTTTGTCCTTTTGACTGTGTCCTTTGCCTTACAGAAACTTTGTAATTTTATGAGGTCCCACTTGTCAATTCTTGCTCTTAGAGCATAAGCTATTAGTGTTCTGTTCAGGAACTTTTCTCCTGTGCCCATGTCCTCAAGGGTTTTCCCCAATTTCTTTTCTATTAGTTTCAGAGTGTCTGATTTTATGTGGAGGTCCTTGATCCACTTGGAGTTGAGCTTAATACAAGGAGATAAGAATGGATCCATTCGCATTCTTCTGCATGCTGACCTCCAATTGAACCAGCACCATTTGTTGAAAAGGCTATGTTTTTTTCCACTGGAGTTTTCTGCTCTTTTGTCAAAGATCAAGTGACCATAGGTGTATGGATTCATTTCTGGGTCTTCATTTCTATTCCATTAGTCCACTTGCCTATCACTGTTTGGTTTTTTTTAATATTTTTATTTTCTATATTCTTTGTTTACATTCCAAATGATTTCCCCTTTCACAGATTCCCCCCTCCCTATATATCCGGTAAACCTTCTTCTCTCCACCCATTCTCCAATCACCTCCCTCCTTTTTCTCTGTCCTTATATTCCCCTCCAATGCTAGATCAATCCTTTCCAGGATCAGGACCTTCTCCATACTTCTTCATGGGAGTCATTTGTTATGCTATTTGTGCCTTGGGTACTCAGAGCTTCTGGGCTAATTGATATCCACTTATCAGAGATTGCATTCCATGTGCATTCTTTTGTAATTGGGTTACCTCACTTAGGATGATATTTTCCAGATCAAACCATTTGCCTAAAAATTTTGTGAATTTATTGTTTCTAATTGCTAAGTAGTATTCCATTGTGTAAATATACCACATTTTCTGTATCCATTACTCCTTTGAGGGACATCTGGGTTCTTTCCAGCTTCTGGCTATTATAAATAAGGCTGCTATGAACATAATGGAGAATGTGTTTTTATTGCATGCCGGGGAATCCTTTGGGTATATGCCCAGGAGAAGTATAGCTGGGTACTCCAGAAGTGTCATGTCCAGTTGTCTGAGGAACCGCCAGACTGATTTCCAAAGTGGTTGTACCATCTTACAGCCCCACCAGCAGAGGAAGAGTGTTCCTTTTGTTCCACATCCTCGCCAACACCTGCTGTCTCCTGAGTTTTTGACCTTAGCCATTCTGATTGTTGTAAGGTGAAATCTCAGGGTTGTTTTGATTCGCATTTCCCTAATGACTAGTGATGTTAAGCACTTCTTTTTTTTATATTTTTATTTTCTATATTCTTTGTTTACATTCCAAATGATTTCCCCTTTCCCAGATCCCCCCTCCCCATATGTCCCATAAACCTTATTTTCTCCATCCCTTCTCCAATCACCTCCCTCCTTTTTCTCTGTCCTTATATTCCCTTTCAATGCTAGATCAATCCTTTGCAGGATCAGGACCCTCTCCATACTTCTTCATGGGAGTCATTTGTTATGCAATTTGTGCCTTGGGTATTCAGGGCTCCTGGGCTAATTAATATGTTAAGCACTTCTTAAGGTGTCTATCGGCCATCCGAATTTCTTCAGGTGAAAATTCTTTGTTTAGATCTGTACCCCATTTTTAATAGGGTTATTTGGTTCCCTGGGGTCTAACTTTTTGAGTTCTTTGTATATATTGGATATTAGCCCGCTATCAGATGTGGGGGTGGTGAATATCCTTTCTCAATTAGTTGGTTGTCGTTTTGTCCTTTTAACAGTGTCCTTTACCTTACAGAAACTTTGAAATTTTATGAGGTCCCATTTGTCAATTCTTGATCTTAAAGCATAAGCTATTGGTGATCTGTTCAGGAACTTTTACCCTGTGCCCATGTCCTCAAGGGTCGTCCCCAGTTTCTTTTCTATTAGTTTCAGTGTGTCTGGTTTTACATGGAGGTCCTTGATCCACTTGGAGTGAAGTTTAGTACATGGAGATAAGAATGGATCAATTCGCATTCTTCTACATGCTGACCTCCAATTGATCCAGCACCATTTGTTGAAAAGGCTATCTTTTTTTCACTGGATGTTTTCAGTTCCTTTGTCGAAGATCAAGTGACCATGGGTGTGTGGATTCATTTCTGGGTCTTCAATTCTATTCCATTGGTCCACTTATCTGTCACTGTGCCAATACCATGCAGCTTTTAACACTATTGCTCTGTAGTACTGCTTGAAGTCAGGGATACTGATTTCCCCAGAATTTCTTTTGTTGTTTGAGAATAGTTTTAGCTATCCTGGCTTTTTTGTTATTCCAGATGAATTTGAGAATTGCTCTTTCTAACTCTGTGAAGAACTGAGTTGGGATTTTGATGGGGATTACGTTGAATCTGTAGATCGCTTTTGGCACTGGTCCTTGAAGCAAGGGGAGTGCTCATTCTTTGAAACCTGGAGGAGTGCTCATCCTTGCAGCCAGTGGGAGTGCTTGTCCTTGCCTTGGGAGTGCTGGTCATTGAAGCAGGCCAGAGTGCTATCTTAAGGTTGACAGTTTTCTAAGTTGTACTATGTCTAGGCTAATTGCTAGCGGTCTCTCAGTACATGACTTTAATCCCAGCACTCAGGAGGCAAAGACATGTGGATCTCTATGAGTTTGAGATAAGACTGGTCTACAAAGTGAGTTCCAGGATAGCCAGGGCTATACAGAAAAACCTTGTCTCAAAAACAGAGAGAGACAGAGAGACACATCCAGAGAGAGACAGAAGCAGAGAGAGATGGAGAGAAAGACAAAGAGAGACAAAGACAGAGACAGAGAGAAGGAGGAGAAGGGGTAGGGGAAGAGGAAGAAGAAGGAGGAAGAGGAAGACTGAAAAAATATGAAGAAAACAAAATAAGCAACACATCTTAAAGGATCATATATAAAATGCAGTTAGGTTCCTGTCTGTCTCAGGATAACAATAATGGTTCAACTTACACAGTCAATAAAATAATGCAACACGTGACATGAACTCAGAGACAAGATTCATTTCATGATCTTAATACATGCAGAAAGATCTTTAAACAAATTTCAACATCCTTTCAAAGCCATAAATAAAATAGGAATCAGAGAAACAAGCTTTATTATAGTCAATATTATAATAAATGGAGAAAAACTGGGCGGTGGTGGTGCACACCTTTAATCCCAGCAATTGGGAGGCAGTGGCAGGCGGATTTCTGAGTTCCAGGCCAGCCTGGTCTAGAGAGTGAGTTCCAGGATAGCCAGGGCTACACAGAGAAACCCTGTCTCAAAAAAAAAAAAAAAAACAAAAAGAAAGAAAGAAAGAAAGAAAGAAAGAAAGAAAGAAAGAAAGAAAGAAAGAAAGAAAGAAAGAAAGAAAGAAAGAAAGAAAGAAAGAAAGGAAGGAAGGAAGGAAGGAAGGAAGGAAGGAAGGAAGGAAGGAAGGAAGGAAGAAAGGAAGGAAGGAAGGAAGGAAGGAAGAAAGAAAGAAAGAAAGAAAGAAAGAAAGAAAGAAAGAAAGAAAGAAAGAAAGAAAGAAAGAAAGAAAGAAAGAAAGAAAGAAAGAAAGAAAGAAAGAAAGAAAGAAAGAAAGAAAGAAAGAAAAAGAGCATTCCCTCTAAAATCAAAAATAAAGTTAGACACAGTAGTGCACACCTTTAATCCCAGCACTTGGGCGGCAAAGGCAGGTGGATCTCGATTAGTTTGAGGCCAGCCTGGTCTACATAATGAGTTACAGGATATCCATGGCTGCATAAAGAGACCTTATCAAAAATAATAATAATAATAAATAATAATAATAATTAATAATAATAGAAATGAATAAAGGGTGACCAATCAGCTCTTACTGGATGCAGTGCTTGAAGTCTTTGACAAAGTAGTAAAAAATGATGGAAAAAATAAGAGACACTAACAGAAAAGAAGGCAAATTAGCCCTGTTAACAGATGACATGAATTTATAATTAAAATGCCTTAATGAGGCATTTACTAGAAAACTCCTTATTTTTTATAACTTTCATTAAGGTATTAAGGTACAATATCAAGAAACAAAAGTTAGTAACCTTTATATGCTATAGTAATGAACAAGCTCAGAATCAAGCCAGGAGAAAACTCCGAATCGTGGTAACCTAAGAGTAAAATGCCTGTCAGTCCCACCTTAGCTCTTTCCTGCTGAGCCTTTCAGCCTTGCCTTCCTGCCATCTTCATTTCTTTCTCTCAGCCACCGATCTGCAGAAACACTTTCAGGAAAACCCAGGGCCACACTGGGCTAGGATTCAGGAAGGAGATTCTCACTGTTCTCTCCATTCTCCATCACACTGTGTCCCGATCCTGTAGCAGGCTGCTTGCAGGATCCCCTCTTCCCACCACACGCCCACTCCCTGCGTACTCCACTTCTTGGTGCAGACTTGATACCCCTACCTCTTTTCCACAGCCCTTCTTAGCATTTCCTCATAACCGATCTCACTCCCTTTCTCCCACACACTGACTTACAGAAGGGCTCTTTACCAAGGACTCCACAGTCTCTACAGCTGCCTAGGATCTAGAGAGGGCAACAGAAATCAAAGAGAAAACCCACCCAACAAAGACAAGACCAGATATCAACATCAAACATCATAAATCCACATGCTCAAATACAAACATGAATTAGCAAATCAATATGTTCCCACCATGACCCCGTATAGTAGGCCTGAGATTTGCAATATAGTGGAAGCAGTAGACAAGGACTTCAAAATATCTATGATGCATATGTTCAAGGAATTTGAAGAGAATATAAATCCCTTGATGAGTCTGTGAAAACACAAGGAAATCATTGAATAACATAAAATAAAATAATGAAAGTAATTTGAGATATAAAGGTAGAAATAAACTCGCTAAAGAAAATCCAAACTGAAGTAAAAGTGTAAATGAAAATTTTAGGATTTCAAACAAAAAATCTCCAAGGTTAACCTCACCAACAGACTACAAGACTTAAAAGAAAGAATCTCAGGAGACGAAAACAGAAGAAATGGATAGCTCAGGGTGCTCACAGCCAACCATTGGACTTAGCACAGGGTCCCCATGGAGGAGTTAGAGAAAGGACTGAAGGAGTTGAAGGGGTTTGCAAGCCCATAGGAAGAACAACAATATCAACCAACCAGAGCCCCCAGAGCTCCCAGAGACAAAGCCATCAACCAAGGAGTACACATGGAGTGACCCATCGCTCCAGCCATATGTGTAGCAGAGGATGGCCTCTACAGACACCAATGGGAGAAGAGGCCCTTGGTCCTGTGAAGTTTTGATGCCTCAGTGTAGGGAAATGGGAGGGCAGGGAGGCAGGAGTGTTGGGGGTGGGGAAACAACCTCACAGAAGCACAGGGTGGGGGGATGGGACTGGGGTTTTCAGAGGGGAAACAAAAAAAGGGGATAACATGAAATGTGAATAATGAAAATAATCAATTAAATATAAATAAAAATAACCCAGACTCAAAAGGTGAATCATGGTATGCACTCACTAATAAGTGGTTATTAACCTAGAAAACTGGAATACCCAAAACATAATCCACACATCAAATGAGATACAAGAAGAAAGCAGGAGCAGTCCCTGGTTCTGGAAAGACTCAGTGAAACAGTATTCGGCAAAACCAGAACGGGGAACTGGGAAGGGGTGGGAGGGAGGACAGGGGAAGAGAAGGGGGCTTACGGGACTTTCGGGGAGTGGGGGGGCTAGAAAAGGTGAAATCATTTGAAATGTAAATAAATTATATCGAATAAAAAAATTAAAAAAATATATAAATAAAAATAAATAAATAAAATATACAATAAAAAAATAAGAAAATGTTAAGTCCTTTTAAAAAGTGAGCACGTGAGCCGGGCGGTGGTGGCTCACGTATATAATCCCAGCACTCTGGGAGGCAGAGACAGGAGAATTTCTGAGTTCCAGGCCAGCCTGGTCTATAGAGTGTGTTCCAGGACCACTGGAACTATACAGAGAAACCCTGTCTCGAAAATAAATGAAAGAAAGAAAGAAAGAAAGAAAGAAAGAAAGAAAGAAAGAAAGAAAGAAAGAAAGAAAGAAAGAAAGAAAGAAAGAAAGAAAGAAAGAAAGAAAGAAAGGCAGAAAGACCCTGCATCCTATCTGACTCCATATTGTTTGAACAGCAATAAACAATAGAAAGCATAGAAAATTGTGGAAACTAGGGCCAAGATGGTGCACACCTTTAATTCCTGAACTTGGAAGGCAGAAGCAGGATGGTCTCTGTGAGTTTAAGGCCACCCTGGTCTACAGAGCGAGTTCCATGACAGCCACAACAATATAAAGAGACTTGTCTCAAAATGATGATGATGATGATGATGATGATGATGATGATGATGATGATGAAAACTGAGCAAATACATAAATCAAGACATTTAAAATGTTTCAAAATTGAATAAAAATAAATACTCACTATAACCAAACTTATGGGATACAATGAAGGCAGTTCTAAGATTATAATACTAAGTACCTACATAAAAAAACCTGGAAAGATCCAATACAAGTCACTTTTCAGCACTCCTTAAAGTTCTAGAACAAAACAAAGAAATAACACCAGAAAGAGTATTATGCAAGAAATAATCAAACGCAGGGCTAATATCTAATATATACAAAGAACTCAAGAAAGTAGAACCCAGAGAACCAAATAACCCCATTAAAAAGTGGGGTACAGAGCTAAACAAAGAATTTTCACATGAAGAACTTCGGAGAGCTGAGAAACACCTTAAGAAATGTTCAACATCATTAATCATTAGGGAAATGCAAATCAAAACAACCCTGAGATTTCACCTCACACAAGTCAGAATGGCTAAGGTCAAAAACTCAGGAGACAGCAGGTGTTGGCGAGGATGTGGAGAAACAGGAAGACTCCTCCACTGCTGGTGGGATTGCAAGATGATGCAACCACTTTGGAAATCAGTCTGGCGGTTCCTCAGAAAACTGGACATGACACTTCCTGAGGACCCTGCTATACCACTCCTGGGCATATACCCAGAGGATTCCCCGGCATGCAATAAGGACACATGCTCCACTATGTTCATAGCAACCCTATTTGTAGTAGCCAGAAGCTGGAAAGAACCCAGGTGCCCTTCAACAGAGGAATGAATACAGAAAATGTGGTATATTTACACAATGGAGTACTATTCAGCCATTAGAAACAATGAATTATGAAATTCTTAGACAAGTGGATGGAGCTGGAGAACATCATATTAAGTGAGGTAACCCAGTCTGAAAAGATCAATCATGGTATGCACTCACTGATAAGTGGATATTAGCCTAGAAACTTTGAATACCCAGGACATAATCCAGAATTAAATGATGTCCAAAAAGAATGGAGGAGTGGACCCTGGTTCTGGAAAGACTCAGTGCAAGAGTATAGGGGAATTCCAGAACAGGGAAGTGGGAAGTGGTGGATGGGGCAATAGGGGGAGGGAAGAGGGCTTATGGGACTTGCAGGGAGTGGGGACCCGGAAAAGGGGAAATCATTTGAAATGTAAATAAATAAATAAATAAATAAATAAATAAACAAACAAACAAACCTGGAAAGATCCCATACAAGTCACTTTTCAGCACTCCTTAAAGTTCTAGAACAAAACAAAGAAATAACGCCAGAAAGAGTATTATGCAAAAAATAATCAAACTCAGGGCAGAAATGATGAACTAGAAACAACAGCAAGAATACAAAGAATCACTGAAATAAAAAGTTGGTTCTTTGAGAACAGTCAACAATATTGACAATTATTTTGGTTTGCTTTGGTTTTTGGTTTGGATTTGTTTGTATTGCTGTTGTTGTTATTGTTTCATTGTTGTTGTTATTGTTGTTGTTGCTGCTGTTGTTGTTATTGTTGTTTCAAGATATTCTCTGGTTGGCCCTTGCTCTCTTAGAACTAGGTCTATAGACCAAGTCAGTCTCAAACCCAGACCCACCTGCTCTGACTTCTGAGTGTTGGGGTTAGAAGCATGTTTCACCACTGCCAGGGTAAGATGGACAAACTTTTACCCAAAGTAATAAAAAGATGTGAAGAGAAGATCCAAATTAATAATTAGAGATGAGGGGGCTGGAGACATGGCCCAGTGGTTTACAACACTGGCTGCTCTTCCGGGAGACCCTGGTTTGATTAATTCCTAGAACCTACATGGTGGCTTACCACCGTCTGTTACCGCTTCTAGGGAATCTAAATCCCTCTCCTGCACTCCATGAGCACTGCATGCACGTGACACACATATAGCATGCTGACAACATTTAAGCAGACACACACAATATTAATAATAATAATGCTAGTAATACTGCTAATAATAATATAAAGGGAGACAAACGAACCAGTGTAATCACTTGCACCTTTTCAGATAATGGTATAATAAAACTAGAAATAAGTAGCAAGAGAAATTGCACAAAGATTTGAAGACTGAACAATACAATTGTGAATTAACAGTGGATCATCTGCTTGAAAACTTTTAATGAATTTCTAGATAGTAAAGTTTCCTTTCTGATGTCGTTCAACTTGGGAAAACGCACATCTTCAGGCAGAGAATGAGCTCTTATTTACTTGGCTTAATCAATTACCGTGAGAATCACATTGTATCTGGGAGAGTAATGTTTTCCTTGGAGTGCATTAAAATGATGCACAGTAAACAAGGTCATTGACGCCATGGGAGGGAGAGTCCTCCTACCCTGTCCCTTATTTAGTCATGGCTCCTGTTGGGCAGCCTTTCCAAGACACTTCGTGCCTGTGACGCTTCATGTCTGGGATTCACCCTGCCCTGTACAAGGGTTTGTAGCACTCCACACTCAGAGCGAGAGGAGGTATGGCAACCTTTCCACTGTGTCTCTCCTCTCCTCTACCATTCCATTTCCTACTCCTTTCAGTACCTTACACTTTCGGGGTTTGGTTTTGTTTTTCAGATATGCTTTTATCCTATTTTTCTGTCCCTTTCTTACTTTTTTGTACACTACTTCTCTTGGACTCCATAAATGTATTTTCTTCTTTAATGTTTTGATTCATGTATTTTACGTGTACGTTGGTTTGCCTACATGTATGTCTGTGAAGCACATGAGTGCAGTGCTCCAGGACCAGCAGAAGGTGTCTGATCCTCGAGAATTGGTCGTATAGACAGGTAAGAGTCTCCCTATGGTGATGGGAATGGAGCCCAGGCTCTCTGGAAGACCGGCCAGTGCTCTTAACCACTGATCCTTTTCAATTCCTTTGTTAATAATTTTGCATCTGATCCAACGATTCAGTCTCATGAGAACAATGCCCATCTGAGGTTTTACAATTCTAAACTCCTTTGAAGGATGATTTTTCTTATAGAATTTTGCATATTTCTCTTAAAGCCCCCATATTTGCTTAAGTAGTCATAATATAATCCTTTAACAGGCATTTGGAGTTTCCCAGCTGCTGTATACAGCAGTAAATCTTCATGCTGTGTCTTTCCTTCTGGACAACAGTGCAGTCTCTACTGTTAGAGTATTTTCTACATAATAGTGACTTTGGCTTTATTGTTACTGTATATGTCTGTGGCTTGCTATTGTTCTGCTTTTATTTAACTCCTTCAACTTGAATTTCACTTTAAATTTCCTCTTAAAAATGCTATCATTTTCTCACATCTCTTATCTATTTTACACACACATTCCTATAGGAGACACACTCCAGTTTATTTCAGTAATGGATTATTTCATTATGTGATTGCCAAGATTTGCATTCATTTTTACCTTGCTGGGAATCAGGAGGGTTTTCACTTTCTTTTGTGTGAGGCATGTGCATGTATGTGTGTGCTCACTTGTTCATGCATGTGTAAGGATAGACATGGGCATCATGTGTCTTCTTCTGTCTCCTCCAAATTGTTTGAGACAGGACCTCTCACTCAACCTGGAGTACATCAGTTGGCTAGACTAGCTGGTCAGTGGGCTTCAGGGCTGCACCTGTCACCACCCTGCCCAGCCCAACACATTCAACCTTACATTGGGGATTGATAGCTGAACTCACTTTCTGCAACTTGCATGACAAGCACTTTATTCTCAGAGTTGGCTTTCCAGTCCTGTGATGTTTTGTTATAACACAATATTGTGGTCATAGAATTTTATTGAAAAGCAAACTGAACCATTGGTGATAATTTCTTTAATGTTAGTTACATGGTCACATTTATTACCTAATGCACAGGTGCCTGATGGCAAATGATTGTTGCTTTACTGTGACTGTCCATGATTTCCTGGCACTGGGGCTATCTCTAACTCAAATTTTTCCCCTTTGAAAATCCTATCCTACACACAAGCCAAAATCCATGTAACAACTATTTATGACTCTCAAACTAGTTCCAGTAGCATTTTTAGGATTTTGTTTATTCCTTGAAAATTTTACACATGTATACAATGTATGTTGGGCATATCTAACCCAAGTAACCCCTTCCACTCTGCCCAGACCCCTACCAAACATCTGTCTTCCAACTTCATGTCTTTTGGGTTTTTATTGACTATATCCTTTGTTTATATTTCAAATGTTCTTCCCTTCCCCAGTTTCCTCCCCCCCAGAAAACCCCTAATGCATCTTCCCTACCCTACTTATATCCAGATGTTCCTCTACCCAACCCACACCCACCTACCCTGTCTCACTTTCCCTATGCTGGGTACAGTAGCCTGTGCTAGCATTTGTGTTCTCTTAGGGTCTGTATGACATCTACCTAGGATCTTCTAGCTTTCATAGTCTTGGGCAAGAAGTCTGGTGTAATTCTGATAGGACTGACTTTATATGTTACTTGACCTTTTTCCATTACTGCTTTTAATATTCTTTCTTTCTTTAATGCATTTGCTGTTTTGATTATTATGTGACAGGAGGTCTCTGAAGAAGGAAATCAAAGAAGACCTCTGAAAATGGAAAAATCTTCCATGCTTTTTGCATTTCAATGGTTTCTATGGTATCTTTTGCACCTGAGAATCTTAATTCTGTCTCTTGTATTCTGTTGTTGTTTCTTGCATCTATGACTCCTGACATCTTTCCTAGGTTTTCTAGCTCCAGGATTGGTCTCATTTTGTGATCTCTTTATTGTTTCTGTTCCATTTTTAAATCCTGAATGGTTTTGTTCATTTCCTTCACCTGTTTGATTATGTTTCCCTGTAATTCTTTAGGGATTTTTGTCTTTCCTCTTTAAGTGTTTCTAGCTGCTTACCTGTGTTCTCCTGTATTTCTTTAAGGGAGTTATTCGTGTCTTTCTTAAAGTCCTCTATCATTCTCATTAGAAGGGATGTTAGATCTGAATCTTGCTTTTCCAATGTGATGGTATATCCAGGACTTGCTGTGGTGGAAGAATTGGGTTCTGATGATGCCAAGTAACCTTGCTTTCTGTTGCTTGTGTTCTTATGCTTGCCTCCCACCATCTGGTTCTCTCTAGTGCTACCTGCCCTTGCTATATCTGACTGAAGCCTGTCCCACCTGTTATGCTGGCTGTGTCAAAACTCCTCAGAGTCAAGCTGTCTCTGTGGTCCTGTGATTCTGGGATCCTGTGATCCTGAGATCTTGGGTGTGTCCAAGCTCCTGGGAGTCAAGCTGCCTTTGGGACCCTGAGATCCCGGTGTGACCAAGCTCCTGGAATCTTGTGATCTTGTGAGCCTGGGCATATAAAAGTGCCTGGGAGTGGAGATTCCTCTGGATGTTGGGGGATTGGCTGAGGAGTTTGTGCCCAAAGTCTGCTCAGGGCACCAGCCCAGACAGACCGGATTGAACCCATGCCACTGGTCTGGCTAAGTTCCTGCTTGTCTGGGTCCAGCTCTTCCCAACTACTCCCAGTGTGGGACAGATGATGCATCCTCCTCACCTCTCATCCTATGATTCTGCTAAATTTACTCTGGAACAAAACACTTTATAGACATAATCTTACATTGGTAAAAATCTCTAAATTTTGATACAAAACTGAATTATGTGTTCATACATTTGTGCAATACTTATATATTGATACAAGTTTAAACCTTGCATTGGTGTAAATCTTTGTATATTGATACAAAATTTACAATTAATTTTATTACTCTTAGGTAGGCATTGTGCCAATACAGCTCATTCTTTAAGTAACTCAGATGTTGGTCCCCTACATTAGAATATCTTGCCTTTACAAGGGAATGGTTCCGAAGCAGAGATTCACTGTGTGAAATGAGAATATCAGAAAAGCCCATTGGAAAAAGTCTAATAGACCCTGTCAGGATAAAAAAGACTGTTGAGGAATCCATAGATGTCCTACAAAGAATAAAGGTTTGTATTTCAGGTAACAAAAACAATTATATAAGTAGAGGAATGAATCTAAAGTTAATATACAGCAACTTCACACACATACACCCAAATCCACAGAACATGGGTTTGTATAACAATGTTGTGAGGTTCAAAGTCAAAGTTCATGAATGTTGTGTCATTGTCATTCTCTGTGTAACAGTGGCCCTGAGAAGTCTACCTCTATAACACAAATACAAAAGCACCTTCAAGTGGAAATAGCATCCAGATATTGAAAGAACAAAATATACAAATCTTTGTTAGAATGGGTTTATCAATCAAAACCAGCCTGATTGATCTGGTCACCAAATACCACAGAAAACACATGTTTGTGAAGATGTGCTCAATACTGTGGGATGTGTAGTCTCACCCTGGCCTTGGTGTTCTGCCTATTGGCTGCTCAGCTCTACGTGGTGAGCAAAATAAATAGGTAAAATTAAATGAAATGCCTCAGAACATTGCTGGTCGGCCTGCAGAGTAGAATGAGAGGCAAAGAGTCCCACATGGAAAGTCTAAGAATTTAGTCATCACTGAGCTAACAGAAATGTGTGTGCAGGCCAAACACTAAAGTCAAGTACACACATTACTACATATGTGATAGAAGCAAATGTTGTGGTAAACATGAAACCATTGATACTTAGGTTAAAGAAATAGTATTGACTGGTGAATAGAAATGCATTGGAGCTAGAAGGATGTCTCAACAGTAAAAGACCATTAGCTGCTCTTCCAGACATCCAGGTTCTGATTCCAAGGTATGTACATAATGCACAGACATGCAGGCAAAGCACTCATAGACATAGAATAAATACTTTTTAAATCCCTCATAACATGAAAATTTGGCTTTCACATAGGTCGGCATAACCTCTTGCTTGACATAACAGAATTCACAGAGTTTGGGTGTATTCAATCCTTTATTATTCTCAACACTTTATTCTATCCTCTAAGATGGTCAAGAATCCAAGGAATGAAGTTGCTAACATGTCAATTCTGGACCTAACATTGAAAGGAGTTATACATTTCTCCAGTCAGTCATGGTGCATACCTTTGATACCAGCACTTGGGAAATAGAGGAAGGTGAATCTCTGTGAGGTCAAGACCAACCTGGTCTACAGAGCAAGTTCCAGACAAAATTATATGGAGAATCTCTGACTTGAAAAACCAAAAGAAGAAGCAAATAGAAAGAGGAGGAAGAGAAGAAGGAAGAGGAGTGAGAGGTGGAGGAGGAGGAAAAAAGGAAAGAAAGGGAAAGTGTTGGACATTTCATCACTTCTCTCTGCTCCTGAGCTGTCAATAAGTATATTTTCCTGCAAACATCATTTTTAAATTTTTTTAAAATACAGTCCATTTATTTGGTATGCTAGAACTAACTAACCTGACCCACATTATCATAATGCTTCCGAGTGACACCATCGTCCAGATCTTTCTCATATTCCAGTTTTGTCTTGGTGTCATAGGGAACTCATCACTGTTAATGTTATATATATACACTTTCTTCTTCAGACCTCATGTTAAGAAGTTAATAGATTCAGTTTTCATGCATCTGACAATAGTTAATATGTCAACGATCATGTTCACAATGATTAAAGATATCATGTTTTCCTTTGGAGTACCCAATTTTCTGGATGATGTTGGTTGTAAGGCAGTTTTGTTTTCATTCAGAGTCAGCCGGGGTCTGTCCATCTGCACCACCTCTGTTCTAAGCACATTCCAAGTCATCACCATCACTCCCAGCAGTTCTAAGTGGGCCTCCTGGCTGAAGCCTCGACTCTCTACATGGATTCTTTCTTCCTTACTTTGCTCCTGGCTTATTAACCTACTTATCTATGGGTATATGGTTAAAATGGTAATAGCCAAAACCAATAAAACTCATGTTGGCTATGGATATTCACATGGTTACTGTCAAAACAAGCACTTTGGGAACCACAACTCAGGGTCATTTAATACCATTATTATCACTCACGATCTCTTCTTTGTGGCCATCATGATGTGGGCCAGCCTCTACATGGTGATTTTCCTATACAGACACCGCAAGAGAGCCCAGCATCTCCACAGCCCAAGCCTTTCCTCCCAGCCATCTCCTGAGCGCAATGCCACTCACAGCATCCTGTCTCTGGTGAGCTGCTTTGTGTTAACTTATTGGTTGAACAACTCTATCACCCTTTATGGGTTTTATACAAAAGAAAAAATTCCAAGATTGGAGTCAGTTAATACGATTTTTATAACAAGCTATGCAACCATCTGCCCTTTTTTACTCATGAAGAATAATAAAGTTATTTTGCAATTTACTTCTTCATTTTCTGTACTGAGAATGACCTGTTTTCAGAGTTCACTCCATGGCTGAACTGAAACCCACACTTTCTTCACATTAAAACAGTGTCTTGATGATTTTAGTGGAATAAAGAATCTGAATGTGGACTCGAATACCTGAAATGATATTGGTTATAATTCAAACTGTCGGAGACCAAACTGTGGAAAACAACAGCCCTCATCTTGAAAGTTCACTGACCTTGAGGTTTACAGCTGAAACCCCCTTCTTCTTCACACAAGGTTGATCAACTGGTTCTTTACCCAGACAAACACCTGGGATGGTCTGGGTGGAACCAGCATTCCAGGAAAGCTGCAGATGCCTCGAGCCAGAGTCAACTTCCACCCTGGATGACCTTTTCTGTTCTGTGCCTTTAGCTTTCCCCTTAGCCCCTCCCAACTTCTTCTTAGGGTGGGTTCAAAACCAAGCGTTTTGCGTTTCATTAAAGAGGCTTTGACAAAGAATACCCCATTTGCTTGGCCTCGATTTTCGTTCCCGCCCATCTTCTCTTTCAGGCTTGGGTCGTCTTCAGCTCCCCGAATTACTAAGTTCCGCGGGTCAGGACACCAAACATTCTGTACAGCATTAAAAATTTGAGTAGTTAAAACTTTTCCTGAATATAAATCCATGTACATAATATTAATAATTTTAAATTTTATTACCTACTCAAACTATGACATTTTGTCCAAAACAAATATGTTAAATATTTTGAACAATATTTTCTTTCTTGATTTTTCTTCTTCTCAGCACCTCCTGGAACCTTCTCTAAAACTGACCACATACTCGGTCACAAAACAGACCTCAGCAGATATAGGTTTTCTCTATTAAAATACTTCTAATCAAAATTTTGAAATACTATTTGGAGCTTGGGTTATGCATTTTACAATGTTTTGGGTTCCAAGAAACAACTTTTAAACATTGAATAAATGAATTTCCTTCTCTTAACTCCCAGCTCCACAAACACTGCTGTGGGTGGACTCATGGGGAACAGCTGGCAGTCATCCTTGTACCACAGCTGACTTCGAGTCACCAATAATTATTTGTACTATTTTAGTATGGTTTTAGTTATTTCTTCAATATCTGAAATTATGGCATAGTTAGATCATCTGCCCTTCCTTTTCCTCCCTCCAGACCCTGCTCTGTATGGTTCCTCTTGCTATCTTTCAAATTCATGGCTTCTTCTCTTATTAATTGTTGTTATACAGATGGGGGCAGGTATTACTAAAGTCATAAATGCTGTCTACTCTTTAAAACGTGACTCATTATTGGTACTGGTATTGAATAATCGATTGTAACTGAAACAATTGGTATGCTCTTCCCTAGAGAAGATCATTTCTCCTACTCTCAACATTCCTTAATTACC
This sequence comes from Apodemus sylvaticus, assembly GCF_947179515.1. Taxonomy (NCBI): domain Eukaryota; kingdom Metazoa; phylum Chordata; class Mammalia; order Rodentia; family Muridae; genus Apodemus; species Apodemus sylvaticus. Next base: position 199,652,009 of record NC_067472.1, read on the forward strand.
CATAGTTCTATGTGTAGGGTTGAAGCCCCCTTAAGGGTCCACGCAGCATAAAGAAAACTTCTCTTTACAATAGATGGAGACCATACCCAAAAAAGACACGACCAAACAAAATGCAGAATAGTGAATCCCAGTTCCAACAGATGTACCAACAACATAAATCCTGCACCTAAAGCTCAAGGAAGGGGAACAGAAAGATTTTAAGAGTCAGAGGATCAGAGAACTTGCTGTGCAATTCATCTGGTAATGTCAGAAGCTACACCCATAGATTATCCCCAACATAGCTGTTTTTGTTTGGCTCAGTTTGACTTGGTTTAGTTTGGTTTTTTAAGATAGGGTTTTTCTGTGTGGCCCTGTGTGTCCTGAAACTCACTTTGTAGACCAGGCTTGCCTTGAACTTACAGAGATCTGTCTGCCTCCTTCTCCCACATCCTGGGATAAAGGCACGTGCCACCAATAGAATTACATCATATTACCACCTCCTTTTCCTTCCTCTAGACCCTCCCTACAACCTTCCCTCAAAGCCCTCCATCTCATACCCCACATACACTCAAAAGTTGATAGCACCTTTTTCTCTCATTATGATTGTTACATTCACATATGTGTGTGTGTTTATGGATGTATATGCACCAATATATAGAAATACAATCTGCTAAATCTGTTTATGCTGTTTGTGGGCATAATGACCACTCTGCATTGGACAACCAATACGTGAGTTCATCCCTGGAAGATGCTAGTTCTCCTTCTTCAAGAAGTCCTTAGTGGCATGTAAGCTTTTGTCTGGGAGCAGTACCCCGTGAGAATGCCCCCATGTTACTGTGTCCATTGATATTTTCATTGTGTCCATCTTGAGTATATAGCCATTTCTAGATGAGTCTCCTTCACAGCAGATTTACTGGTATTCTGGCTCTTACAATCTTTCACCTCCTCTTCTGCAATGTTCCCTAAACCATAAATGCAGGAGCTGTGATGTAATTGTAGCCATTGGAGCAGGGCTCCCCACAATCTGTTGATTTCTACACTGTGATCAGTTGTGGCTTTCTGTGATGGTCTCTATTTGATTTGGAGCTAGGAACATGCATTTGTCTTTCTAGGTCTGATCACCCATACTTTTGCAATGAATTAAAATAAAACTTTTTCAACAATCTCTTGACTGAAATCCTTTGACTCCTTATAGTATTCTCTATCTTGGCTGAATGTTTCCTTACATAACCCAAATTAAGATCATCTGCAACCACTAGCAACTAAACACAACTTTAGGTATTCAAACTTGAATTGGGGTAGAGTGTCTGCCAAGAAAATCCTAGTAATACATTTACAGCTTTCCCACCTCCCCCTTGGGCCCTCACACTTTCCTATTCAACGTACTCTTTCTCAAATTCATGACCTCTTCCTTTAAAATTATCACTAATATATACGTACATTTTTACATACATATTACACATTGCATTTATATGTAAACTACTAAATCCAGTTAGTGCTGCTTGTCTATATGTGTTTCTAAGACTGATTACTTAAGATTGGATAAAGTAGATTTGTATCAGGGAGCTAGGAAACTCCACAACCTTTGGTAAATAGCCTGCAAGGAGAGAGAGATATTCCAGTGCTTTCACTTCTGAGCGCAGGGGTGAGATATCCACCTTCTCTCTGGAGGGGACCATCTAGGAACACAAGGGCATAAGATCAGTGGAGCAGCTGGGACATAAGACTTCCTACCACCATTTGCACCAGGGAGCTGGGAGACTCCACAGCCTTCTGTGCACAGCGCACCAGGAGAGAGAGATCTTCCAGCAGTGCTTTCACTTCTGAGCTCAGAGGAGTAAGAACAAAGGCTTACAGGCCCACAGCAGAAACAAACTCCAGCCAGAGACAACAATACCAACCAGCACCAGAGACAACCAGATGTAGAAAGGCAAGCACAAGAACACTACCAACAGAAACCAAGGCCACATGGCAACATCAGACCCCAGTTCTCCCACCACAGAAAGTCCTGGATACCCCAACACACCAGAAAAGCAAGAGTTGGATTTAAAATTGTATCTCATGATACTGATGGAGGGCTTCAAGAAAGACTTAAATAACTCCCTTAAAGAAATACGGGAGAACGCTGATCAACAGATAAAAGCCCTTAAAGAGGAAACACAAAAAATCCCTTAGAGAAATACAGGAGATCGTGGGTCAACCAGCAGAAGCCCTTAAAGAAGAAACACAAAAATCCCTTGAAGAATTACAGGAAAACACAAACAATCAAGTGAAGGAACTGAACAAAACCATCCAGGATCTAAAAGTGGAAGTAGAAACAATAAAGAAATCACAAAGTGAGACATCTCTGGAGATAGAAAACCTTGGAAAGAATTCAGGAGTCATAGATGCAAGCATCAACAGCAGAATACAAGAGATACAAGAAAGAACCTCAGGTGCTGAAGATACCATAGAAAACATTGACTCAACAGTCAAAGAAAATGCAAAATGCATAAAGCTGGTAACTCAAAACATCAGGAATTCCAGGACACAATGAGAAGACCAAACCTAAGGACTATAGGTATAGATGAGAGAGAGGATTTACATCTTAAAGGCCTAGTAAATATCTTCAACAAAATGGAAGAATAAAACTTCCCTAACTTAGAGAAAAAGATGCCCATGAACATACAAGAAGCCTACAGAACTCCAAACAGACTGGACCAGAACAGAAAGTCCTCCTGGCACATAATAATCAAAACACCAAATTTACTAAACAAAGAAAGAATATTAAAAGCAGTAAGAGAAAAAGCCAAGTAACATATAAAGGCAGGCCTATCAGAATCACACCAGAGACAATGAAAGCTAGAAGATCCTGGGCAGACCTCATGCAGACCCTAAGAGAACACAAATGCCAGCCTAGGCTACTTACTATACCCAGCAAAACTCTCAGTCACCATAGATGGAGAAACCAAGATATTCCATGATAAAAACAAATTTACACAATATCTGTCCACAAATCCAGCTCTACAAAGGATAATTGATGGAAAATGCCAACAAAAGGAGGGAAACTACACCCTAGAAAAGGCAAGAAAGTAATCTTCTTCCAACAAACCCAAAAGAAGATACCCACACAAACATAAAAATAACATCAAACATAACAGGAAACAATAATCACTATTCCTTAATATCTCTTGACAACAATGGACTCAATTCCCCAATAAAAAAAAACATAGACTAATGAAATATTTCTCATGTAAATCTTCAGTTTTGTCAGAAAATGTTTGTAATTTCCCTTTTAATTAATTTAGTAATGTTTTATGTCTACCATTTTATCTGCATTATTTTTCATAATAATCTTCAATAGTAATGTCTTCCTATGTAGTTCCTCTATTTTATCAGAAATGTTTTCAATTTAAATCTTTTATTTTATCACAAATGTTTCTAATTCCACCTTAAATTAATTTAGAAAGAGTTTTTATATCTACCATTTTATATGTAAAATTTTCAAAGAAATAGTCAATTTTAACGACTTTGTCTATATATTTCTTGAATTTTACCAAAAATATTTTCCACGTAAATCTTCAATTTTATCTGAAAATGTTTATAATTCCACCTTCAATCCACCTATCATTTTACTTATATAATTTCCATGATAATCTTTGATTTTAACATGTTTTTCTATATATTTCTTCCATTTGATCAGAAATACTTTCCATGTAAATCTTCAAGTTTATTAGAAAATGTTTGCAATTCTACTTTCAATCAACTTAGAAATATTTTATACCTAGAATATTTTATATCTATATAAAATTTTCCATGATAATCTTCAATTTGAACATGCTTTTCTACATTTTTCTACAATTTTATCAGAAATATTTTCCACATAAATCTTCAATTCTATCATAAAATGTTTCTATTCCATATTTCAATTGATTTAGCAATGTTTTACATGTCTACTACTTTACTCCTTAATTTTTCATGAATATTGTCAATTTTAATGTGTTTATCTGAAATATTTTCCATGTAAATCTTTAATTTTATCATAAAGTGTTTTTACTTCCTTCTTCAATAAAAAAAAATTAAAAGCTCAAGAAGTTAAAAAGCAGAAGATTGGATAAAGTATTAGGAGCCTTCTACTGATTCCTTTTCTCTGAGCAGCCATTGATTACCTGTAGCTCTTCATCTGGGAGTGAGGTCTGGTCCAACTGCCCCCAACGTGTTGGCATTTCAACTGGTGTTGGTATTGCGCAGGTCTCATTTGGATCATCATATTGTTGAGATTTCATGGGTGCAGCTTCCCTGGCATACATTGCAATAACTATTCTAGTCTTCTGGCTCTTACAGTCTTTCAGATCCCTCTTCCAAAGTGATCACCGAGACGTAGGGGTAAGGATTGTGTTGTCGATGTATAAATTGATAATGGGCACCCTCGGGTCAATTGCTCTCTGCATTTTGACAACTAGTGGCTCTCTTTAGTAGCCTCCATCTACTGCAAAACAATCTTCTTTGATAAAGCATGAGAATTTTACTGTAGATATAAATATAAGTATTTAGAATACAGTTAAAACTATATAATTTGTGGAAAATAGCAATAGTATTAAAAAATGAAGTGTGGCTCTGAAAAAGACGTTTCAAAAGGAGATGAAAATGGCTAAGAAATATGTATAAAATGTTTGTTATCCATGTACGGGTGAGATGGATCAGTGGTTAAGAGCATTGGGTGCTCTTCCAGGAGTCCTGAGTTTAATTCCCAGAACCCACATGGTGGTTCATGACCATCTACAAGCAGATCTGACGCTGACCCAAAACCAGAAGACCTCCACTGAGCACCAGCCCCCATGTGCAGACTCACGGCTGCCTCTAACTCCAGCTCCAGAAGATCCTATGCCTCTGGCCTGCAGGCGCCTGAGCTCTTGTGCACATATCCACACATGTACACATAATTATTCTTTAGCTTTTGTTTTAATTAGACTGAGAGTCACTGAGAAGTTTTCTGGCACTCCAACTCCAATTTTATAGGACTGAGGACATAGCGCAGGGGTAGAACGCTTGCCTGATATCCCTGAGGCAATTCAGTTCTTATCCCCAGTAACACAAACAAAATTCTAATTTTATATTAGATGTTTTTATTACCATCATTATCACTAGGACTGTTGAAATGCATGATCCTTGCTTTCAACCTGGTACAACAGATGTTGCATCTGCCTGGGCCTGTGATCTCGACATGCAGGAAGCAACAGCGAGAGGATTGTCACAGGTCTGAGGGGAGGTTGGACTACATGGTGAGTCCCAGCTTAGTCTAGGCTATATGAGAATTTGCTTTCTTTTAAAAATAATTAAAATTTGAATCAGACAATAAACTGATTGTTGTTATATTATATATGATATATTGTATATTTATATTATATATTGTATTGTCTTGTGCATTGTTTGCACTGCACCACAGAGCTAACCCCCAGGTTCCTGTACAGTCTTACTTCCAAATACATATGAGAGCTATGCAAAGACACCATCTATATGCTGGTTGAAGACTTTCACAAGCAGATAATGAAGACTTTAATAAGAACAAGGAAGTCCCCATTCTTATGGAATCCTAAATGGAGAGTTATTTCTTCCAGACTTCCCTGAACTAAGGGCCTTCCCACAAGACCACAAGCCCTGACTGATCAGGGTGTGATAGCCATTTCTACAAACAGACTGCGAAGCCCTGATATTGTTCCATTCTCAGGACGGAGGGAGCATTCTCTAGACACTGAGGGCACAGGACAGAGGTTTCAGTGGAACCTTGTAGAGATGAAGCATTGAGCTCCTCCCTTCCAATTCCCACATGTCACTCTAGTGCCTTCAGTTCCAAGGGACAGCATGCAAGCAAGTAAAGAGTGTTGACAAATGTGTAAGGCCTGGAGTGATGGCTCAGTGATTAAGAGCACTGGCTGCAATTCCAGAGGTCCTCAGTTCAACTCTCAGAAACCACATGGTGGCTCACAACCACAGGTACTGATGCCCTCTTCTGGTGTGTCTGAAGATAGAGACAGTATACTCATATACATAAATGTATTCTTTTAAAAAAGAGAGAAGAAAAGAAAAGAAACATGTATAAACATCCCATGGTCAGGGAGGACACTCACCACACACTCTGTTTTCTGTAACATGATTGGTTCAAGAGGTCAACAAAGAGCCGGTTGCCAGGTCTACTCCCAAGCCTAACAAAGTTCAGTTTGATCCCAGTACCCAAGGGGTGGCTGGACAGACTTCCACCTGTGTCCTCTGACCTCCACCTGTACACCATGTCACACCCACACCCACATATCCGCACACAAACATATATACTAAATAAGGGGAAACTAATTTATTTCCAGTTTTGTGAGGCAGAGTCTCACTATGTAACTTTGGCTGGTCTGTAACTCACTATGTGGACCAAGCTGGCTTCTAAATCACACAGATCGCAATGTCTGCCTCTGCCTCTGCCTCTGCCTCTGCCTCTGCCTCTGCCTCTGCCTCTGCCTCTGCCTCTGCCTCTGCAGAACTGTAATTAAAGTCATCTCTTACCACATTTTGCTAGTAAACAATATATTCTATGTTACTTATTTATCTTTGATTTCTCATGACACAGTTTCTTTGTGTAGCTCTGGCTGCCCTAGAATTCAATCTGTTGACCAAGCTAGCCTCAAATTCAGAGATCTGTCAGGCTCTACCTCCTGAGTGCTGGAAATAAAGGGTGACAGTAATTTTTTTGAACAACCTAATCAGCAGAAGCTGGACATGATGTCACATACCTCTAATTCCAGCCCTCAGTAAGTTGAAGTTGGAGAATCCAAAGTTCAAGGCCAGGCAGGTCTACATAGTGAGTTCAAAGCCAGTGAGGGTTACATAGTGAAACTGTCTCAAAACAAAATAAACAAAAAAACATGGGTTTGCCTCTTTTAACATTTAATTTTGGTTGTTTTTACAACTAGAACCAGAGACCTCAAGCATCAAAGGAAAGACATAGAACAGAATGCTTAGAAAGAGAAAACTATCTGATGCTATGGATAGGATATTGAACCTGGGCAGAGGTGTCCCATGCCCATAATCCCAGTACTTTGGAGGCAGAGACAGGGAGATCTCTGAGTTATGGATTATCTTAGAGCAATTTGCATGCATCTGTCCAATCCTAACAGGACTACATGAAGGGCTGTCATTCTGAAAGCAAACCCTTTCATAAGTTTCAGCATCTGTCATCTTAGTGAAGGAAGAGCAGCCTCCTTCCCCAGCTTGGTCTCAACAGGGATGTGTCTGATTTTCAGTATTCTGGATAGATAATTTACCTCCTAAATTATAACAGAGTCTCTCTCTTTTTTCCTCCCTCTCCCTCCCCCTCCCCTTCAACACTGCTCTACTTTTCTTGCTACCCCTTCTAGAAGCCAGGCTGGCCTGGAACTCAAACTTCAACCCCACCATCCTCGTCCCGTCCTCACGTCTCTACACTGTCCCTCAGCCTAGCCAACTCTCAGCAGCCTATGTGGACCAGCTCCGCAGAGAGCTGGCTACAGTCTAAGGCTAAGAGGCCAAAGCCTGGATCTGAGCAATATTCACAAGCGGGAGTTTATGAATCTTCACTGTACCTTTGACTATGGACTTTGAACCCCAGGGAGGCTCACAGGTTGACCTGCACAGCTGTGGACACAGGGAGCAGAGCTACATTCACAGTGCACAGCTGCAGTCTGACACCAATGAAACAGGAACTGGACCTCGGAGTAAAGCCCCCAGGTGGCTGACACTATGTCACCTGCAGAGGCAGTGGCATTGTCTCTAAGGGGAGTCTAGGACACTTCCAGAAAAGAAAGCACTCGGGTACCAGGTGGAGGGATAAACAGTAACTAGTCTTGATTACTTAAGGGGCCTCACAAACAGTTAGAAGAAAATACTTCTGGGCTCCCTGGAGCTACACACCAGCGTGAGAGGTGGCTTGGGGTATTCTGTAATAGTGTCCCCAAAGTGGGCTCACAGTCTACTACAATGGAACGGTCTCTCAGTAAGTTCATGGTCACCCATAGGCTGTATCATGAGCTGCCAGCAGAAAGAAAGAGGTGCAGTCTGCCTTTGCACCCATACACCTCCCTGCAGGGCCTCTCCACAGAACATGGCTGGGCTTCGAAGCACTGTAGGCCCTTCCACCAGGAGTAAGACACAGCCAAGACCACCTGCATGCACCCTCACTCTCCCATGAGACTCATACCCAGTGGCTTATTTGCATTGAAGGTGGATACATCTCTGAATCTGAAGCATCTAATCTGGAAGTGTCTACTCAGAGAACCTAAGGACCTTGTGAAGAGGTTCTCCACGCACATTCCCCAAACTTACATTCAACGAACCTACAGTTTTAAGTTTCCTTGGAAGATGAAAACAACTGATTCTTGACCCCCTCCCTAGATAGGCACCAATGACATCCCAAAATACAATTTCACCCAAGTCCAATTTGGGTTTTCTTACACAGTACAGGAAAACCGTTACTTATAAGAGTGTGGTGCCCACTTTGGGTTTGAAAACTTTCTAAACACTTCAATCCGTGATCTTGAAAACTCACCAGACCCTGAGCCTGAAAACTTACCCATCAATCCCTGGGCTTGACTCAAAATCTCACAAATCCCCACCCTGCAGATCTGACCTCCAAGAAACCATATATAAGCCTCCCCCTCACTCAGGTGTCTGCTGCTTCTCATGCAAGCACAGGCAGATACTCTCTTGGGTCTTTCCCAAAAACGTCTCTTGTGTGAGGTTTATAGTGCAATGTGATTTTTTTTTATTCCTTGGCTCCTGGATGCCAGGACAACGTTCCCCTCTGAGCTGTAACATTTGAAGTAGGAAAATCTTAGGAGGTCCATGTGCCTCCTGCCCATACAGTGTGCTTTGAATTTCTCCATGCTTCATAGAGGACATGATGCCAAAGGGTCAATTTTGTTTTGCCCACCATACAGGGATTAGACAGGCCTGTAATATACTTTGTTTCTTCTAGAACCTTATGTGAATTTCCCTCCTATCATAAAAAAGTATTTCTCTAATTCTTGTGTTAAATATTCCTGATAAACACATGCTATAAAGAACATGAAATTATATATGTATATGTATGTATGTATGTATGTATGTATGTATGTATGTATGATGTAATGTATGTATGTATGATGTAATGTATATCTCCATGGCAAATAACTTTTTTATAATATTCATTTACATTCAAATGGTGAAACCTTTCCCAGTTCCCCTCCCTGAAAACCCCCAACCCCTCCTCCCACGCCCTGCTCCAAGTATATATCCCTCCACCCGACCATTCCCACCTCCCCCCTCCTCGATATCCCTTTATTGCTGTATCTATTGAGCCTTCACATGGCCAAGGACCACTCCTCCCACTGATGACTGACGAGGAGTTCCTCTGTCACATACAAATGACTCAATATTTTAACGGGTACTTCAAATATCAAGTCACATTTTCTTTACTCCTGGGTAACTATTTTGAACATTTCATTTTGGCTTTACATTTAGGTTTTGATTTTACTTTTAAATTTTTTATTTTAAGTGGAAAGAATCATATTATATGAATTATTTAATTTTTCATCACTTTTAGTATTATTAGTATTATTCTGCATGAACATTTGTATGTAAAACATGTGCCTGCAATGCCTGCAGGGACCAGCAGAGGGCGATAGACGCCCTAACTACAGTTTAGGTACCTATGAGTAAACCACTTATGTGCTGGAATCAAACCCTCTGGAAGAGCCAGTGCCTGGAACCACTGAGTCACCTCTCCAAGTCTGTATATTGCAAATTCTTAAGGGATCTGAGATTTGTATTGGAAAATATGATGTTGAGGGTGTAGGAACTCATTTCAAAATACTGTTTTATTTTTGCTTTGAGAATTCCATAAAAAATGTTTAATTGGATGTTTCATTTGTTTATATTTCAAGTGTTATCCCTTTCCTCATATCCCCTCTGCAAACCCCCTGTCCCATCCCCCTTTAACCTGCTTCTATGAGGGTGCTTCCCCACCCACTCCAGCCTCACAGCCCTAGCATTCCTCTGCAGTGGGGCATTAAGCCCTCACAGGAGCAAGGGCTTCCCGTCCCATTGGTGTCACATAAGGCCCCTTCAGCTCCTTCAGTTCTTCCCCTATCTGCTCCATTGGTGACCCTGTGCTCAGTCCGATGGTTACCTGCGAGCGTCCAAATCTATATTGGTCAGGAACTGGCAGAGCCTCCAGGACACAGCTGGACCAGGCTCCTGTCAGGAAGCACTTCTTGGCATCTGCAGTAGTGCCTGGTTTTGGTGTCTGCAGGTGGGATGGATCCCCAGGTGGGGCAGTCTCTGGATGGCCTTTCCTTTGAACTCTTTGCCCCTGTGTTTCCTTTAGACAGGAGCCATTCTAGGTTAAAATTTTGGAGATGGGTGGCCCCATCCCTAAACCGGAGAGCCGTGCCTAACCTCTGATATGGTCTCTTCAGGTTCTCCCTCCCCTTTTGTGGGACAGTTCAGCTAATATCATCCCTGTAGGGTCCTGGGAGGCTCTTGCTTTCCTGTCATATGGAACTTTCTGGTTGCCACCCCCAGTTCCCCGGGATCCCCCACTGTTCAACTGTTCAATCCCCCTCTGTTCAATGTCCTGACCCTCTGTTCATCTCCTCCATCTCCTCCCATACCTGCTTCCGCCCCTCTTTTCCCCTCTCCTTTTTCTTCCTTCCAAGTACTTCCCACCCACTATGTCCCACAATTAAATTGTTCCCCCTTCTAAGGAGGACTGAAACTTCCACTTTTTGGTCTTCCTTCCTCTTGAGTTTAGGTGGTCCAGGAGTTGTACAGTGTGTATTCCACACTCTTTCCCTAATATCCACTTCTCAGTGAGTGCACACCATGTTGTGTTCTTTTGTGGTTCACTGAACTCACTCAAGATGATATTTTCTAGTTCCACCTATTTGCCTAAGAATTTCATGAAACCATCGTTTTTAATAACTGAATGGTATTCCATTGTGTAATTGCACCACATTTTCTGTATCCATTCCTCCATTGAGGGACATCTGGGTTCTTTCCAGCTTCTGGTTATTATAAATAAGGCTGTCATGAGCATTGTGGAGCATGTGTCCTTATTGCATGCTGGGGAATCCTCTAGGTATATGCCCTGGAGAGGTATAGCAGGGTTCTCCAGAAGTGTCATGTCCAGTTTTCTGAGAAAACACCAGACTGATTTCCAAAGTGGTTGCACCATCTTGCAATCCCACCAGGAGTGGAGGAGTGTTCCTCTTTCTCCACATCCTCACCAACACCTGCTGTCTCCTGAGATTTTAACCTTAGCCATTCTGACTGGTATGAGGTGAAATCTCAGGTTTGCTTTGATTTGCATTTCACTAATGATTAATGATGTTGAACATTTCTTAAGGTGCTTCTCATTCATCCAAAGTTCTTCAGGTGAAAATTCTTTGTTTAGCTCTGAACCCCATTTTTAATAGGGTTATTTGGTTCTCTTGGGTCTAACTTATTGAGTTTTTGCATACATTGGATATCAGCCCTCTGTTGGATTTAGGGTTGGTGAAGATCCTTTCCCAATCTGTTGGTTACCCTTTTGTCCTTTGACGGTGTCCTTTGCTTTACAGAAACTTTGTAATTTTATGAGGTCCCATTTGTCAATTCTTGATCTAAGAGCATAAGCTATTGGTGTTCTGTTCAGGAACTTTTCCCCTGTGCCCATGTCCTCAAGGGTTTTCCCTAGTTCTTTTCTATTAGTTTCAGTGTGTCAGGGTTTATGTGGAGGTCCATGATCCATTTGGAGTTGAGCTTAGTACAAGGAGATAAGAATGGATCAATTCGCATTCTGCTGCATGCTGGCCTCCAATTGAACCAGCACCATTTGTTGAAAAGGCTATCTGTTTTCCACTGGATGTTTTCAGCTCCTTTGTCGAAGATCAAGTGACCATAGGTGTGTGGGTTCATTTCTGGGTCTTCAATCCTATTCCACATCTTAAAGGATCATATATAAAACGCACTTAGGTTCCTGTCTGTCTCAGGAAAACAATAATGGTTCAGCTTACACAGTCAATGAAATAATGCAACACATGAAATGAGCTCACAGACAAGATTCATTTCATGAACTCACTACATGCAGAAAGATCTTTAAACAAATTTCAACATCCTTTCAAAGCCATAAATAAAATAGGAATAAGAGAAACAAGCTTTATTATACTCAATATTATAATAAATGGAGAAAAGGCAGGGTGGTGGTGGCAAACAACTTTAATCCCAGCACTTGGGAGGCAAGAGGCAGGTGGAATTCTGAGTTCGAGGCCAGACTGGTCTACAGAGTGAGTTCCAGGACGGCCAGGGCTATACAGAGAAACCCTGTCTCGAAAAAAAAAAAAAACATAAATAAATAAATAAATAAATAAATAAATAAATAAATAAGAAAAAGAGCATTCCCTATAAAATCAAAAATAAAGTTATTGGCTTTTGTATTCTCCTGGATTTCTTTTAATGATTTTTGTGTTTCCCTTGCAAGGGCTTCTAACTTTTGATTCATTTTCTCCTGAATTTCTTTAAGTATGTCCTTCATGTGTTCCTGTACCTGCATCATGACCAGTGATTTTAAATCCAAATCTTGTTTTACTGGTGTGATGGGGTATCCAGGACATGCTGGTAATGGAGAATTGGGTTCAGATGTTGCCATATTGCCTTGATTTCTGTTAGTGACGTTCCTGAGTCTGCCTTTTGCCATCTAGTTCTCACTGGTGTTAGTTGGTGTTGTTAATGCTGGACTCACCAGTGCAAGCTGCCCCTTCCCAGGTGGCCTCTGGTGCACAGCTTACCTCCTGCACTGCCTGGAGACAGGGTGTTGTTGTCCAGGCTGTTCAGACCCCGAAGCAGACACCTGAAGGCTCCTGCTGGGGCCCGTTGGATACACCTGAGCACACCTACTTCTCCCCGCTGGCCGCCCGGAAGCCCCACTTGCCTCTTTCAGGACCTGGAGATGTGGTGTTGCTGCTCAGGCTGATCTGGATCCGGAAGGGGAGAGGTCTGAGGGCCACCGCCAGAAGCCTCAGGACTGAAGCCTAAGCTCTGTGCTACAGGAATGAGCTGTGCTGTGAGCTCCCAGACTGCCTCTGGGTGCACACCAGGTCTCCCGCACTTCCTGGAGACCTAGTGCTGTGGCCCAGGCTGTTCAGAACCCAAAGCAGGCGCCTGAAGGCTCCTGCTGGGGCCCGCTGGATTCACCGGAGCACACCGACTTCTCCCCGCTGGCCGCCCGGAAGCCAATTTTAGGAATTCTTATAGATCATCTTTAAAAGTTAAGTCATCTCTTTGTCTATATAGCATCACTATAAGACAGTGCATCTTCATGGATCTGCAGCGATCTGCTCCAAAGGAGTGTGCTATTACTTATTGATTATTATATATGTTTAAGAATAACAAGAGGATAAGCATATTAATAGCAGGAATCATTCCTAAAATGAGTCCCTTCCAGCCTTGCTTCATAAGGGCTCACCTATTGCAGATTGCAGATTATATAATAATCTGAAGCAGGCCAGGAACCACCTCTTCCATCCCCCTCCGCCTACTTCTTTGAAGGTGTTTTTCTATCCCTCCACTCCCACCTCTCCTACCTTGCATTCCCCTACACTGGGGTATCGAGCCTTCACAGGACCAAGGCCCTCTCATACTATTCATGCCCATCCTTTGCCATCCTCTTCTACATATGCAGCTGGAGTTGTGGGTCCCTGCATGTATACTCTTTGGTTGGTGGTTTAGTCCCTGGGAGCTCTGTGGTTGGTCTGGTTGGTTGATATTATTATTCTTCCTAGGGGGTTGCAAAACTTTAAGGTCCTTCAGTCCTTTTTCTAACTCCTCCCCATTGGGGACGCCATGCTCAGTCCAATGGTTGGCTGAAGCATTTGCCTCTCTTTATGTCAGGCTCTGACAGAGCCTCTCACCATACAGCTATATCAGGTTCCCTGATCTACAGAGCCATCTCGGTCTACAGAGCTAGGTTCAGAACAGACAGGGCTACACACACATTCTCCCTCTGTGTCTGTGTCTGTGTGTGTGTCTGTGTCTGTGTGTGTGTCTGTGTCTGTGTCTGTGTCCGTGTCCATGTCCGTGTCCATGTCCATGCCTATGCCCATGCCTGTGCCCGTGCCCATGCCTGTGCCTGTGCCCGAGCCTGTGTGCCTGTGCGTGTATCTTTGTGTGTCTGTGAATCTCTCTTTCTCTCTCTTTCTTCCTCCCTCCCTCCCTCTCAAATTAATCAATAAATCAAACAAAAATACCCAAATCCCCAAAACTAAAAATGAAACAACAGCAGCAGTAGCCACTAACACAACAATACCCAACAGAATGAGAACTGTAAAGCAGAAGTTGGAGTGGGACCCACAGAAACCCCCACATATCATGGGTTATTGGGAAGGCTATTGTATTGATGCTCTATACAACCAGAATTAAAGTTCCTATTTTAGGAGGTAACACTTCTGTCATCAAAGAGGGATGTGTTGAGCTGGTACCTAACAATCTGATAGGTGGTAGGCTCTGGAGGAATAAAGAGTAACTTCTAATGGCCACAGGATTTCTTCTCAAAGACAAAAATGTTTTTAAAACAAATAGGGTGATGGGTGCATAATTTTAATGACATACTAAGAAAGCACTACTAGATTGTGTACTTTCAAAGAATGAGCTTAGTACATAAGTGTATTAGATACCTGGCCTCCAACCACTGAAGAATGGGGCATGTGTGCATAGAACATTAACATAGCACCATTGTGACCTCACAGCATGTAACAGTGGTGGTTCTAGCATAGCAGTACTGCTGTATACTGAAGTATAGTTCAGTTGATACTGAACGTGCTGGACTGTTTAGTGTTTTGTTTGCAAGAGTTTTAAATCTGTTTTGTTTTATTATAGAATTTGGGAAGCAGTGATCAGCTAAAGGGAAGGAAAGAGAGGGAAAGTAGATCTTGGGTGGCCCTCAGGGGGCCCTGAGGCCCTAGGCCTCAATAATGGAGGAAGATCTTAGATATGATGTCCAGACAAGAAACGTCCCCCAAAGGAGACGCTGGTACACCCGTCTGTGGCATTCATGTTTGGGCTGTACATGCATAAATCGTCAGAGAAGGCGCAAATTTACCCTCTTTTATATCGGGTATGACCCTACGGGTCCTTTGCAGCGAGCAGCCAGTGTGGGTAACCTGGACAAAACGGAACGATTGATTCACTCCAGTCGACATCATGTGGATGAATCTGATAGGAGGAACAGGTAATGGGCATTGGAGTTGGGGAGGGGGAGGGGGTGGACAGTAGAGTAGGACCTGTCAGGCATACTCAGAGCCAAGCAGGGAGAAAATCAGCTTCCAGGGCTCCATCCTAATGGAGGAGAGATGGTGTGCTTAGGTTCATTTCCATTGGGTCCCTGCATGGTCACTTGTTTAGTGCTCTGAGGCATAGGAGACCTGCACACCCTGGAACAGAAGCTCCTAGGCCTTAACCAAACTGCATCATTTTATTTTTATGTTTACACTTAAATTTTGTAGACAAACACACACAGCAAAACACACCCCCTCTCTCTCTTTCACACACACACACACACACACACATACATACATACACACACAGAGAAACAAACACACACAGGTGTTGTGCCTATGTGCATTTTTGAAGCAACATGTGTGATAGAATCAAGTGCTTGATCCCCTGGAACTGGAGCTACACACAGTGGTGCAATGTGTGTGCTAGCAACAAAAACTGAGTATCCGAGAAAACAAAACTAGAGCTGTTACCTAGCAAGCCACCCGTCTAGATTTGTCTTACTTAATATATAGGCCATTAATAAATACTATTATTCAACAATGGAAAATTTATCATAAGATAAATCATCCACTTTAATGCAAAAAATCACTGAGAAATCTTAGGTCAATATGACCTGTGTTTGCGAATGGATCATACAAAGACATTTTGATCTCTGACCCTGTACCCCCATACTCACCCTAGGTACATGTTGTGCATGCATTGATACACATGTGAAGGAAAGAGATGGGCATTGTCTTCCTCTCACTTTCCCTTGTCCCACACATGTGGAGCTAAGTGTGTGATGGTCCGAGGACTTGCCACTGGACACTTGTCTTCTGCCGCACTGTGGGTTCTGGGGACTGACCTCAGGCCATCAGGCCTCCCTATGGGTTCCAGCACGTGGTCCCTCAGTTTTAGAGAGACATGTTCATTCAGCCAAATCCCTGGAATGTTTAATTTACTCTCTTGGAACACATTGACTCTCAGACTTTGCGTAAGTAAGTAAGTAGCTTTGGGGATCCCCTTATCCCCATATCTGCACTCAGATTTTCAGGGAAAGTGATTTACCAATTGAGTTCTTCCAATCACCCCAGCCCCTCATTCTTATTTTCTATTTTTACTCCGTTATAGTTTATGAAGGGGATCCAATGACACAACAGTAGATTTTCTGTCGTCCACATGATTCTTGATCATTTTGTAGTTCTAAGGGGTTAATAAGTCTTCAAGTTCAAGGTTCATGAAGAATAAATTATAAATTATAGTTTCAAGATATTCTCTTGCTTACTGATTGTTTTCTTTTAAAAAGACTGAATTGTCCAACTGTAGATTTTCAGTTGGTCCATTTATTCCCCACACATATTATTAGATATCTACTGTATAAAATACACATTCTACTCTCTTAACAGATCTTCCCATTTTTAGACAATTATGTTTTTCTGCCCAAAATTTCATTATATTCTAAAATTTAAATATGAAATGAAATGAACCATACTCTTTGAAACCCTAGTTTTTTTTAATATTTTTGTTTTCTATATTCTTTGTTTACATTCCAAATGATTTCCCCTTTCCCATATCTCCCCTCCCAATATGTACCATAAACCTTCTCCTCTCCATCCATTCTCCAATCACCTCCCTCCTTTTTTTCTCTGTCCTTATATTCCCCACCAATGCTAGATCAGTCCTTTTTAGGATCAGGACCCTCTCCATACTTCTTCATGGGAGTCAGTTGTTATGAAATGGAGTCATGGGCTTCATAGAAATCCCAAGTAGGAACTATTAAGTACCAGATAGTAGAGTAGGATTTAAATTCAGGCTGAGATAATTTAGTGGGAGCTTTTCTATGATCCAGACAGGCTGCTTTGTGCAGGATGAGAGCCTTGATAGAACTCCTGCCTTATGCAGATCAGCCGTGCATTATATCCCTAGCACAGCAAATGAACATCTGGGTAGACATAACCAAGTAAGGAAACTCCAGTTCCTTGCTTACATCAGAAGGAAATTACCTCCATACTATGTAGCACTTAAAGGTGATGGGGCTCTTATTTAGCATTCAGAAATGTTCCTAAATGTCCTTTCCTTTTGCAGGACATCACTGCATTATGCATGTGCCCACAACCATCCAGACGTGGTATTACTATTATTAGAAAATAACTCCAGCGTTAACATCCGGGATGATGAAGGCTGCACACCCTTGATTAAGGTAGCTATTGGACATCTGTTGTGGTCTGAAATGGATTAGAGGTTGTCCTTGTTTGGTTTCTGTGGCTGTAATAAAACATTGACCAAAAACAAGTCAGGAAAGGAAGTGGTTATTTGGTTTATATTTACAGGTCACAGTTCATTCTCAAGGGGAACCAGGGCAGGAGCTCAAAATCAGGAACCAGAGGGAAGAGCTAAACTAGAGATCATGGGCGAATGCAGCTTTTCCATGACTTTTACCAGGGCTTGCACAGATTATTTTCATACATCTGAGGACTTTCTCCCAGCTGTGCCCACAACCCTAAGACCCTGGGCTTTCCTACTTCCATCAAAATCAAAAATATATTCCACATAGTTGCCCAGAGGGAACTCTGATAGGGGAAGTTCCTCAAGTGACGATCTTTCCAGGTGTGTTAGCCTGTGTCAAACTGGCAAAGAGAACAAAAACTAACCAAACAACTAATCTCTGCACTGCAACAGCCAACCAGCACAGACCAGAATTCTTAGAAAATCTGGGTGCATTGGCAGAACCTTTAAATTCTGCTGCTTGTAAAACGATGTTGTGGGGAGATTCTAAAATCAGGTGAGTCTGGAGTACTTCAGACTTTATGTCAAAATAGATAATATGCATAACTGAAAATCTGTGTTTGCTTTAAGGGGAACTATTCAGTGTGATGGTAGAAATGTCTCTCTTGGATTCCTTGAATTGAAGATATATATTCTTTTTTTGTCCAATTTCTACAGGCTGCCCAGCAAGGCAATATACATTGTGTTTCTGTATTGCTCGACTACAATGCTGATCCAAATGTGATGGATATTATTGGGAATACAGCCTTCCACCATGCTGTATCCAGGGGTAACCTACCCATCGTAAAAATGCTTCTAAAGCACAATGTAGATATTGAAGCCAAAACAAAGGTAAAGATCACTCAACTTCATTCCCAGTGCACTTCTAGCAGTGACACTCACATCTATATGCTATGTGCAGAAGTTCAAGCATTCTCAATGAATCTGTTCACAGGAACGCTGCTTTCTCCAAACATGTTTTTCATATTTTTGGTAGCTAGTTCAGAAAAACACGGCATAGCATATTTTGTCTCAGAATTGGCCTTGATTTTAACATTCAAAAATAAAGGATTTAGGACTACACATACACATCACATATACACAGACAATAAAAATAAATTCATTTCACGTTATATGATTATAGAATAGATAGAAATGTGTTGTTGCAAAGAAGGTACTGATGTGGGTTTGACTCAAGTATGAGAGTGCACTGGAAAGTGAGAGAGGTGACAGAAAAATTAGGAAATTTGATCATTGGAGAAAATTTTTTAAAAAATTATTTAATTTTTAAAAACTTTGATATACATAGGAGATGCTGTTGAGCTAGCAAGGTAATTCTTAGTTTAGCAAATAAATGTATTTCAAACACAGATTGTGAAACTCTGCTCCAGATCTTTCTGGAGTCCAGTTCTTCGACAGGGACATACCAAACTTTATGTATCAGGGCTGTGTCAATAGAGGGCCTACTCCATGGAGCTAAGTAGACTGGAAACACTGAGTGTTTGGGGAGAGTTCTGGAAGGGAGTGTTGTTCATAGATAATGTTGGACAGGGAAAAGGTGTGTCATAGGGAAAAAGCTGTGTGTGGGAAAGGGCAACTGGTGTTGTAGGATAAATGAACCCTTGTAACACTTTACAGTATATTTATGCTTACAAAATCTGTGATGAATTTTCATTGAGAAACAATTCATTTTGTAAAATGCAATATTCTTTCCTTTACAGTATGGCTTGACCCCCTTACAGCTTGCTACATTTGAACAGAAACCTGAAATGGTAGAATTTTTAGAAGCAATGTGTGCTACCGCACATGCACCGGTAGAGATAAATGGGTACAGTTTCTTCTTTTCTTCATTCTTAGTGCTGTTATTGAGAGTGACAATTGCTTAGGTCAGGAATATTAAAATGACAGGAAGATTTTGAGAAACTCAGAGGCACATAGTTAGAAACCTTAGCACACATGAAGTGGGAGCTGGAAAAGAGACTGTTTCAACACAACACAAGAACAGCACACACCAGGGATCACTACCTAGTTCAGGAGTTCAACTCATGAGCCTTCAACCAAACCAAAGGATAAGGTAGAACAATTGTTGCTCGACCATCATATTTTTGTTTTTGACAGTATTTGTCACTGAATTAAGGGTCATAGGTGTCATTGGCAAATGTTTTATCATGGATAAGCACCGATAGTCCCTAAGCCTGAAATTTTATAGTCTATGACCCTGAAGATGACATCATAATCACAGGTAACAAATAGTGTTTCCTAATGATCTGTTTAAGTTTGAAATGTCCAACTCAGCAGAAAATGAACTTTCGCTGGAAGATGTACTTTAAGAGACATAGTACAAGTACCCAGCTAGTTTGGTAATTCCACAGGTCAAGACATTTTTCTTCCCCATTTCAGATGGAGCTTTCAAAGTGGATATATAAGTAGTTCATTTCTTTCCACAGAGTCTGGTACTTTAGCATTTTCAATCTTGTCCTGAATTCTGTGAATGTTTAGCTCTGAAACAGCTTGTTGTTACAATGTATATGCCCTTTCCATATGAAATACACTTATGTATGCTTGAATTTTCTGTTTAGACTTATGTATACCTGTTTATTTTGAGCCATTATTCCCACATAATAGCTCTGTGTTTTACGATGAGCCTTGGTAGAGGTAGCTCACTCTCCTTTCAAATCTTTAATGCCTTTTGTAAAAACTTATTTTATTTTATTTTATTCTATTTTATTTTATTCACATTACATCTAGCTTAACTGACTCCCTCCTGGTCATCCATCCTACATTTCCTGTTCCTACATTTCTTTCTCTGATCCATCGCATATTTCTTTCTCTGTTCCTCTTCCACATCACCTCTGATCAGTTGGGGATCCCCTGTATGTCCCTACCATGGCAGTTTATATCTGCAAGGGTAGGCACTTCCTCTCTCTCTGAGTCCAGACAAAACAGCTCAGCTAGAAGGATATACCCCATGTACAGGCAACAGCCTTATCGATAGACCTATTCCCAGTTGATTGGTATCTGTGTGAAGACTTAGCTGTACATCTGCTACATGTGTCAGGAGGTGTCCGTCCAGTGCATGTTTGTTCTAGGATAGGTGGTTCAGTCTCTGAGAACCCTAAGTGTCCAGTTTATCTGATTCTGTTGGACCTCTGGGGTTCCTATCTCCCTCAGGCCTGGATTCCTTCCTCCTAGTCTTCCATAAGTGTCAACAGACATATTATATCAAGCACGTCTAATTTTGTCTTTAATGCTTTTGAAAAGTGTATTTGTGTGTGGTGGGGGTTTGTCTGAGCACTTTTGTTTGTGTTTGATTAAGAGCTTAGTATTCCTCATGTTTTCTCTTGAGAAAAGCTGGAAAGGATAGCAGTCAGCAATCACAGTCAATTGCTGAAAAGCAAATTCAACAGTGTTTGTCTATTCCTGTTGGCCCATGCATTTTATCCCGAACTGTGGAAGTAGAAGATACACAGATCTCTGTGAGTTAAGGCCATCATGGTCCATAGAGCAGATTTCATGCCTACATAGTGAGATCTCCTTCCAAAAAATACTGTTTGTAACCCTCTAGAGTAAGATAGAGTAGGGACTCAAATATAAAGTACTTAATACACTTGCCAAATGTTTTTCTTATGAATAGCACAATAATTATAACTTTTAAACCTATGTCACAGGACAGAGACACCAGCCCAGGAAACCGGAGTGAAGCATGTCAGCTTCAATGAAAGTAAGGTTTTTATAATGATTATTAATATAGCATATAGTAGCTGGTCCTATTACCTTAAATAAGAGTAGAGATTTTAGCTCCTTCTCCCACTGAGACCAGACAAGGCAGCTCTGCTTATGTTGGGTTAAATTGTGGCCAGAGAATGGCACTCAAGGGACAGCTTGCAGCTCAGCTCTGGGTTTAACTCTTTTAACAGTGGGGTTGAGACATGGTCTCACTAAATGTAGCTCTGTTTGTCTAGGAAATCACAGCAATCCATCTGCTTTTGCCTCCTAAGTATTGATATTCATATGATATGCGGCCAGACTCAATCTATAATTCTTTCCAGAACCATCAGCCTAGGTTTAAAAAGAATCATAAGAATTCATTTTCAAAACAATTGATTTTTTTCTGATCAGTTTTGTGCTCTCTATCAGTATGAGAGAGTTCATTTTACACACAATTGTGTGTGTGAATTTATATTTAGGCATTAATGTTTGATAAACTATTGTCATCTTTGATTTAAAATATAACAGTTCTCCATGAAGTCATTTGCTACAAATGAATATTTCTTCTAGAATAGTCTCCAGAATTGTCTCATAGAAATTGATACTAACATTGAATCTGATCATTTTTATAGGTAAGGTTTTTCTCTAGTTGTAATAAAATATATTTTGTTTTTATTTTCAGAAGTCTTTTGTTTTGAAGATGAAAGACCTTTGTCCTGGTAAGGTTTATTAACTATACAGTAATAGTAGATAAATTCAAAGAGAGGAAGCAAATTCTTGTTGGGAGTACTTTGAGACCTTTGTCTTACAAGTTTCACAGTATAATGCATGCTTATTCACTTGAAAACGTTCAGTGTGGTTCCTATGAACATGCCCATCACATTCCCCCACCATTTCCAAGAACCAACTCTGCAGTTTGGAAAAAGAGCCTGCTGGGATTAGCTAGGGACATGGCTGTCCATCTAAGCTTCCTTGGCTTTCCAAGCCTTACTGAATTCAATTTGTGAACTAAGACCCACACTAGTAGCTGTCATTTCAGGCATTTATCTTGTCAGTACGTTTACATAAATTGGGGTGGTTCTCCATTTTCAGTCATTACTACAGGATGCCAATGCATTTCTTTCCTCCTCTGACAACCAGCTTTACATGCAAAGGACCATTTTGTCAGGTGTAGCGTCTTTCGTAGTTGTTGGAAGGCACCCATGTCTTCCAGAATGCTCCATCCATCAATGATCTGTTCACATCTGTGTTCCACAGAAATGAATCCTTTCACTCTCAATCGATTATCTGAATGATGGTGTAACTAATATTTACCTCTCTACAAAGGGGGCTTTTGTCTTCCACCTCATTTGGACATGAGCATAGAGGTCAAGGCCTATCCATTCCTGTTTAGAAAATGGCTTGGTAGAAAATTTAAAGTTGTATTTCAAGCCAATTCTGTGCTCATTACGATTAATTACTTCCACAAGAGAGGACAATAATATTGAAAATGTTTGAAAATTTCCCAAATCATCAAAGCTAATGTTGAAAGTGAATATTCAAAACTTTTCAGTACTTAAAACTATTCAGACTCCTTTCAAATTACACATGTTAACTTCTATTTGGAATTCTGAACAGTTCCACAGTAAAACCACAAGTGCCCACTAGGTTTTATTGTCCTTTGCTCTTGTCATTATCTTATTAAATCATAGAAATGCTTGTTTGTCACAGAAACAGGCAGATTGTGATTTCAGGATTCATCCATGCATGAGTTATGAAGGAATGGCTTGAATAATGTGAAAGCTGTGGTGGGATTTTAAGAGTTCTAGAAATCTATTTGATGGTCCACAAATCAACCTTTGGGGTGGTAACATCATAGTCAGTGAAATATGCACAAGGTACCATGAGAGAAGGTGCTGTGCTGCTCCAGGGCCAAAGACTGACATTGAGTCTGTAGAGTAAAAATACCAGTCAGTACAACTATCAAAACAAAGGCTGAAGAGGTACTAGTAATTGTGTGTGTGTGTGTGTGTGTGTGTGTGTGTGTGTGTGTGTGTGTGTGTTCATGAGTGTGTGTGCATTTTTCTGTATCTGTGTATGGTTTTTTTTGGGCTAATTTTTGTGGGCTAAATTCTCCCCTATATTCCACATTAGGAAAAGTTGTAAAGAAAATGTCTCCAAATGTAATCAACTGGTTGAAGAACAAATTAATAGTTTTTTAATTTGTAATGTAATATAAATTAGGAAATCAAACAACAAAGAATTCAAAACCTTTCATTAATGTTTTATATGACTATTAAAATAACACTCTTAAAATATACCTCAGTGGAGTAAGACCGCGAGGACAGCTGAAATCCATCTTGAAAAACTCTTCCCAGGATAATATAGGTAAGAATATTGGTAAGTATTAATAATGATTCTATTCTAATTATAAAAAGAGTTTTGTTCCTGCTAGAATAGTAAGGTAATCAAGAATTCCAGTAGTTAGATCCTTTCTTTATTTGCTGCCAAACACTTTTTTTAAACATGTTATAAAAGTATATTTCAATTATAATAATCTAAACAAACAATAATATGCACCATGTTTTTGGTGGATATTTAAAATCCCGATTACATTTTAGAATTCTTAATATCCATCTACAAATTTCATGCACTTTCTTTTTTTTTTTAATTCTTTTTATTCGATATAATTTATTTACATTTCAAATGATTTCCCCTTTTCTAGCCCCCCCACTCCCCGAAAGTCCCATAAGCCCCCTTCTCTTCCCCTGTCCTCCCTCCCACCCCTTCCCACTTCCCCGTTCTGGTTTTGCCGAATACTGTTTCACTGAGTCTTTCCAGAACCAGGGGCCACTCCTCCTTTCTTCTTGTATCTCATTTGATGTGTGGATTATGTTTTGGGTATTCCAGTTTTCTAGGTTAATAACCACTTATTAGTGAGTGCATACCATGATTCACCTTTTGAGTCTGGGTTACCTCACTTAGTATGATGTTCTCTAGCGCCATCCATTTGCCTAAGAATTTCATGAATTCCTTGTTTTTAATGGCTGAATAGTACTCCATTGTGTATATATACCACATTTTTTGCATCCACTCTTCTGTTGAGGGATACCTGGGTTCTTTCCAGCTTCTGGCAATTATAAATAGGGCTGCTATGAGCATAGTGGAACATGTATCCTTATTACATGCTGGGGAATCCTCTGGGTATATACCCAGGAGTGGTATAGCAGGATCTTCTGGAAGTGAGGTGCCCAGTTTTTTGAGGAACCGCCAGACTGATTTCCAGAGTGGTTGTACCAATTTGCAACCCCACCAGCAGTGGAGGAGTGTTCCTCTTTCTCCACATCCTCGCCAACATCTGCTGTCTCCTGAATTTTTATTCTTAGCCATTCTGACTGGTGTAAGGTAAAATCTCAGGGTTGTTTTTATTTGCATTTCCCTAATGACTAATTAAGTTGAGCATTTTTTTAAGGTGATTGAACTTTTATTTTTATTTTTTTATTCGATATATTTTTTATTTATATTTCAAATGATTTCCCCTTTTCTAGCCCCCCACTCCCCAAAAGTCCCATATGCCCCCTTCCCTCCACCTGTCCTCCCACCCACCCCTTCCCACTTCCCCGTTCTGGTTTTGCTGAATACTGCTTCACCGAGTCTTTCCAGAACAAGGGGCCACTCCTCCTTTCTTCTTATACTTCATTTGATGGGTGGATTATGTTTTGGGTATTCCAGTTTTCTAGGTTAATATCCACTTGTTAGTGAGTGCATACCATGATTCACCTTTTGAGTCTGGGTTACCTCACTTAGTATGATGTTCTCTAGCTCCATCCATTTGCCTAAGAATTTCATGAATTCATTGTCTCTAATGGCTGAATAGTACTCCATTGTGTATATATACCACATTTTTTTGCATCCATTCTTCTGTTGAGGGACACCTGGGTTCTTTCCAGCATCTGGCTATTATAAATGGGGCTGCTATGAACATAGTGGAGCACATATCCTTATTACCTGCTTGGGAATCCTCTGGGTATATGCCCAGGAGTGTAAATATGATTCTCACAATGAGAGAAACACCACAGAGTTTATGCTTTCAGCAGCTGTCACCACAGCATCTCTCACACCTACATTTGCCTTTGGCAAGCACCAGCCAGAGAATAGTGTAGAGGAATCTAAATGACCCTCTTCGCATAAGCACGATGTGAAATAGCATTAGTGTAATGTGGGTGAGTTTCTTTTAAGTTATTTCAGCAATGGAGCGTTCTTTGTGGTGATAAGGATTGACAGAGACCCCTCACATGCCTAGCATAAGGTCTACCAGAGAGCCACTTTCTCAGCCCATTTCTTGGTGGGACAAATGCTCTGCTCTGGCCATGGGTAATGCATAGGAAGGTAGAGTGGAGTCTTACATACTATAAAGGAAGTAAACAAGAATTGTTCATGTGTTAGCTTGTTTGGAGGGCAGGCTTTTTACATAGAGTGATACTTGAGTCCACCAGTGTTTTATATGTGGAAATAAATTCAAAAATGTTTCATGTGAGGCATTAATCCCTTTGAATTGCTTCTTTGTGCCCAGGTTTCTTCCATGTGTCTTCCTGTGGAGTAATAGTTCAGTTCACATAACTACTAAGGTGGTCTTCCCATGGGAGGCAATGGAAGTTGATGCTGAACTTTTATGCACTGCACATGAGGTGGGACCAATGCTAGAACTGAGGGCCTCTAGCATGTTCCTCAGAAGAATTTGCAAAGAGTAATGCACTGATCTCTCTGGAGCTGTGTCACACTCGCAGCTGGAATTGCTTTGTAAAGGTCTTGGGTCTCCTGTGTTTAACTATGTTGCAATGACAGTCACCATAGACTGAGATTCCCTGTACTTAGGAGTGAATAGTCCTCCCCAGTGAAGGAAGTTCAAGTCAATACTTGGAGATGCCCCTTTCACTTCTGCACAAGATGGGTATGCTCACTAAGAATTCTACCAGCATCCCTAGGCCAGAGACAAAAAGCAGCAAAGGCAACACGAAGCTATCCTTTTCACAGTTCACTATGGGATAACAATACAGACTAAGGTGACACTTCTTCTGTCTGATAGTGCTCACCATCTTAAGTAGTTTGCACAACAATTTATCATAAGTAGTAACTGTTGATAAGGTTTTCTCTTTGTATTTTAAAAATAGAAGGAAGAGGAAAGGTAGATTTCCCCATATATTTAGTGCTTACAAATAAATATTCACTTTAAAGGCTTTTCTTAAATGGTTTCAAAGCATATAGGGTATCAAAAAATAGCCTTGGCACATGATAGTCATGTTTCCTACAGTTGTTTAATGACAAATTTTGCCTCTTTCTTTTGTAGCCAGTGATGAAGTGACAAGAAAATCACTGTGGTAAGAATATAGGCATTTTACAATATATTAATCTGTTGAAAACACAACATTCAGAACCTGAATGTCTTTGTCTCTGTGTAAGACAGTTTCAGCATCTTTATTTCTTCTGAAATCACATGCTGAATAACTATTTAGAGCAAAGCATGTTGAAATTACTGATTATATCTCTCACACAGCATAAAATGCTGACAAGAACTCATAGCTAGGGAGAAGATCCAGTAGTTAAAGTGTTTGCCATGCATGTGTTAGAATGAGAGTTTGGATACCAGAATCTACATGAGTTCTGATAGTCTCATGAGCTACTGTATCCTGGGGCCCTTATGGTGAGACAGGAGGTGATGACAGAGAATCCCCTAAAATTTACTTGATAGTTACCCTAGGGTTTCCATTAAAGAACAAGAGATCCAGCCACAAAACTAAGGTTGAAAGAAGGTTGCATGTTTTTGTTCTAAAGGCTTCCTGACAAACCTCCCATTGTTGTTCCTAGGTGTATAAAAGGAGACAAGGTCAGGTATACTTCCTCGAACGAGGTAAAATGCTTCTTTGTGAAATTAATTTTCCTATGATTTGTGTCTTCATTCAGCAGTAGTCTAACTATCTCAGTTTTATATGGAAAGGTGCTTCAGAGGAAACCATATTGAGGATGTGGAACTCTATAAATTTCAAGTGAGCAGTAAGTCCTTATGGGCAATGGTGGCCCAATGTGAGAATGGACTCAAAAGACAGTGAGTAGAAGACTGAGTGCAGTTTTCACGTAGTAGAAGATGTTTGATGTTTGACAAAGTATGGTTTGCAGAAAGAAATACACCTTAGACTGATTTAAATATGTGACTGTGATAATAGTCCAGAATACATTTTTAAGAACTCCAGATATTTAAATAATCCAGGAATCTCCAAAGTGCTTTTATCCTCAGCAAAATGCCTATAAGTTTTATCTGTCCTTGGACACTCCTATTTCAGGATCATATGTGAGAGCATCTCTAGTTTCTCCCTTTCATCTATATTTAGACTGAGAAGTAATTGTAGATATTTAGCAATGTGTAATATGTTCATGAAGTTTTCCTTATGAAGAGATTAGAGCATTTTCTATTTGATTCTTATAAGGGTATGTCGAAAGGTCTTCATATAGTTAAACAATAAGTGTCTTTCCCCAATTAGCCAGCATTTCTAGAAGCAGAGAGTCAAGCACTATATAGTTCCATTTAAGTTCTTCTTTTTGTGTTTGAAAATAATATACACTTATATTCTTTGTGTCACATTCAAATGCACAAAATGTTGTAGTGTTTTACTGAGATATTTCCATATTCAGTTTGAAGCCTCTTCATCACTATTAGTTGCTGGAGGTTGGGAAACCTGGTTCTGTATTACCTGTAACCCTAGAGGGAGGGGCTGTATGAATGATACATGACATTTGAATGACATTTGAATGTAACTCAGTGGACCAATGGGTTTCTGTCAAGCAGTTCCACAGGTACTAGGATATGGATAGCACTGGCAATTTAATTGGCATTTATTTATAAATGGACAATGTGCATTTTGTGCCCTCCAAAAATGGAAGAAAAGGTTTTATTAATTTAATTAACTGTCAAAAGAGGTTTTATTAATATTAATGATCATCTTATACAAGATGTAGAAAATTTGACACATGATGAAGTGAGCCTAGTTCACCAGAAGAACAAGTTCCTGTTTCTCATGTCATGATTTTCTCTTCACTAGCATAAATATTTTTACATCTTGAGGATATCCTAGCAATTTGTAAAAAGATCAGCATATTAGGAGACATTTCACATTTAATGGTTTTTACTTTTCATGTGTCAATACCCTGTGATTACTAAGGAATAAACTTGATTTGAAAGCATGCATACAAAACCAAGTGTTAATTCAAGAACCAAACAAAAAGTTAACTTTCTTCTTTTGCCCTGCAGGAAGCATCTAGCAAACCTGTACCTAGACCCCAGAAGCGGATGCAGAAGGTTTTTACAAAATCTGAAGTTTATGTATGTTCTCAGGGAGAGCCAATACCTGACAGTTATGAAGAAAAAGCATCCGTAATGGTAATTCTCTCTAATTCTATAAGTAATAGATTTGCTTGTTGGGAAGGGGAAGGATGTGTGTGTGTGTGTGTGTGTGTGTGTGTGTGTGTGTGTGTGTGCCTGTGCCTTGAGTACTACCAGTAGTATCAGAGAACGTTGAACGTTCCTTTCAAGTCCTTCATATCCTCACTCCTTGCCAGTCACTGTGTTAGGCAGGGCTTCTCAATTTCATTAATGCTGTGACCCTGGCATAGAGTTCCTCCTGTTGTGGTGACTCCCAACCATAAAATTGTTTTTGTTGCTACTCCTAACTGTAGGTTTGATAATGTTATCAGTTGTAATGTCATATTTGTGTTTGCAGAAGGTCTTAAGGTAACTTGTGAGAGTCTGTTCTATGCCCCTCCTCCGGTTGTTTATGACAGACAGGTTGAGAACCAATGTTCTAAAGTGTAAGTGATAGGAACTTAGACTATGGAAGCAAAAGAAAAAAACAGAAAATGAGCATGTTTGTAACACAGTGAGGAGAACTCATATAATTGCAGAAAATAGGCAATACAGGCTCCTGGTAGTAGGTAGAGTCAACATGAAAGCAACCAATGTACTTGTGTTTCCTTTCTTAGATCGACTGACTTTAAGTTTGTGAATGTTTGGCATGTGTATTCTGTCTGTGTAGCATGTGTGTGTGCTTCTCACAGACATCAGGAGAGGTCATTTCATCCCCTGGGCTTGGTATTCCAAAATTTTGTTAACCAACATTTGTGTATTACAAATCAAACTAAGATGCTGGGCTAGAGCTATACAGCAAGACATTTCCAGCACACAGAGTGAATATGTTTGATATGCAAATGATTTAAAGTATCATCAAGGGAAACAAGTAGTCAGTCTTAGAATATTTGTTAAACCAGTTTCTTTTTGGAGGCAGTCGGGGCTATGAGTTTTCCTCTTAGCACTGCTTTCATTGTGTCCCATAGATTTGGGTATGTTGTGTCTTCATTTTCATTATATTCTAAAAATGTCTTTGATTTCTTTATTTCTTCCTTGACCAAGGTATCATTGAGTAGAGTATTGTTCAGTTTCCATGTGTATGTGGGCTTTCTGTTGTTTTTTGTTGCTACTGAAGATGACTTTTCTCTATTGTGATCTGATAGGAGGCATGGGATTAGTTCGATCTTCTTATATTTGTTGAGTTCTGTCTTGTGACCAATTATGTGATCGATTTTGGAGAAGGTACCATGATGTGCTGGGAGAAAGGTTTATTCTTTTGCTTTAGGATGAAATGTCCTATATATATATATCCATTAAATCCAAGTTGTTCAAAGCTTCAATTAGTTTCACTGGGTCACTGTTTAGTTTCTGTTTTCCTGATCAGTCCATTGAGGAGAGTGGAGTGTTGAAGTCACCCACAATTATTGTGTTAGGTGCAATGTGTTCTTTGAGCTTTAGTAAAGTTTCTTTTATGAATGAGGGTGCACTTGCATTTGGAGCATAGATGTTCAGGATTGAGAGTTCTTCTTGGTGTATTTTTCCTTTGACCCGTAAGAAGTGTTCTTCCGTGTCTCTTTTGATGACTTTAGGTTGAAAGTCAATTTTATCTGATATTAGAATAGCTATTCCAGCTTGTTTCCTGAGACCACTTGCTTGTAAAATTGTCTTCTGGACTTTTACTCTAAGGTAGTATTTGTCTTTGACACTGAGGTGTGTTTCCTGTATGCAGCAAAATGTAGGGTCCTGTTTGTGTATCCAGTCTGTCTATGTGTTTTTATTGGGGAATTGAGTCCATTCATGTTAAGAGATATTAAGGAATAGTGATTATTACTTCCTGTCATTTTTGATGTTATTTTTTAAATTTGATTGGTTATCTTCTTTTGGGTTTGATGAAAGAAGGTTACTATCTTGCTTTTTCCAGGGTGTAGTTTCCCTCTTTGTATGTGTGTTTTTCCCCTATTATTCTTTGTAGGGCTGTGTTTGTGGAAAGATATTGTGTAAATTTGGCTTTGTCATGGAATATCTTGGTTTCTCCATCTATGGTTATTGAGAGTTTAGCAACCTTCTTTATAATAGCCAGAAACTGGAAAGAACCCAGATGTCCCTCAATGGAGGAATGGATACAGAAAATGTGGTATATCTATACAATGGAATACTACTCAGCAATTAAAAACAATGATTTCATGCAATTTTTAGGCAAATGGTTGGAACTGGAAAATACCATCCTAAGTGAGGTAACCCAATCACAAAAGAATACACATGGAATGCAATCACTGATAAGTGATAAGCTCTGAATACTCAATACACAATTAGCATATCTAATGATTCCCAAGAAGGAAGGAAGGAGAGGGCCCTGGTCTTGGAAAGGCTTGATCCAGCATATTAGGGGAATACCAGGACAGAGAAATGGGAGGGGGTGATTGGGGAATGGGCAGAAAGAAGAGGGCTTATGGGACATATGGGGAGGGGGGAACTGGGAAAGGGGAAAGCATTTGGAATGTAAACAAAGAATATAGAAAAAAAGAAAAAAATATGTCTTTCATAATTATCAGTTCATCTGCCTAGATGGTCCAACTATGGAAAAGGAAGATATAGGTTGAGATTGTTTTCTGCTGATAGTGCATCAAGTAAACAACTCTGGAATCTGACTTGTTCTTTGTATAAGGGAAACTTATCATCATGATGAACGCTATCACTTCTATTCCATGTCTACATATACATGTGTGTATAAACTTGTTGAACAGGAATTTCAGTTGTCTTCTATAGTCTGTAGCTAAGGTAGTACATGACTTGTTAACTGCCCTTCGTAAGGCTGTTAGAAATGATCAGCATTAATTACTCCTCTGAGGTTTGAGTCATAACCTCACCTAGGCTAAGGACTTTAGGGGCTTGGGTTTGGTAAGAAAATGTAAACGACCTTATGATTATTAGGTCTGTAGAGGAGTTCTACCAAACAACAAAGAAAATTGAAAAAATCTTTTACCTACAGTTTTGATAATTTATAAAATGTTTTGTCAAATAAAAAGGCATGACTCTCACAGCTCATTTCACATTGAGGCCCTGTACTGTGACCATCCCCCAAACTGGTTGGCTCATGACCCTCAGGTCTGTAATTTGGAGTGTTATATAAATAAATATGGTTTTATAATGTCCATTTGATGGTATTGATAATAATTGCATGTGGAGCATTAAGTTTCTCCATTGCTATTTGCAGCATATTCTGGATGCTGTGGTTTAAAGTCACCGTGTTCCTGACATCATGTCCAGCATATGCATGTCTGAGTTTCATTTAACAATTTTGAGAAATACTGGAGTCACTAGGCTCCTGGGCAGGTGTCTAGAAATAAAAATTGCCTACTGTTCTTGCTAAAAGAAAAAGAATATTTGTTAATTTCCTGGACCCCTGGTTTCAGCCTTCATATTTTACCCATTGAAGTCCTAAGGACTCATAGGCAGGGTGTACACAATAGGATACTGTGTGCATGGGTGCACAACTTTAATATATGAACTCATAAAGCAGACAGGATATTCTCTTTCACTTTAAAGACAATGTGTTCTTAATATCTTTGGGGAGTAGGGGAAGGCAAGGTGAATTTAGAGTATCAAATGAAAACTAATAGGAGTCAGTCTTCTCCCACTATTTTAGTCTCAGGTATGAAATTCCAGTTGTCAGTAATGCTGGCAAATACCTTTATCTACTTAGCCATCTCACTGGCACTCTGATTTACACTTTGACTGAAAATGCTTTAGTATTAACACACACACATACACACACACACACACACACACACACACACACATACCCTGTATTATAAAAAGTGTGTGTGTTATTTAACATTAACATGCTTCCTACCTGGTACATGGAAGGATCAGACAGAGAGACATGGATTCTCCTGTGTTAGAACACGTGGCCACTCTTTGGAGGTTTACCTTTCAGGTTATGGCCTAGGTAGCACAAGGTTGTCAGTGGTAGATTTCAATGGTTATGACTACTTGTGGTACCGGCTCTATGTTATCTGCTTCCTGGTCTACCAGCATGTGAGAAACAACAGATTACTTCCACAAACCAGGGCACCCTGTTGCCTTCCTTGAAGTAATTGACTGATGTTCTCCATCAGATATTTTGTCACAGCAACTACAGAAGCAAGTAAAAAGTAATAGCCCTCCATTCTGTTTTAATCCCCATTCAGAAGGCACAAAGGCAGAAGAAGGGTCTGTTTGCAGATCTTACTTGCACCACTTACTCCATTACATACTGTTAACAACTAGCTCAGCACCTTAATCTGAACCCTCTGAAGTCACCATTTTAAAAGTGGCAGAGTAGACAAAATTATTCCACCTAATGAAATCATTAGAAACTGTAAATTTACTATTGTCACAAACCAAACTCAAAAGTTCTTCATGTGAAAATTCTTTGTTTAGCTCCGTACCCCACTTTTTTAAATTTTTTTATTCGATATATTTTTTATTTACATTTCAAATGATTTCCCCTTTTCTAGTCCCCCACTCCCCAAAAGTCCCATAAGCCCCCTTCTCTCCCCCTGTCCTCCCACCCACCCCTTCCCACTTCCCCGTTCTGGTTTTGGGTTATTTGGTTCTCTAGGTTCTACTTTCTTGAGTTCTTTGTATATATTAGATATTAACCCTCTGTTGGATTTAGGGTTGGTGAAGAACCTTTCCCAATCTCTTTGTTGACGTTTTGCCCTTTTGACAGTGTCCTTTGCCTTACAGAAACTTTGTAGTTTTATGAGGTCCCATTTGTCAATTCTTGATCTTAGAGCATAAGCTATTGGTGTTCTATTCAGGAACTTTTCCCCTGTGCCCTCCAGGGTCTTCCCCAGCTTCTTTTCAATTAGTTTCAGTGTGTCAGGTTTTATGTGGAGGTCCTTGATCCATTTGGAGTTGAGCTTAGTACAAGGAGATAAGAGTGGATTTGATTCACATTCTTCTGCATGCTGAACTCGAATTGAACCAGCACCATTTGTTGAAAAGACTATCTTTTTTCCACTGGATGCTTTCAGTTCCTTTGTCGAAGATCAAGTGACCATAGGTGTGTTGGTTCATTTCTGGGTCTTCAATCCTATTCCATTGATCCGCTTGCCTGATATTGTACCAATATCATGCAGTTTTTATTACTATTGCTCTGTAGTAAAGTTTAAAGGCTGGGATACTGAATCCCCCTGAAGTTCTTTTACTGTTGAGAATAGTTTTAGCTATCCTGGGTTTTTTGTTATTCCAGATGAATTTAAGAATTGCTCTTTCTAGCTCTATGAAGATTTACACTTCAAGTGATTTCCCCTTTTCTGGCCCCCCACTCCCCCAAAGTCCCATAAGTCCCCTTCCCTCACCCTGTTTTCCCACCCAACCATTCCCACTTCCCTGTTCTGGGTTTGCCCTATACTGCTACACTGAGCCTTTCCAGAACAAGGGGCCACTCCTCTGTTCTTCTTGTACCTCATTGGATGTGTGGATTAGGTTTTCGGTATTCCAATTTTCAAGGCTAATATCCACTTATTAGTGAGTGCATACCATGATTGATCTTTTGACACTGGGTTACCTCACTTAGTATGATGTTCTCCAGCTCCATCCATTTGTCTAAGAATTTTATGAATTGATCGTTTCTAATGGCTGAATAGTACTCCATTGTGTATATATACCACATTTTTTTGCATCCATTCTTCTGTTGAGGTATACCTGGGTTCTTTCTGGCTTCTGGCTATTATAAATAGGGCTGCTATGAACATACTGGAGCACATATCCTTATTACATATACCCAGGGGAATCCTCTGGGTATATGCCCAGGAGTTGGTGTAGCAACATCCTCCGGAATTGACGTGCCCAATTTTCTGAGGAACCGCCAGACTGTTTTTCAGAGTGATTGCATCAATTTGCAACCCCACCAGCAGTGGAGGAGTGTTCCTCTTTCTCCATATCCTCACCAACACCTGCTGTCTCCTGAATTTTTAATCTTAACCATACTGAGTGGTGTAAGGTGAAATCTCAGGGTTGTTTTGATGTGCATTTCCCTAATGACTAATGAAGTTGAGCATTTTTTAAGATGCTTCTCCATCATTCGAAGTTCTTCAGGTGAAAATTCTTTGTTTAGCTCTGTACCCCATTTTTAATAGGGTTATTTGGTTTTCTGGGGTCTAACTTCTTGAGTTCATTGTATATATTGGATATTGGCCCTCTTTCTGATGTAGGGTTGGTGAAGATCTTTTCCCAATTTGTTGGTTGCCAATTTGTCCTTTTGATGGTGTCCTTTCCCTACAGAAACTTTGTAATTTTATGAGGTACCATTTGTCAATTCTTGATCTAAGAGCATAAGCCATTGGTGTTCTGTTCAGGAACTTTCCCACTGTACCGATGTCCTCAAGGGTCTTCCCCAGTTTCTTTTCTACTAGCTTCAGAGTGTCTGGCTTTATGTGGAGGTCCTTGATCCATTTGGAGTTGAGCTTAGTACAAGGAGATAAGGATGGATCAATTCGCATTCTTTTGCATGCTGACCTCCAGTTGAACCAGCACCATTTGTTGAAAAGGCTATCTTTTTTCCATTGGATGTTTTCAGCTCCTTTGTCGAGGATTAAGTGGCCATAGGTGTGTGGGTTCATTTCTGGACCTTCAATCCTGTTCCACTGGTCCACCTGCCTGTCACTGTACCAATACCATGCAGTTTTTAACGCTATTGCTCTGTAGGATTGCTTGAGGTCAGGGATACTGATTCCCCCAGAATTTCTTTTGTTGTTGAGTATAGTTTTAGCTATCCTGGGTTTTTTGTTATTCCAGATGAATTTGAGAATTGCTCTTTCTAGCTCTGTGAAGAACTGACTTGGGATTTTGATGGGGATTGCATTGAATCTGTATATCGCTTTTGGCAAAATGGCCATTTTAACTATATTAATCCTTCCGATTCATGAGCATGAGAGATTTTTCCACTTTTTGAGGTCTTCCATTTCATTCCTCAGAGTGTTGAAGTTCTTGTCATACAGATATTTCACATGTTTAGTAAGAGTCACCCCCAGGTACTTTATACTGTTTGTTGCTATTATAAAGGGTGTCATTTCCCTAATTTCTTTCTCAGCCTGCTTATCCTTTGAGTATAGGAAGGCTACTGATTTGCTTGAGTTGATTTTATAACCTGCCACTTTGCTGAAGCTGTTTATCAGCTGTAGGATTTCTCTAGTGGAGTTTTGGGGTCACTTAGGTAGACTATCATATCATCTGCAAATAATGATAGTTTTACTTCTTCCTTTCCAATTTGTATCCCTTTGACCTCCTTATGTTGTCTAATTGCCTGAGCTAGTACCTCAAATACAATATTGAAAAGATAAAGAGACAGGGAGCAGCCCTGTCTAGTCCCTGATTTTAGTGGGATTGCTTCAAGTTTCTCTCCATTTAGTTTGATGCTGGCTACCGGTTTGCTGTATATTGCTTTAACTATGTTTAGGTATGGGCCTTGGATTCCTGTTCTTTCCAAGACTTTAAGCAGGAAAGGATGCTAAATTTTGTCAAATGCTTTTTCAGCATCCAATGAAATGACCATGTGTTTTTTTTTTCCTTTAGTTTGCTTATGTAGTGGATTGCATTGAGGGATTTCCGTATATTGAACCAACCCTGCATCCCTGGGATAAAGCCTACTTGATCATGGTAGATGATCGTTTTTTTGATGTGTTCTTGGATTCAGTTGGCAAGAATTCTATTGAGTATTGATTTTTTTGCATTAAAGTTGATGATTTATCTTATGATAAATTTTCTGGGTTCGTGGCCAGCCTGGTCTATAAAGTGAATTCCAGGACAGCCAGGAATTCACAGAGAAACCCTGTCTCAAAAAACCAAAAACAAATAAAAAAACAAAACAAAAGAATGTGAGCCTGAGCTACATTACCCAGAAAAAAGGCAAAGGAAAAAAAACACACACCATTCTTTTATTCAAAACTGGCTCAAGCATATTTACAGAATGAGGAGGAAGTAATGAGTCAGGTAACACAGGTCATATGAAAACGTGCCTCTGTCCAAAAAATACCACATGCTCTGCTGTGTTCATGTCCATCGTTCTCAGGGATTCCAGTGAACTGAATTTCTCACATGATCCATTTGAACAGTGTGAACACACATGTAACATATCTGCTTCCTCATTCTCTTTCTTTGATCAACAGTGCTTCTTTTTTTATTTCATTAGATATTTGCTTTATTTACATTTCAAATGGTATCCCATTTCCTTGTTACCCTTCCAAAAGCCCCTATCCCATCCCCCTCCCCCTGCTTACCAAACCCTACCTCCACTTTCCTGACCTGGCATTCCCCTACACTGTGGGATCGAGCCTTCACAGGACCAATGGCCTCTCCTCTCATTGATGACTGAAAAGGCCAGCCTCTGCTACATATGAAGCTGGAGGCATGGGTCCCTCCATGTGTACTCTCTGGTTGGTGGTTTTGTACCTGTCAGTTCTGGGAGTACTGGTTGGTTCATATTATTGTTCCTCCTATGGGGCTGCAAAATTCTTCAGTTCCTTGGAGCCTTATTCTAGCTCCTCCACTGGGGACTCTATGTTCAGTCTATTGGTGGCCTGTGAGCCATGGGTATTTTGATCCACCTTCTAAGAATGATCAAAGTATGCACACTGTGGCTTTATTTCTTCTTGAGTTTCATGTGGGTTGTGAGTTGTATCTTGGGTATTCAAACTTTTGGGCTAAAATCCACTTATCAGCAAGTGCATACCTTGTTCTTTTGTGATTGGGTTACCTCACTCAGGATGATACTTTCTAGTTCCATTCGTTTGCCTAAAAATTTCATACATTTATTGCTTTTAATAGCTGAGTAGACCTCCATTGTGTAAATGTACCACATTTTCTGTGTCCATTCGTCTATTGAAGAACATCTGGGTTCTTTCCTGCTTCCGGTTATTAGAAATAAGGCTTATCTGAACATAGTGGAACACGTGTCCTTATTGCGTGTTGGAGCATCTTTTGGGTATATGCCCAGGAGTGGTATAGCTAGATCTTCAGGCAGTACTATGTCCAGTTTTCTGAGGAACTGCCAAACTGATTTCCAGAGTGGTTTTACCATGATCAACAGTGTTTCTTACCTTGTTTTGTTGAATCTTCTCTGTGTTATATTCCTTGACAATTCAGAATATATTTTTGAGTATGAGTTTTTCATGTAAGTAGCATATACCAAGCCTCGTACTGAAAGGCTAAAGTAGACTGCTAAGCTTTGAGTTTCATGGAGATGTAAGCAATAACAAATGTATGGAGACCTTATTTGTTATCTTATAAAAGTCCATGAGGCTTCCCATTTGCCATGCAGAATCAAATCCATTTTCAACACTCACATTTTCTAAATTTATCTGGTTGAATCAATGGGTTTTCTGAGTATCCTAACTAAGCTAGCGTTAGGGAATTTAATCCCTTGTATTGTGTCCCAGTCCCCCAATCCACTGGGTAAAATCCCTTCACAGCTTGGAATGAATCCTTCAGACTTTTCAAGTCACTCCTACTGCAACTACATGATGGTTATGTTAGTTACTACCTATTGCTGCGACAAAATACCATGGGAAAGACAACTTCTAGAAGAAAGGGTGCATTTCAAGTACGGTTCCTGGTTCCAGTTGGATACACACATCACCATCACAGTTCAGGCAGACAGGCATGGTACTGAAGGAGCAGATGAGAGATCACATCTTGACCTACACAGGAAAGAGAGAACTTTGTGGAAATGGCACCAGTCTACTGAAATCTTAAATGCCATTCCAGTGACATAAATCCTATAAAAATCCAGAACTCATAATCATTTCCAAAAGAGTTCAGCCATCTGGAGAGAGCAAGCATTATATGATCCCATGGGACTATTGACATCCAAGCAGCCACAGCGGTGGGGATCAGGTCATTATGTACATCCTCTTGGTGTACTAAAGTCCATGGTGTTGCAGGATATTTGATCATGCTGTACTTGTGCGTTATTGTGTTGTTTACTCAATAAACCCATTTCTAGTTATTGTGTGGCTCAGCTTTTGCACAGAACTTTAATCTCTCTAGCCAGAATACAGACACTTCCTTAGTAAACACCTTAATCCTGAACAATCAAGGTCAAATTAGTTTGTGGAATTAAGTGCCTTGTTTGAGAAAGATATGTAATTGCATGGCAGAGAAAATGATGACTCAGAGAAGGATTTGACAGAACAAGGCATTCCCAAGTCTCTCAAGAAGAAAGAGGAAGTGGAAGCTACTTGAAGGGTAGTGTAGAGATAGAGAGGGAATAAAGAGAAGGAGGGAGAGAGACAGAGAGAGAGAGAGAGAGAGAGAGAGAGAGAGAGAAGGGGAGAGGAGCCCAAATGAGAGGAGAGGAGAGAGGAGGAGAGGGAGAGAAGAGGCATTTTTTTATTTTATATATCTTTTATTTACATTTCAAATGATTTCCCCTTTCCTGGCTCCCCACTCCCTGAAAATCCCATAAGCCCTCTTCTCTCCCCCTGCTCCCCCATCCCCCCTCCCATTTCCCTGTTCTGGTATTGCCCAATACTGCTGCACTGAGCCTTTCCAGAACCAGGGGACACTGAGAGGAGGCATTTTTTACCTGGAGCCTTTTAGAGAGACATCTTGAAGAGAGAAACAACAAGGCCCAAGTGAAGGCACAATGAGCCCGGGATTATGAAAAAGTCAGAAGATTAGAAAAATTGCTAGTTTGAGGCCAAGCAGAGCAAAATATCACAGGCCCAGAGAGAATCAAACTGAATCAGTTACCATAGAGAGGAGCTTTGAGCTAGAACAGCTGAGTTGAATCTGTTAGAAAGAGATGAAGAACCAGAAACAATGGCGTATTAATTCAGCAGTAAGTATGAGAGAATAAAAATATTCTAGCCTATGCTAAATTTTACAGAAGCTATAACCTTCCAGGATTTGGTCTAGGTTAGGACTTGGAGGCAGTAAACCTCAGAGATTACAATTTCACCTAGTGAATAAAAGTTATAGAATCCACACCTGGAACTCAGCAATTGCCTTCTGGTGTAGGTGGTGACATACTTTGTTCATGCATTTCAAAATTCATTTCCTTTGTTCTGGTATCCCAGGATCCTAATGGACAACAGAAAGGCTGTACATTGGGGAAGGGTTAATATGGTGCAGAAGAGAGAGGTTCATTTTGTTCCCAAAGCACCTCACTGTCCCATTCTCTTAATCTGGTAGGAATTCAAAATTCAGGACCTAAAGAGAGGAGATGATACCTTTTGCCCTTTCTTTTTATATCTTTCCATTTTACAGAGAATGATGTTATGTAGCAAAAAGCAGGAGAAAGGAAAGCATAAATCTGAGCAGATCCCTTACAAAGATTTCTAGAAACTCTGGGCCTTTTACCCAAGCATAAAGGAAGCAGAGGTTGCTGAATATCAGTGAGTGTAGTTAGTGATGAAGTTGGTGTGAATACAGAAACATTTTGGGGACTATAAGTCATGATTCTGACATTAGCAGACTGATGCTCAAATAAATAAAATCAGTAAAAATTTTAAATCAAAAGTAACATTGCCAATTTTCCTAATAGGTTGAAGGATATAAACCAGAAAATTGCCATCAAATACATCAAGAGCATAGAATTTCTGTGCCCGAGGCTCCTGTTGCTGTTGAACCAACGCCTTCCACCAGTGCTGCTGATATTGGGGCAACTATGGATATTGAGCTAACACCTTCCACCAGTGCTGCTGTCATTGGGGCAACAGTTGGCATTGAGTCAACTCCTTCCCCCAGTGCTACTGACAGCGAGTTTTCTGGCAGGAGGAGATTTTCTGTCACTCCCAGAGAAAACCTTGAGTTTCTTGAATGGCTAGACAGAGGAATCATGCAGTTGAACATGGAAATTGAGGCAACTTCTTCCCAAAGTAATGCTGACAGGGATGTTCCTGCTGATACTGAGCCAATTCCTCCTACCAGTGCTGCCAGCAGCAGAGCTCCTGCTGACATTGAAATAACTCCTTCCCAATGTGCTGCTGACAGTGGGGCTATTGCTGAAGTTGAAGCAACTTTTGCCCCAGGTCCTACTGACATTGCTGAGTCAGATGAGACACATGACTCAGAAACAGCTAGTGACATTGAGTTAGATTCCATAAGTGATTTAGCCGTTTACATGGAGCATGCAAGGGACACGCCCTGGGCTGACCCAGAGCCTACTCCTGGTCCCCACACTTGTTATTCCATAGACTCCACTGAAAGAGCTGACCTGAACAATTTGACCTTGCTCAAAGCACAAGACAAGTATGATAGCTTTTCTTTAGATGAGGAACCTACTCCTGTTTCTGACCTAGATGAACATCTGGCCCCTACTCAGGATGCTAACGTTTTTTATGATAATTTACTGTCAGTTGACCACACTGGCCATAGCAAGACCACTGTCAGGGAGCCTGGGTATCTCCCGGAACAAGAGAACCTACTGATGATGTTAATGCCCTTCCTGTGGCTCCTGGCATACCTCTTATCAATAATTGCAGGGATAAGTAATCTCTTTCAACAAGTGTGGCATGAAGAAAATGGCCAAGGACCTCCCACTAACAGAAAAGAAGGGTCAGGTAAGTTAGAGCATAGTAGTTGCTAAAATAGATTTCCTTTTCCCAATTTACTGAACATTCTTCACATAGTGTAACAAAACCAGTTGAGACCAACACAACTGACCATGGAAAGTTGATTGGTACTTGGTTGTCTCCCATTCTGGAATGAGAACATTTTTTTCACTCCCAGGGAAAACCTTGTGTTTTCTGAATGGCTAAGCAGAGAAATCTTCCTCTTAAACATTAGTATCTATTTATCTCTGTTTTCTGAACTCTGACTTGTGAGGATAGCATCAGTCTGGGAACAAGCATTCCAGAAGAAGCAAAATCTGAGAATAAAATTATCAAAATAAGCCTGCACCTTCTCACAGTTTCTCATTAAGTTGATTCTGATGATATTGACACTGATGTTACTGATGCTGATGGTGACAATACCACCAATGATGTGCCTGATGATACTATTGATGCTTCTTGCTTTCCTTCTAGTTGCTGCTGCAGCTGATCATCTGACCCTTGAAACAGGGGATACAACACACTAAAAACATCAAGATGCAGTGTGTAAAGAAAAATTGTATAATATATGTATATATTGAAATATTGAATTAAAATGATTTAACTTAAAGTAGACTGAAGTCAAAATTTATTGTTTTATTGGAGTCTCAC
Source organism: Apodemus sylvaticus (assembly GCF_947179515.1). Lineage (NCBI taxonomy): Eukaryota > Metazoa > Chordata > Mammalia > Rodentia > Muridae > Apodemus > Apodemus sylvaticus. The sequence continues at coordinate 199,693,799 of NC_067472.1, forward strand.
TTGAGCCATGTGATGTTTTCTGGAAAAAAATTTCTTTTATTTTTATTTTTTACTTTTTTACTTTACATCCTGATAACTGCCCCCTCCCAGTCTGCATATCCTGCAATCTTTGCCCTTTCTTACTCTCCCCTCGTCCCCTGAGAGGGTGGTGGTTGCCTGGTTATATCCCAACCCTGGAACATGGAGTCTCTGTGAGGCTATGTGCTTTCACTTCCCCTGAATCCATTCAAGGCAGTCAAGCTAGAAGATCGTATCTCACATACATGCAACAGCCTTTGACATACCCCCCTCTAGTTGTTTGGAGCCCACATGAAGACCAAGATGCACATCTGCTATCTATGTGCATGGAGGCTTAGGGCCAGACTGTGTATGTTCTTTGGTTGGTGTTTCAGGCTCTGAGAGCCCAAAGAGTCCATGTTAGCTGATTCTGTTGTTCTTCCTGTGAAATTCCTATCTTCATATGGACTGCCATCCCTCCTCCTCCTCCTCCTCCTCCTCCTCCTCCTCCTCCTCCTCCTCCTCCTCCTCCTTCTTCTTCTTCTTCTTCTTCTTCTTCTTCTTCTTCTTCTTCTTCTTCTTCTTCTTCTTCTTCTTCTTCTTCTTCTTCTTCTTCTTCAGTAACAGCCTGCATGTTCCAACAAATGTTTAGCTGTAGCTGTCTACATCTATCTAAGTCAGCTGCTCAGTGGATCCTTTCATACAATGCTATGTGCAAGTCTCCTGTCTGCAAGCATAACAGAGTATCATTAATAGTGTCAGGGATTGTTTCTTGTCCATGGGATGGGTCTCAAGCTGGGCCAGTTATTGGTTGGCCATTCCCTCAGTCTCTATTCCATCCCCTTTTCCTGCATCTCTTGTAGACAGGAAAGGTTTTGGGTTGAAAGTTTTGTGGGTGGGTTGATGTCACTATTGATCCATTGGGATTCCTGCCTAGCTAGAAGAGGCAGCCTCCCCAGGCTCCATATCCCCAGTGCTGTGAGTCACAACTAAGCACACCCACATTGATACTTGTGTGTCTCCCCTTGCCCAGGTCTCTGTCTCTTCCTGAAGTTGCCCCTCCTTACCACCCCTGTCAGTTGCAGATTTCCATTCATTATCATGGACCCTGAACCCACCTCTCCCTTACTGCATCTTTTTCCACCCAGTTCCTTAAATCCATCTGCCTTCCAGGACCATTCCATAGAATGAAACAACCTTTCTTGTGCCCTTCTTTTCCAGCCTTCCTGGGTCTCTGGTGTGTAGCATGAGCATCCTATATTTCATGGGATGCATCCTGAGAGGGGAGAGGTCATTTTTAGGCTCTTTCACACTGACCCCCACTGGATTATATACCTGCTCTAGGCTCCTAGGTATATGAGATGGACCTACTTTAAGACAGCAGCTCTTAGGCCTTTTATAAGGAAAGCAAAACAAAAAATTCAGTTAGTTTATAAATACTTTCCCATTTCTCTTTTAAGTCATTGTATTGGATATGTTAATGTGATTTTTTAAAGAAACTACATGCCTTTTACTTCTTTGTATATGGTTAAATTTTATAGATCTAATTATATCTAGGAGGATTTTGCTGCTGTGTATTTTTATGCACCATGTGCTAGAATTGAGTGCTGAGTCCCCTGAACTGGAGATACGGACAGTTGTGACCTGCCATGTGGGTGATAGCAATCAAAACTTAGTACTCTACAAACAAAACCAGAACTTTTAACTGCCAACCCATCTCTCCATAATATTTATATTATTTATACTATGTTGTATATAATATGGAAATTTTTATGTTCACTCACCCAAGTCCCAGATGTGATTGATTTACTCTCTTGGAGTACACTGACACTCAGACTTGTAGGCAAGTAAGCTTTGGGGATCCTCTTATCCACATATCTGCACTCAACCACCCCAGTGCCTCATTCTTATTTGCTATTATTCTCTGCTAGGTTACAGAGGGGAAACAAAGACACAACAGTAGATTTTCTGTTTGCCACATGCTTCTGGAACATTTTGTAGTTCTAAACAGCTAATCATTTTTTTTATGTTGTAGGTTCATATAAATAATAGAAGAATAGACTATAAAGGATAGTTCCAAGATATTCTTTTGTTTATTGAATGTTTTCTTTAAAATCGGTGAATTGTCCAACTGTAATTTTTTCTGTCAGTCCATGTATTCCCCACACATAACTTAGATATCCACTATGTAGAATATATATTCTATTTCTCTCCAGCTCTTTCTGTTCTTACACATTTATGTTCTTCTGCCCAGTCTAGTTTTCTTTTTTTATTCAGTATATTTTTTATTTACATTTCAAATGATTTCTCCTTTTCAGTATCAGATCAGTATGACACAAACTTTAATTTTTTCTAGAAAGAAATCGAAGAAGCCCTCAGAATAAGGAAGTTCTCCCATGATTGTGTATTGGCATGATTATTATAGTAAAAATGACCATTCTGCCAAAAGCAGTCTCCAGATTCAACGGAATCCCCATCAAAATTTCCACTCAATTTTTCATAGTGTTAGAATGAACAATTCTCAAAATCATTTGAATTAAGAAAAAAATCCAGGATACTGAAAACAATTTTCAACAATAAAAGAATTTCTGGGGAGTCACCATCCCTGATTTCAAGCTGTAGTGCAGAGCAATAGTGATAAAAACTGCATGGCATTGGTATAGTGTCAGGCAGGAGATCCAGAAATGAACCCACACAACCATGGTCACTTGATTTTTCATAAAGGAGCTAAAACCAACCAGTAGAAAGGTAGCATTTTCAACAAATTGTGGTCATTCAACTGTTAGTCAACATGTAGAAGAATGCAAATTGTTCCTTTCTTATCTCCCTGTAGGGGAATACCAGGGCAGGAAGAAGGGAGTGTGTGGGTGGATGGGGGAGCACTGTCATAGAATCAGCAGGAGGGGGATGGGATAGGAGGTTTCCTTAGGGGAGAACTGGAAAGGTGAAAGCATCTGATGTGTAAATAAGAAAATATCAAATAAAAAAGAAAAAAGGGCAATTACAAAGAAAAGAATAACAAATAAAAAATATAGCTTGTCAATCATCCACAGGGACACCAACAACCTTTCAGTCAGGAAACAGTCTGTCATTCCCAGGACAAAGACATTGCTTGTCAGTCATTCCCAGGAAGAGCTAAGAACTTGTCATGTATGTATAGGAAATGACCTCAGCCTATCAATAATGTGTAGGAATCTGCCTCAGTCTGTCAGTTGTCAAGAGAAAACTCACACAGACAGGCAATGATCCAAAGTAAACACCAAGAGCAGGCCTATCTTGGAGACAAAATTCATTCATTCAGTCAGTCATCTATAGGAAATATCTACAAAGTATCATGCTCAGAAAACAACCTCATTCTATTACCTATAGGAAGGAAACACCCACACCCTGTCAATCACCCATAGTAACCACCCACAATCTGTCACTCATACATGGTAGTAGAACACAGGCTATTAATCATCTATAGGAAATGCCCTCAGTCTGTCAGTCCTCCATAGGACACACCTACAGATGATCAGATTTCAAGGGCATGGCTACAGCTGTGTTTGTCTTCCAGAGGAGAAGGCCACAGCCTGTGATTTGTCCACAGGACAAGGATCAAGCCTGTCAGTCATCCATATTAAACAACCACAATCTGTCAATCATCCAGAGGATGTGCCCACACCCACCTATGTGTGGACCACATACATCGAAGTGGAAACTTCTAGTTCTTTGACATCCAGTTATGTCAAATGATGTTTTGCTGCTGCACACAGATTAAAGGATGTCTTGCTAAAGCAAACATGTGAGAGAATATTTACCTGAAGCAGACACAGATGAAAAGATGTTTTGTCTGAAGAGACACCAGAAAGAATGTTTACCTGAAGCAAACACAGATGAAGGATGTTTTGATATAGCAGATATGCAAAAGGACCTGTGATAGAGTATAAATATAACCCCACACAGAGTGGGACATGAGCGCCGACCTTGGTTTGGGTGGCTCTGCCTGTCTATAGCTTTGTTTGAGTCACAGACAATTCAAAGAAGGCTGAGCACACTCAGCTAGGTCCAACAGTGTCTCTTTACTACAATGGGTGTAACTTGAATGTGGCTTCACAAAGTGCATTCAGGGGACAAACAGGATCACATTAGGAGACAGTGTCCCTCCTACAGCTTTTCACTGGTGCGTTGCCAGGCAGACTTTCTTCTTCAAGTTATCTTCAATGGGCTACATTCATTTTCCTACCTGAGGTTTTGATGTTCTTTGCCTGTAACTTACTCTTCTGTCTCTTTTCCCTGATTCACACAAGCTTCCTTTAATTTCTCCTTAGAAATGTTACTCCTTCAAAAATGCATTCCCTGGATCTATCTATTCCTCTCACACCAAAAGCCACTGACTTCAGGCTGCCTGGCCAGCTTTCCTTTATAAAACTTCCTGGGATACTTATCATGACTGTAATTAAATTTAATTGCAATGGATTTGTAATAGACTGTTTACAATCTTAATGTTTTTATCCCTTTCTGATGGATATCTGAGCAGGCCCACTGATGTCCACATCCTAAAATTCCCTAATAGAACTAAATTCCAGCATGCTTGTTGAAGTTGACTGTACAGTGGAAACTCTTTAAAAAGTAGAGGGCTATTCCCATAAAAACTGAAAATCAAGGGGACTAAGTCATTTTCTAAAAGCAATTAACAGAAGTAAATGGCTGCAGAAAGTTTAGGAGATGCTGAGGGATCTCAGAACATTCCATTTTTTATATTGAACCGAGTTTTGTCTTATGAATTCTGAAGGTCACTTTTTACCTGGAAGTACAAAATTCACTTGACTTCATTATACAGAATAGTACTTCCTGAGCAGTACTCCAAAAGTATAGAGAATAAAAACAAAAATTCATAAATCAGACATCATGAAATTCAAAAGTTTATATAAATCAAAGAACACCATCATTTGAAAGAAACGGACGCCTCTATCATGGGTATTTTTCTCTCTATTTAATAACAACCTTTCTATTTTTCCACTGTACTACAAACATACATAAATATTCATATACATATATAAAATCCAAAAATATAAAATCTTACTAACACCTTATAAAAAAGTATATTTAAAATATAAACACAAGTAAAACATTATCTATTAAGCTTCACTCTTCTAAGTAGCATTCAAGATATGCAAGGTACTCTGCATGCTACCAGAACAGAAATGTAAACATGGCTATCCCAAAGTTACAAACATTGCAAACTAAAATAGTGACTGGCCTGTAAGCTATTCTGGTGCAGTAGTGGAACAAAAGTTATGGATATAATTATATCTCCTGATTATATTTAAAACACACTCCATGTTACAGAAAATGTGGTACATTGAGGCAATGAAGTATTATTCAGCTATTAAAACAATGATTTGCTGAAATTCTTAGGCAAATGGACGGAACTAGAAAATATCATCCTGAGTGAGGTAAACCAGTCACAAACAACACACATGGTATGCACTCACTGATAAGTGGATATTAGCCCCAAAGCTTGGAATACCCAAGATACAATTCATAGACCACATGAAGCTCAAGAAGAAGGAAGACCAAAGTATGGATACTTCTGTCCTTCTTAGAAGGAGGAACAAAATACCCACAGGAGGAGATGCAGAAACAAAGTGTGGAGCAGAGACTGAGGAAAAGGCCATCCAGAGACTGCCCCACCTGGGAATCTATACCATACACAGTTACCAAGCCCAGCCACTATTATGAATTCCAAGAAGTACTTTAAGACAGGAGCCTGACATAGCTGTCTCTTGATAGCCTCTGTCAGAATCTGACAAATACAGAGGCTTGCAGCCAACCATTGGATTGAATACAGGGTCCCCAATGGAAGAGGTAGAGAAAGGTCTGTAGGAGCTGAAGGTGTTTGCAACCCCATAGTAGGAACAATAATATCAACCAACCAGACCCCCCCCCAGAGCTTGCAGGGACTAAACCACCAACAAAAGAGTATATATGGAGTGACCCATGGCTCCATCTTATTTGCAGCAGAGGATGGACTTGTTGGACATCAATGGGAGGAGGGGCCTTTGGTTTTGTGAAGGTTTGATGCCCCAGTGTAGGGGAATGGCAAGGCGGGGAAGTGGGAGTGTTTGGATAAGTGGAGGAACACACTCATAGAAGCAGGAACAGGGGGATGGGATAGGGGTTTAGAGGGTGGAACTGGGAAAGTGGACAATATTTGAAATGTAAATAAAGAAAATATCCTATAAAAAGATAAAAGTATATTTCTTTCTATTTAATAACAACCTTTCTATTTTTCCAATGTACTAGAAGCATACATAAAACACTGAACATAGAAATTTGCCCACAAAAATATTTTCCATGACATAATACTTATTTTATCCCCCTGAATTTAGGGGAATTAAAGCATACAATGAAGTCGCTATATTTACTTTTGAGTCAACATATGACTACTCAGATATGAAAGGCTCATAAATTTCAACCATGTTCACTTCAGATACTGAAGCTTCCAGCACAGAAATCTGAATAGAGCTATTTGCTGAGGAACATTTAATCCTTGAGATGATGAGAATGGAGAACCCAAGATAAATAGAATTATAGACCTGCAGGTGAATTCAACTTCACTTTTTATTTAAACAGAAACTCAAAGCCTCAGATCCTGGTAGAGCATGCTGAAACTGTACTTTAAACAAGCATTTTTCTCTTGTTCAAATTTTGAGGGCTCTCATAGTTTTCCTCATGTAGGAATCATCTTTTAAGATCCAGGCTAAGTTTTAGTGTAAATCACACTACATCAATATAGCCATTTTAGATATTTAATCACTCTCCTATCCCAAACTTCCTCAGTTTCCCATATTCCCAAAAGTATTTTTGATCACACAAACCAGTTTTCCATTAAAACACTTCAACTCATTCTCATCAAAATCTTCGGTCAGTATTCAAATTGTTTCTACTAATGCTCTTGTCTTCTGACAGACACCAACTCTAAAATCAATTTGTCACTTTGGATTATATGTACATATGGCATATTTAGAACTTACCCAAACATCCAAACAGGAAACTCAATATGAGTTCTTTTACCTGTGTGGATTTCCCTTTGGATTTGTTTTTATTGTCACCTATAAAACTGTTATTGATAAAAATTCTCTCTACATACACCAAGAGAAAGAGGCAAGAAATACTTAAATGCGTACCAAATTCAGTAGAATTGATACACATATCAATAGTGGCACCAATTGAAAGAACTGAATTTATGATGTATATTTTGTATAGATACATTAATAAATTTAAGAATAATGGAATATGTATAGAATAAGAGTCAAAGGTTTTAAAAGATATAAACAGTCAATTAATAAAAAGAAAAGACAGAGACATCTTCCACAATGGCAACATTGGTGACAGCACTGAACCAGTGTGTAATTCTTCTTTCTGCCTCTTAAATATTCACAGCTAACAGAGGAAAAATCTTTTATGATAACACGTGACAGAGGATTTAAGAAATAGTTGTGGTCAATATCATCTCATACTCTCAAAGAAGTACACATATTCTAATGAATGCATTAACCTAACTGCCAGTTTTATTCATTTATTTTCTAGAATATCGAGCATATGACTGTCATCAATAAAATTCCCAATTTGGGCTGTCCATATGTCCTAATGAACAGAGTAATATGGGAAAACATCAAACTCTCAAAGGCCACTGATCATTGTGCTTTGTCCTCACAGCTCCTGCAGGAAGAGATCATATAGAGAGTATGTGAAAGTTACTGAAAGCCTCATGAGAAGTCTATTTGTGGAAGTCACACTGAGCAGGAAGGAATAGGATCATGGCGGAAATGTTGTGAGAACCTGAGGGACAGCTCTGCTGACATCTCTAAATGCCCAATTCATAACAGCAGCTTTGACCATGGTTCACCATGAGATAACTGTAGCCATGGGAAAGCAATGGTCAGGAAGAGGTAGGTCTGTTATGGAGCAATGGACAGAATGCTGCATATTTCAGTCTTTATCATTGAAACAAGTCGCAAGGACAAAGTACTTTTTCTTTCATTGTAGCATCTTTTTTTCTGTTTTCTTTTTTTCTTTTCCTTTTTTTCAATTTTCTATATTCTTTGTTTAAATTCCAAATGATTTTCCCTTTCTTGGTTTCCTGCTCCCCATAAGTACCATAAGCCTTCTTTCCTCTGCCCATTCCCCAATCACCCCCTCCCACTTCTCTGTCCTGGCAATCCCCTACATTGTTGCATAAAGCCTTTCCAGGAAGAGGGCACTCTCCTTCCCTCTTGGGAATCATTTGATATGTTAATTGTGTCTTGAGTATTCAGAGTTTCTGGGCTAATTAACATCCACTTATCAGTGACTACATTCTATGTGTATTATTTTGTGATTGGGTTACCTCACTTAGGATGATATTTTCCAGTTCCAACCATTTGCCTAAAAATTTAATGAAATCATTGTTTTTAATTGCTGAACAGTATTCCGTTGTGTAAATATACCACATTTTCTGAATCCATTCCTCCACTGAGGGACATCTGGGTTCTTTCCAGCTTCTGGCTATTATAAATAAGGCTGCTATGAACATAGTGGAGCATGTGTCTTTGTTACATGCCAGGGGACTCCTCTGGGTATGCCCAAGAGTGGTATAGCAGGGTCCTCCGGAAATGTCATGCCCAGTTTTCTGAGGAACCACCAGACTGATTTCCAGAGTGGTTGTACCAGCTTGCAATCCCACCAGCAGTGGAGGAGTGTTCCTCTTTCTCCACATCCTCACCAACACCCGCTGTCTCCTGAGTTTTTAACCTTAGCTATTCTGACTGGTGTGAGGTGAAATCTCAGGATTGTTTCAATTTGCATTTCCCTAATGACTAATGATGTTGAACATTTATTTTATATATATATATACATATATATGTATATATGTATATATATAATATATTTATATATTTTTTTCTATATTCTTTGTTTACATTCCAAATGATTTCCCCTTTCCCAGTTCCCCCCTCCCCATATGTCCCATAAACCTTCTTTTCTCCACCCATTCTCCAATTACCTCCCTCCTTTTTCTCTGTCCTGGTACTACCCTACAATGCTAGATCGATCCTTTCCAGGATCAGGACCCTCTCCTTACTTCTTCATGGGAGTCATTTGTTATGTTAATTGTGTCTTGGGTATTCAGAGCTTCTGGGCTAATTAATAGCCAGTTATCAGTGATTGCATTCCATGAGCATTCTTTTGTGATTGGGTTACCTCACTTAGGATGATATTTTCCATTTCCAACCATTTGCCTAAAAATTTTATGAATTCATTGTTTTTAATTGCTGAGTAGTATTCCATTGTGTATATGTACCACATTTTCTGTATCCATTCCTCCACTAAGGGACATCTGAGTTCTTTCCAGCTTCTGGCTATTATAAATCAGGCTGCTATGAATATAATGGAGCATGTGTCCTTATTGCATTCCAGGGAATCCTTTGGGTATATGCCCAGGAGAGGTATAACAGGGTCCTCCGGAAGTCTCATGTCCAGTTTTCTGAGGAACCACCAGACTGATTTCCATAGTGGTTGTACCAGCTTGCAACCCCACCAGCAGTGGAGGAGTGTTCCTCTTTCTCCACATCCTTGCCAACACCTGCTGTCTCCTGAGTTTTTAACCTTAGCCATTCTGACTGGTGTGAGGTGAAATCTCAGAGTTGTTTTGATTTGCATTTCCCTAATGACTATTGATGTTGAGCATTTCCTAAGGTGCTTCTCAGCCATCTGAATTTCTTCAGGTGAAAATTCTTTGTTTAGCTCTGTACCCCATTTTTTAAATAGGGTTATTTGGTTCCCTGGGGTCTAACTTCTTGAGTTCTTTGTATACATTGGATATTAGCCCTCTATCAGATGTAGGGTTGATGAAGATCTTTTCCCAATTTGATGGTTGTCATTTTGTTCTTTTGATAGTGTCCTTTGCCTTACAGAAACATTGTAAGTTTATGAGGTCCCATTTGTCACTTCTTAATCTTAGAGCATAAGCTATTGGTGTTCTGTTCAGGAACTTTCCCCCTGTGCCCATGTCCTCAAGGGTTTTCCCCAGTTTCTTTTCTATTAGTTTCAGTGTGTCTGGTTTCATGTGGAGGTCCTTGATCCACTTGGAGTTGAGCTTAATACAAGGAGATAAGAATGGATCAATTTAGACTCAGTGAAACAGTATTCAGCAAAACCAGAACGGGGAAGTGGGAAGGGGTGGGTGGGAGGACAGGGGAAGAGAAGGGGGCTTGCGGGACTTTCGGGGAGTGGGGGGGCTAGAAAAGGGGAAATCATTTGAAATGTAAATAAATTATATCGAATAATAAAAAAAAAAGAATGGATCAATTTGCAGTCTTCTGCATGCTGACCTCCAGTTGAACCAGCACCATTTGTTGAAAAGGCTATCTCTTTTCCACTGGATGGTTATAGCTTCTTTGTCAAAGATCAAGTGACTGTAGGTGTGTGGGTTCATTTCTGGGTCTTCAATTCTATTCCACTGATATACCTTCCTGTCACTGTACCAATACCATGCAGTTTTAACACTATTGCTCTGTAGCAATGTTTGATGTCTGGGATACTGATTCCCCCAGAAGTTCTCTTACTGTTGAGAATAGTTTTAGCTATCCTGGGTTTTTTGTTATTCCAGCTGAATTTGAGAATTGTTCTTTCTAACTCTATGAAGAACTGAGTTGGGATTTTTATGGGGATTGCATTGAATCTGTATATTGCTTTTGGAAAGATGGCCATTTTTACTATATTAAACCTGCCAATCCATGAACATGGAAGATTTTTCCATTTTCTTAGGTCTTCTTTGATTACCATCTGCAGAAACCTGAAGTTTGTGTCATACAGATCTTTCAGGTGTTTCATTAGAGTCACACCAAGATACTTTATATTGTTTGTGGTTATTCTGAAGGGTATCATTTCCCTAATTTTTTCTCAGCCTGCTTATCCTTTCAGTATAAGAAGGCTACTAATTTGCTTGAGTCGAGTTTATAACCAGCCACTTTGCTGAAGTTGTTTATCAGCTGTAGCAGTTCTGTGCCAGTTTTTTTTTTGGGGGGGGGGGTCACTTAAGCATACTATCATATCATCTGCAAATAGTGATAGTTTGAATTCTTCCTTTCCAATTTGTTTCCTTTTGACCCCCCCTTATGTTGTCTAATTGCTCCAGCTAGAACTTCAAGTACTATATTGAAAAGATATGGAGAGAGGGGGCAGCCTTGTCTAGTCCCTGATTTTAGTGGGATTGCTTCAAGTTTCTCTCCGTTTTGTTTGATGTTAGCTACCAGTTTGCTGTATATTACTTTTACTATATTTAGGTATGGGCCTTGAATTCCTGTTCTTTCCAAGGCTTTTAGCATGAAAGGATGCTTAATTTTGTCAAATGCTTTTTCAGCATCTAATGAAATGTCCATGTTGTTTTTTTCTTTGAGTTTGTTTATGTAGTGGATTGCATTGATGGATTGATGGATATTGAACCATCCTTGTATCCCTTGTATGAAGCCTAATTGATCATGGTGAATGATTGTTTTGATGTGATCTTGGGTTTGGTTGGCAAGAATTTCTTTGAGTATTTTTGCATCAATATTCATAAGAAGAAGGAAGAAGGAAGAAGATATTCCAAGAAGAAGGAAGGAGTGACCCTTGGTCCTGGAAATGCTCAGTGCAGCAGTGTCGGGGAATACCAGGACCGGGAAGTGGGAAGGGGTAGATTGGGGAACAGGGGGAGGGAAGAGGGCTTATGGGACTTTCAGGGAGGGGGGATCCAGGAAAGGGCAAATCACTTGAAATGTAAATAAAGAATATATTGAATAAAAAGAGAATTTTATTGAGTATTTTTGCATCGATATTCACAAGGGAAATTGGTCTGAGGTTCTCTTTCTTTGTTGGATCTTTTTGTAGTTTTGGTATCATCGTAATTGTGGGTTCATAGAATGAGTTGGGTAGTGTTCTTTCTGTTTCTAGTTTGTGGAATTATTTGAAGAGTATTGGTGTTATGTCTTCTTTGAAGATCTGATAGAATTCTGCACTAAAATCATCTGGTCCTGGGCTTTTTTTTATTTTGTTGTTGGAAGACTTTCAATGACCACTTCTATTTCTTTAGCGGTTATGGGAGTTTAGATGATCTATTTGATCCTGATTTAATTTTGGTATTTGGTATCTGTCTGGGAAATTGTCTATTTGCTCCAGATTTTCCAGTTGTGTTGAGTATAGGCTTTTGTAGTAGGATCTGATGATTTTTTGAATTTCCTCAGATTCTGTTGTTATATTTCCCTTTTCATTTCTAATTTTGGTAATTTAGATACTGTCTTTGAGCCCTCTAGTTAGTCTGGCTAAGTGTTTATCTATTTTGTTGATTTTCTCAAGGAACTAGCCCCTGGTTTTGTTGATTCTTTGTATGGTTTCCTTTGTTTCTACTTGATTGATTTCAGCCCTGAGTTTGATGATTTCCTGTCTTCTGCTCCTCCTGGGTGAAATAGCTTCTTTTTGTTCCAGGGCTTTCAGGTGTGCCGTTAAGCTGCTAGTTTATGCTCTCTCCAGTTTCTTTTTGGAAGCACTCAGGGCTATGAGTTTTCCTCTTAGCACTGCTTTCATTGTGTCCTATAGATTTGATTATGTTGTGCCTTCATTTTAATTAAATTCTAAAAAGTCTTTGATTTCTTTCTTTACTTCTTCCTTTTCCAAGGTATCATTGAGTAGAGTATTGTTCAGACTTCATGTGTATGTGGGCTTTCTGTTGTTTTTGTTGCTATTGAAGACCACTCCTATCATAATGATCTGATAGGAGGCATGAGATTAGTTTGATCTTCTTATATCTGTTGAGGTCTGTCTTGTGGCCAATTATATGATGAATTTTGGAGAAGGTACCATGAGGTGCTGAGAAAAAGGTATATTCTTTTGCTTTAGGATGAAATGTACTCTTTCTCTCTCTCTCTCTCTCTCTCTCTATATATATATATATATATATATATATATATATATATATATATATATGTATATATATGTATATACATACATACATATATATGTGTGTGTGTGTCTCTGTGTGTGTGTGTGTGTGTGTGTGTGTGTGTGTTAAATCCAATTGTTCCTAAGCTTCAATTAGTTTCACTGTGTCCCTGTTTAGTTTCTGTTTTCCTGATCAGTACATTGAGGAGAATGGAGTGTTGAAGTCATCCACAATTATTGTGTTAGGTGCAATGTGTGCTTTGAGCTTTAGTAAAGTTTCTTTTATGAATGAGGGGTGCCCTTGCATTTGGCACATAGATGTTCAGAATTGAGAGTTCTTCTTGTTGGATTTTTCCTTTGACCAGTAAGAAGTGTCCCTCGGTGTCTCTTTTGATGACTTTATGTTGAAAGTCAATTTTATCTGATATTAGAATGGCTACTCCAGCTTGTTTCCTGAGACCATTTGCTTGTAAAATTAACTTCCAGTCTTTTACTCTGAGATAGTTTTTGTCTTTGACACTGACGTGTGTTTCTTGTATGCAGCAAAATGTAGGGTCCTGTTTCATTATCCAGTCCGTTAGTCTATGTCTTTTTATTGGGGCACTGAGTCCATTCATGTTAAGAGATATTAAGGAATAGTGATTATTGCTTCCTGTTATTTTTGACATTATTTTTATATTTTTGTGATTATCTTCTTTTGGGTTTGATGAAAGAAGGTTACTATCTTGCTTTTTCCAGGGTGTAGTTTCCCTCCTTGTATTGGTGTTTTCCACCTATCATCCTTTGTAGGGCTGGGTTTGTGGAAAAATATTGTGTAAATTTGGTTTTATCATGGAATATCTTGGTTTCTCCATCCATGGTGATTGAGAGTTTTGCTGGGTATAGTAGTCTTGGCTGGCATTTGTGTTCTCTTAGAGTTTGTATAAGATTTGCCCAGGATCTTTTAGCTTTCATGGTCTCTGGTGAGAAGTCTGGTGTAATTCTGATAGGCCTTCCTTTATATGTTACTTGGCCTATTTCTCTTACTGCCTTTAATATTTTCTTTGTTTATTACACTTGGGCTTTTGACGGGAGGTATTTCTGTTCTGGTCCAGTCTGTTTGGAGTTGTAGGCTTCTTGTATGTTCATGGGCATCTCTCTCTTTAGGTTACGGAAGTTTTTTTCTATAATTTTGTTGAAGAAATTTGCTGGCCCTTTAAGAAGTTGTAAATCTTCACTCTCATCTATACACATATAATCCTTAGGTTTGATCTTCTCATTGTGTCCTGGATTTCCTTGATGTTTTGGATTACAATCTTTTTGCATTTAGCATTTTCTTTGACTGTTGAGTCAATGGTTTCTATGGTAACTTCGGCATCTGAGATTCTTTCTTTTATCTCTTATGTTCTGTTGTTTATATTTGCATCTATGACCCCTGATTTCTTCCCAAGGTTTTCTGTCTCCAAAATTGTCTCTCTTTGTGATTTCTTAGTTGCTTCTTCTCCTCCTTCTTCTTCTTCTTCTTCTTCTTCTTCTTCTTCTTCTTCTTCTTCTTCTTCTTCTTCTTCTTCTTCTTCTTTTGTTAGATCCTGGATGGTTTTGTTCAGTTCCTTCACTTGTTTGTTTGTGTTTTCCTGTAATAGTTTAAGAGATTTTTGTGTTTCCTCTTTCATGACTTCTGCCTGTTGACCCAATTTCTCCTGCATTTCTTTAAGTGATTATCGCATTTCCTCTTTATTGGCTATTATCTTTTGACCCATATTCTCATGAATTTCTTTAAGTGATTTTTGTGGTTCCTCTACCAGGGCTTCTACCTTGTTCATGTTCTCCTGTATTTCTTTAGAGATTTATTTATGTTCTTCTTGTAATCCTCTAATAGCATCATGAGATGTGACTTTAGATCCAAATCATGTTTTTCTGGTATGTCGGGGTATCCAGGACTTGCTGATGTTGGGTTCAGATGCTGCCATATTGCCTTGATTTCTGTTGGTAACATTCCTACATTTGCCTTTTACCATCTGGTTGTCTCTGGTGTTAGTTGGTCCTGTTGTCACTTGCTGGTGCTTGAACCTCCTGTGAGCCTGTAAGGCTATTTCCGTACCTCAGGATGACTGGGTTTCTCCTGGCACTGATTGCTGATGGGCTGCCCTACTCTTGGGTGCCATTGGAGCCCTGGTATGCCTTGCCCCAAGCAATATTATATTCAGGTTGTCTCTGTGTACCTGGTGTTGCCCATCTGGTCCTTCCAGGAGTGAAGATGGTGGATGCTGTAGGGACCCTTTCCAAGTGCTAATCACTCTGCAGGGCAAATGACCCAGGACAGGGCTGGCACACAGATGACCTGCAGAGCTGTCCAGGCCTTGGGCACAGGCAGAAGCCTGGCTGGCTGTGTCCCAAGCAATGTTAAACTCGGGATATCTCTGTGTACCTGGTGTTGCCTGTCTGGTCAGTCCAGGAGCGAAGATGGCTGATGCTGTGGGGACCCTTTCCAAGTGCCGATCACTCTGGTGTTGCCTGTCTAACAAAGTACTCTCTAATTATCTAAAATGTTTCAAAATTACTGTTCTGTAGAAGATTAATTTGAGGGATTTCCAGAGTGGTATGATCAAGATGAAGAGAGCAGAAGCAGCTCAGATCATCAGTCTTTCTTCTTTCAACTATCCTTTCAACTACTACTAATAAGTATCAGGAAATTAAGGGCAAAGGATACTTGCAAGAGATCCCGTATTACATTTAAACAAAACTTTACTCTGACTTTAGGGACTGCAACAAGGAAGATAGCAGTCTTCATTATGATTAATTCTCAAAAAGTACTTGAATTCAGACAAATGGAAAAAGAAAGGAATATTCAGGTCCAAGATCACACTAGGTAATGTGGGTACCCAATTTCTGAGTGACTACAAGGCAGAACAGAGGTATTGTGAGTCATGCATATTACATATATATAAATAATGCAGATATTATTGGGAATCCCAGGATAGCTTTCCTAATTATTTATTTATTTGTTTGTTTGTTTGATTGTTTATTATCTATAAATTGTTTTATTTATTTCCATTCTAAGTATTGCCTCCTTCGCTTTCCCCCTCTAAGAGTTCTTCACCCCACCCCCTTGCCTTTGCCTCCCACATCTCCTCTCCACCATCCCTCCACATCCCTTTTCGTTGGGGCATCAAGTCTTTACAGAATTAGGTGCATCCTCTCCCACTGAGGCCAGACAAGGCAGTCCT
Source organism: Apodemus sylvaticus (assembly GCF_947179515.1). NCBI lineage: Eukaryota > Metazoa > Chordata > Mammalia > Rodentia > Muridae > Apodemus > Apodemus sylvaticus. Next base: position 199,709,941 of record NC_067472.1, read on the forward strand.
CTCTTACATATGTGCCTGGGCCCACTGACCAGCCCATGTATGCTCCTTAGTTGGTGGCTTAGTCTCTGGGAGCTCCCAGGGGTCCATGTTAGTTGATACTGTTAGTCTTCCTACAGGGTTGCCATCCCCTTCAGTTCCTTCACTACTTCCCCTAACTCTTCCATGGGATCCCTGACTTCAGTCCAATGGCAGTCTGTAAGTATCTGCATCTGTCTTAGTCAGCTGGTGGTAGAGCTTCTCAGAGGACAGGCATGCTAGGCTCCTGTCTGCAAATACAACACGGCATCAGTAATAGGTAAAGGTTTGGTTCCCACCCAAGGGATGCATCCCAAGGTGGGTTGGTCACTGCATGGCTTTTCCTTCCATCTCTGCTCCATTTTTGTACTTACATTTCTTTTACACAGGAACAAGTCTGAATCAAAAAAAATTGACGTTAGGTTAGTTACACCATCCTTGCACTGGGAGCCCTGTCACTCTACTTGTGGTAGTCTCTTCAGGTTCCATCTCCCCACTGTTGGGCATTTTGAATAAGGTCACCCCCAATGAATCCTACAAACCTCTCTCATTCCAGGTCTCTGGCAATTTTTAGAGGTTCCGCTTACCCCACCCCACCCCACCCCACCCCGGCAGCTGCATATTTCTGTTCATCTTTCTGGCCCTCTGGCCTTCTCTCCTGTCTTCCCTCATACCTGCTCCTGCTTCCTTCCCCCTCCCCTCTCCACCCAGGTACCTCCATTCCTCTGCCTCCTGGGATTATTGTGTTCCCCCTTCTAAGTGGGGTTGAAGCATGCTCCTTTGGGCCTTTAGTATTGTTCAACTTCTTATGGACTGGGGGTTGTATCTTGTTTGTATTTACATTTTGTTTAATATCCACTTATCAGTGAGTACTAGCATGTCCTTTTAGATCTCGGTTATCTCAGTCAGGATGATATTTTCTTTTCTTTTTTTTTATTGAATATATTCTTCATTTACATTTCACATGTTATACGCTTTCGTTGTTTCTCCCCTCCCAGAAAACCGTCAATCCATCCTCCCTCCCACTGCCTCCATGAAGATGCCCCTACACACACCCACTCCTACCTACCCCATCGGGATTTCAACACACTGGGGCATCTATTAAGTCTTCATAGACCAAGCACCTCTCCTCCCATCGATGCCCAACAAGTCATTCCTCCACCACAAATGTATTTGGAACCATGTGTACCCCTTGGCTGATGGCTTAGTCCCTGGGAGCCCATGGGGGTTTGGTTGGCTGTCATTGTCATTCTTCCCATGAGTCTGCAAACCCCTTCAGCTCCTCCAGTCCTCTCTCAATGTCCTCCATTGGGACTCTGTACTCAGCACAATGGGCGGCTGCTAGCATCACCCTCTATCGTCAAGGCTCTGGCAGGGCCCCTCAGGAGACAGCCATATCAGGCTCCTTTCGGCAAGCACTTTTTGGCATCCACAATAGTGTCAGTGCTTGGTGACTTTATAGAATGAATCCCCAGGTAAGACAGTCTTTCTGAGCTTTTGAGCTAATATCCACTTATCAGTGAGTGCATACTGTGTGTGTTATTTTGTGATTTGTTTACCTTACTCAGGATGACACTTTCTAGTTCCATCCACTTGCCTAACTATTGAACAAGGAAGTCCCCATTCTTATGGAATCCTAAATGTAGAGTTATTTCTTCCAGACTTCCCTGAACTAAGGGCCTTCCCACAAGACCACAAGCCCTGACTGATCAGGGTGTGATAGCCATTTCTACAAACAGACTGCGAAGCCCAGATCCTGTTCCGTTCTCAGGACAGAGGGAACATTCTCTAGACACTGAGGGCACAGGACAGAGGCTTCAGTGGAACCTTGTAGAGATGAAGCATTGAGCTCCTCCCTTCCAATTCCCACATGTCACTCTAGTGCCTTCAGTTCTAAGGGACAGCATGCAAACAAGTACAGAGTGTTGACAAATGTGTAAGGGCTGGAGTGATGGCTCAGTGATTAAGAGCACTGGCTGCAATTCCAGAGGTCCTCAGTTCAACTCTCAGAAACCACATGGTGGCTCACAACCACAGGTACTGATGTTCTCTTCTGGTGTGTCTGAAGATAGAGACAGTATACTCATATACATAAATGTATTCTTTTAAAAAAGAGAGAAGAAAAGAAAAGAAACATGTATAAACATCCCATGGTCAGGGAGGACACTCACCACACACTCTGCTTTCTGGAACATGATTGGTTCAAGAGGTCAACAAAGAGCCGGTTGCCAGGTCTACTCCCAAGCCTAACAAAGTTCAGTTTGATCCCAGTACCCACTGAGGTGGCTGGACAGAACTGACTTCCACCTGTGTCCTCTGACCTCCACCTGTACACCATGTCACACCCACACCCACATATCCGCACACAAGCATAGATACTAAATAAGGGGAAACTAATTTATTTCCAGTTTTGTGAGGCAGAGTCTCACTATGTAACTTTGGCTGGTCTGAAACTCACTATGTGGACCAAGCTGGCTTCTAAATCACACAGATACCAATGTCTGCCTCTGCCTCTGCCTCTGATTCTGCCTCTGCCTCTGCCTCTGCAGAGCTGGAATTGAAGTCATCTCTTACCACATTTTGCTAGTAAACAATATATTCTATGTTACTTATTTATCTTTGATTTCTCATGACACAGTTTCTTTGTGTAGCTCTGGCTGCCCTAGAATTCAATCTGTTGACCAAGCTAGCCTCAAATTCAGAGGTCTGTCAGGCTCTACCTCCTGAGTGCTGGAAATAAAGGGTGACAGTAATTTTTTTTTGAACAACCTAATCAGCAGAAGCTGGACATGATGTCACATACCTCTAATTCCAGCCCTCAGTAAGTTGAAGTTGGAGAATCCAAAGTTCAAGGCCAGGCAGGTCTACATAGTGAGTTCCAAGCCAGTGAGGGTTACATAGTGAAACTGTCTCAAAACAAAATAAACAAAAAAACATGGGTTTGCCTCTTTTAACATTTAATTTTGGTTGTTTTTACAACTAGAACCAGAGACCTCAAGCATCAAAGGAAAGACATAGAACAGAATGCTTAGAAAGAGAAAACTATCTGATGCTATGGATAGGATATTGAACCTGGGCAGAGGTGTCCCATGCCCATAATCCCAGTACTTTGGAGGCAGAGACAGGGAGATCTCTGAGTTATGGATTATCTTAGAGCAATTTGCATGCATCTGTCCAATCCTAACAGGACTACATGAAGGGCTGTCATTCTGAAAGCAAACCCTTTCATAAGTTTCAGCATCTGTCATCTTAGTGAAGGAAGAGCAGCCTCCTTCCCCAGCTTGGTCTCAACAGGGATGTGTCTGATTTTCAGTATTCTGGATAGATAATTTACCTCCTGAATTATAACAGAGTCTCTCTCTTTTTCCCTCCCTCTCCCTCCCCCTCCCCTTCAACACTGCTCTACTTTTCTTGCTACCCCTTCTAGAAGCCAGGCTGGCCTGGAACTCAAACTTCAACCCCACCATCCTTGTCCCGTCCTCCCGTCTCTACACTGTCCCTCAGCCTAGCCAACTCTCAGCAGCCTATGGGGACCAGCTCCGCAGAGAGCTGGCTACAGTCTAAGGCTAAGAGGCCAAAGCCTGGATCTGAGCAATATTCACAAGCGGGAGTTTATGAATCTTCACTGTACCTTTGACTATGGACTTTGAACCCCAGGGAGGCTCACAGGTTGACCTGCACAGCTGTGGACACAGGGAGCAGAGCTACATTCACAGTGCACAGCTGCAGTCTGACACCAATGAAACAGGAACTGGACCTCGGAGTAAAGCCCCCAGGTGGCTGACACTATGTCACCTGCAGAGGCAGTGGCATTGTCTCTAAGGGGAGTCTAGGACACTTCCAGAAAAGAAAGCACTCGGGTACCAGGTGGAGGGATAAACAGTAACTAGTCGTGATTACTTAAGGGGCCTCACAAACAGTTAGAAGAAAATACTTCTGGGCTCCCTGGAGCTACACACCAGCGTGAGAGGTGGCTTGGGGTATTCTGTAATAGTGTCCCCAAAGTGGGCTCACAGTCTACTACAACGGAACGGTCTCTCAGTAAGTTCATGGTCACCCATAGGCTGTATCATGAGCTGCCAGCAGAAAGAAAGAGGTGCAGTCTGCCTTTGCACCCACACACCTCCCTGCAGGGCCTCTCCACAGAACATGGCTGGGCTTCGAAGCACTGTAGGCCCTTCCACCAGGAGTAAGACACAGCCAAGACCACCTGCATGCACCCTCACTCTCCCATGAGACTCATCCCCAGTGGCTTATTTGCATTGAAGGTGGATACATCTCTGAATCTGAAGCATCTAATCTGGAAGTGTCTACTCAGAGAACCTAAGGACCTTGTGAAGAGGTTCTCCACGCACATTCCCCAAACTTACATTCAACAAACCTACAGTTTTAAGTTTCCTTGGAAGATGAAAACAACTGATTCTTGACCCCCTCCCTAGATAGGCACCAATGACATCCCAAAATACAATTTCATCCAAGTCCAATTTGGGTTTTCTTACACAGTACAGGCAAACCGTTACTTATAAGAGTGTGGTGCCCACTTTGGGTTTGAAAACTTTCTAAACACTTCAATCCCTGATCTTGAAAACTCACCAGACCCTGAGCCTGAAAACTTACCCATCAATCCCTGGGCTTGACTCAAAATCTCACAAATCCCCACCCTGCAGATCTGACCTCCAAGAAACCATATATAAGCCTCCCCCTCACTCAGGTGTCTGCTGCTTCTCATGCAAGCACAGGCAGATACTCTCTTGGGTCTTTCCCAAAACGTCTCTTGTGTGAGGTTTATAGTGCAATGTGATTTTTTTTTTATTCCTTGGCTCCTGGATGCCAGGACAACGTTCCCCTCTGAGCTGTAACATTTGAAGTAGGAAAATCTTAGGAGGTCCATGTGCCTCCTGCCCATACAGTGTGCTTTGAATTTCTCCATGCTCCATAGAGGACATGATGCCAAAGGGTCAATTTTGCTTTTGCCCACCATAAAGGGATTAGACGGGCCTGTAACATACTTTGTTTCTTCTAGACCCTTATGTGAATTTCCCTCCTATCATAATAAAGTATTTCTCTAATTCTTGTGTTAAATATTCCTGATAAACACATGCTATAAAGAACATGAAATTATATATGTATATGTATGTATGTATGTATGTATGTATGTATGATGTAATGTATATCTCCATGGCAAATAACTCTTTTTTATAATATTCATTTACATTTCAAATGGTGAAACCTTTCCCAGTCCCCCCCCTGAAAACTCCAACCCCTCCTCCCACGCCCTGCTCCAAGTATATATCCCTCCACCCGACCATTCCCACCTCACCCTCCTTGATATCCCTTTATTGTTGTATCTATTGAGCCTTCACATGACCAAGGACCACTCCTCCCACTGATGACCGACAAGGAGTTCCTCTGCCACAGGCAAATGACTCTTAATATTTTAACGGGTACTTCAAATAACAAGTCACATTTTCTTTACTCCAGGGGTAAATATTTTGAACATTTCATTTTGGCTTTACTTTTAGGTTTTGATTTTACTTTTAATTTTTTTATTTTAAGTGGAAAGAATCATATTGTATGAATTATTTAATTTTCCATCACTTTTAGTATTATTGATCCTGTTCTGCATGAACATTTGTATGTAAAACATGTGCCTGCAATGCCTGCAGGGACCAGGAGAGGGCGATAGATGCCCTAACTACAGTTTAGGTACCTATGAGTAAACCACTTATGTGCTGGAATCAAACCCTCTGGAAGAGCCAGTGCCTGGAACCACTGAGTCACCTCTCCAAGTCTGTATATTGCAAATTCTTAAGGGATCTGAGATTTGTATTGGAAAATATGATGTTGAGGGTGTAGGAACTCATTTCAAAATACTGTTTTATTTTTGCTTTGAGAATTCCATAAAAAATGTTTAATTGGATGTTTCATTTGTTTATATTTCAAGTGTTATCCCCTTTCCTCATATCCCCTCTGCAAAGCCCCTGTCCCATCCCCCCTTAACGGGTTTCTATGAGGGTGCTCCCCCACCCACTCCAGGATCACAGCCCTAGCATTCCTCTGCAGTGGGGCATTAAGCCCTCACAGGAGCAAGGGCCTCCCCTCCCATTGGTGTCACATAAGGCCCCTTCAGCTCCTTCAGTTCTTCCCCTATCTGCTCCATTGGTGACCCTGTGCTCAGTCCGATGGTTCCCTGTGAGCGTCCAAATCTATATTGGTCAGGAACTGGCAGAGCCTCCAGGACACAGCTGGACCAGGCTCCTGTCAGGAAGCACTTCTTGGCATCTGCAGTAGTGCCTGGTTTTGGTGTCTGCAGGTGGGATGGATCCCCAGGTGGGGCAGTCTCTGGATGGCCTTTCCTTCGAACTCTGCTCCACTCTTTGCCCCTGTGTTTCCTTTAGACAAGAGCAATTCTAGGTTAAAATTTTGGAGATGGGTGGCCCCATCCCTAAACCGGAGAGCCGTGCCTAACCTCTGATATGGTCTCTTCAGGTTCTCCCTCCCCTTTTGTGGGACAGTTCAGCTAATATCATCCCTGTAGGGTCCTGGGAGGCTCTTGCTTTCCTGTCATATGGAACTTTCTGGTTGCCACCCCAGTTCCCCGGGATCCCCCACTGTTCAACTGTTCAATCCCCCTCAGTTCAATGTCCTGACCCTCTGTTCATCTCCTCCATCTCCTCCCATACCTGCTTCCGCCCCTCTTTTCCCCACCTCTCCTTTTTCTTCCTTCCAAGTACATCCCACGCTCTACTTCCCACGATTAAATTGTTCCCCCTTCTAAGGAGGACTGAAACATCCACTTTTTGGTCTTCCTTCCTCTTGAGCTTCAGGTGATCCAGGAGTTGTACAGTGTGTATTCCACACTCTTTCCCTAATATCCACTTCTCAGTGAGTGCATACCATGTGTGTTCTTTAGTGGTTCACTGAACTCACTCAGGATGATATTTTCTAGTTCCACCTATTTGCCTAAGAATTTCATGAAACCATCGTTTTTAATAACTGAATGGTATTCCATTGTGTAATTGCACCACATTTTCTGTATCCATTCCTCCATTGAGGGACATCTGGGTTCTTTCCAGCTTCTGGTTATTATAAATAAGGCTGCCATGAGCATTGTGGAGCATGTGTCCTTATTGCATGCTGGGGAATCCTCTAGGTATATGCCCTGGAGAGGTATAGCAGGGTTCTCCGGAAGTGTCATGTCCAGTATTCTGAGGAATCACCAGACTGATTTCCAAAGTGGTTGCACCATCTTGCAATCCCACCAGGAGTGGAGGAGTGTTCCTCTTTTGCCACATCCTCACCAACACCTGCTGTCTCCTGAGATTTTAACCTTAGCCATTCTGACTGGTATGAGGTGA